>NC_071096.1:7683232-7991764 GCF_027358695.1 Spea bombifrons
TGAGTTGGCAGCACGTACAGGAAATCCTGGGGGGTAAATATATCGGGCATTTAGAAGAATAATACATTTCATTTTTACGATGTAATTGATAAAGCCATTTCTATACACATCATTGGGGATTTTGGGGCTGTAGAACCCTGCGATACCCTCATACCCAGCAAATATTCTGAGCTTGTAGAGAAAAGGGACATCGGAAGGCCCCCCCGACTGGCCACCTGGCACACCAAGCAAATGCTGGATATGCCTGGCTGTACGCCCCGTGAGCATAAAAAGGTAACCTACATCATCGGGTACAGCCGCTGGCCTCAAAGTGCCAGAGCCACCTCATGATCGCCAGTCCGGCCCGGACATCGAATATCAGATTCCCTCTATACAAACGATATAACACTCTGCCCTTGAACATAGCTAATCAGTCACATATAAAAGAGACATTAACCAGTTAGCCAGCCACGGTCATTTACAACTCCGACGGCCTTCAAAATCAAATTTAGAGTTATGGTGCGTAAGGCCTCCATTTCCTAGCAATGGTGAAAATGATACCCCCCCCCCCTTACTACGCTTGATAAGAGTGCACTTTGATCATTGGCATCACACAGTTTTATGGTCTGCTGGATTTGTTGTAGTACAAGCGGTAATATCATTTACTAGGAACTTGGAGGCAGGTAAACATAGCGCTACATAATTAACCCGTAACAAATATTTCTCTTGTTTTATGGGCCTTGAACCCTCATGTGCACCAGATTCTTCTTTTAACTGGGGATGGAGAAGGTATACATTGTTGTCTTCTTTAGTAAATCTTGTTTGGGCCCAAGGCTGAAGGAAGCAGCTGGCCATCAACCATAAACAGAACACTAATGGTCACAGTGTGCCGTATATGATCTGATGTGCCAAATGTACAGGTGCAACTAGCTAACAGTCCTCCTACGGAGACCACATTCCACCCTTCTACAAGCACCACATCTAAACTTTGTTGTGTAGATGGATAGACATTTTGGATTCCATATTGTGCAATTTCTCATGATTTAGGTTTTGTTCTCCATTCCATAAGAGCCGGGGATATTACTGGAATGTATGGCAAGGGTGTGGAACCATTTAGAATAAAAACAGGCTACAATGACACCACGAACCCACCACAACTCACAATAACCTCTACCCTAAAAGGTATGACCGTGAAACCGTCATATTTGGAGCTTCTAAGTCACACCGAGAGTTTCTCAAGGCAATGGTTGCCTACGATGTTCACATATAAAAGTTCCCGTGTTCTATAGCATAGCTTACCATTGCATAATAGTTACTGTTAACCATGATTGGCCCTCGGCCTCTGAGGTAGATATATTCTTCCCACCAATCGCTAACCTGAAAGGGAAACATCACGGAAAATAATCACTTGAAAACAAACAAGGTTACGAGGAAAAATCACTAAATATGAATGGATTTAAAATAAATGTAACTTGTTGTCATGACAACGCACCATCACATTTACAACTTTACATTTAGTAGCCAGTATATGCAGACATTTATATAAAGTTTTTTTTTTTTTTTTTAATATATATTTGAAGGCTTTTATAGCAATGCGGAATATTTAGACTAGACAAAGCAAGCCTAAAATAAATTGTGCAGCACACACACATATTTCTCCCACGCATCTGCAGGCGATTTAATAACGGAATGTCCAGCTGGGAGATTACACGGAACCTTTCGCTACTAGAACATTTACAAAGCCTTGGTCTGGGGCGCCTGCTGGCAGCTTGGGCTGCGTCATCACAATATTTTAATGGCTCCCTGTATTTCTTGGAAAACAAATATAGCTAATGATACGGTATTTGGATGAAAAATATGGACCTGTTCCAAGTTTAGCGGATTCGTAAAGAATTTCTGGGGTGTCTGCGTGTCCCCTTCTATTACAAGGCACCTATTTTAATGTTTCAGCATCGCAGAGCGCCGTGTATATAGAACAAGTAAAATCGAGCATAAGGATACCAATTGCCATCAGCATTTTGGAAAGATAATATGATTCAGCATTATACCGGCTGTTTAGCCTCAAATATAATTAATGCAAGGAACTGACGTTACAGTTTCTTTTTAGCCCAGTGGAAGTGTACGGTTTATGGCCCCAGTTCAATTTCCTACAAAGATCAAATTCCCCTTAATGTATTAAAAACACAAGTTAACCTTTAGAATTCCAAACGGGTTGAAATGAAACATGTTTGGCACTCATAACGTGAAGGCCAAGCTGACCCTCAGGTTCTCGTACCCAAATGATCATCTCATGGGTGCTTTATGGTGTGAATTTAGCCATAAGGTACCCTTAAAAACAAAGCCACACTTTTATAACACTGAAATCAAGATTAATGAGAGGGAGAGAGACAGGTAGAGAGAGAGGGAGAGAGACAGGTAGAGAGAGAGGGAGAGAGACAGGTAGAGAGAGAGGGAGAGAGACAGGTAGAGAGAGAGGGAGAGAGAGACAGGTAGAGAGAGAGGGAGAGAGACAGGTAGAGAGAGAGGGAGAGAGAGAGAGACAGGTAGAGACAGAGAGAGAAGAAGGGATGAGAGAGTAGGGGGAAAGAGAGGAGGGGGAGAGAGAGAGAGAGAGAGAGAGGAGGGGGAGAGAGGGGTGGGGCGAGAGAGAGAGAGAGGGGGGGGGAGTATATATTTTCTTTGCCATTCTTTGTCATAGAAATGTAGTCATTCAAGGCATTTAACTTACATAGTTGGTGGCCCACCACGATTTTAGCTTCAGGTACCACTGGAGTCTTGGTCCCAGGTTAATAGCAAAATCACTCGCAAGACCTTCCATTCTCTTAAACTGTTGGTCATCCATGAGCGGCCTCACAGACTCCAGATACTTCAGGGACAAAACAAAAGGGTCTTAATGTTACAGGTGACAACAGGAGAAGCAATAATTGGAAAATTTTACAAACAGAAGGTGCCCAAATCCACCACCATCAATGTATAATGACAACATATTGTGTATACGCCAGCAGTCGGCAATGTATAACATTTTCCATGTTTCCATGGTTAAACTACAAGTAACGGAGTCAAAAGTAAAAAAATAAGGGCACAATTGTTGGGCTATATGATATACTAGAAATGTAAAAAAAATTATTTGCAATGAATACAGCAGAGTACGATTTTAGTAAAATAAATCCCTGAGATTAAAGAGGTGGATACATCGATGATATTTTTGGAAACTGAAAAAAACTGTGGCTATCCAGTAGAACAGTGCAGGTCCCAGTTTGGGAGAGCGCCCTTAAATTGGGAATTTAACAGTAACCGAGGCTCCGGCAAGCCAATGACAACCAATCCAGCACTTCTCAAAGTTTCTATTAAGCCAAACGTGATTAGCTGTGCGTTGCATTAGAAACGGGCACTCATATCTTAATGGATCAGTGTATCGTTTCAGGAAAACACTTCTGTACAAACAAGCATGCAGGCATGTCAATTTAGAGCACTCAAGAAAGCTATTTTTTCCATATTCATATTATTATTCATACTACTACTGTGCTGTTAAGAATGATGTACGGCTTCACGTTCAATTGTACAGCCATCTATGAAGATTTTGATTTAATAAAACCTTTGAACATAACGGAGAGGACTATTTGAGATTGAAGACCATAGTTGGGTTGAATATCTGTCTTATTCGGACGATGCTGGTCTTATGATCGGAGTGGGAAAAAAAGGAGTTTTTCTAGGTTGGTTCCAAAGTTGAAAAGTCTTATCTGGCCCCAAATTAACTCAAGAAATTTTAAACTGTGATGCATTCTCCAAATCGTCTTTGAAAACTTTGTAACTGTTAATTCATAAACTTTAGTAGATAAAACAAGAGACTCCAGAAAGTAATTGTGTCTCTCATGGTCTATTAGGATTCATTTACAACAGAAACATATCCACAAATATATTATTTTCACTTTAACGTCAGAGCCGTAAATAAAAGCCATTTGTAATAAGCAAGAAGCTTGGCTTAAGCATATAGCGTGTTAGATGCTTAATGAATCAGATCTTCAGATACTTACCTTATCGCAACTTCTTCCTAAAATGTATACACAATAAAAGACACGTGACCCTCAAATAACTTGATCAATTATATTAAATGATAATTATTAAAAATGATTAAATTTATTATTATATTATTTAAAAATCCCTTCATGTGATTTTTTTTAATTTCCTTTTTTCTGGGTAAATTTAATGCACCGAATGTGTTTTCCGAAGTGTAGTAGAGTAGGTGGGCGGAAAGTTGTATGGGTGGGATTGGATAGATCCTTGGTAGAATAGAATTCCCCTTTCTATGCCAAGAGGAAATAGTTCTAATGGGTAAATTTCCAAATCCAGCTTCTAGGAGCAATCCGAAAAGCCTCTGGGCATGACTTTATTCTTTTGTAAAAGAAACATCTGGATTTCTATAATAAGAAGGCCGCCCGAGCACAGATCACGTAGTTGTACAAGCCAAAGGGCAGAGAGAACCAGCGTGAGTCCTTCCAAAGCTCAGGTCCACCAAGTAGGACTGAAATTCCTACATGCTTTCTGTTTTGTATCATTTGAGCACCATGAGCCTACTCTTAGTTCAGCTTCTAATTTGATCCCCACTGTCGGGACTTTTCTAAGGTGTATGGTACCATGGCACCCGACGGTGGCCCATCACCATGTGATAGTGTTTTGCGTTTATAGCTTACCCTTCTAACGGTGTCCTTCACCGATGGCACTGGGAGACGAGGAAGACACGTTTGGAAACTGAACAACATTGGCTTCCGTCCAGAGAAGAGTTTAACCATCCCCTGGAAAAATGAAACAAACAAACAAAAATGTTATGTGCATCATCATGAAGTCAGCGAGGTATATCGTCTCACTGACTCGTTATTAATTTAGAGATGAGACAGACAGACAATCTGATTTTGTTGTCCAACTAATTTGCAAAACGCCGAGCATGGAACATATGAAATTCTCTTGAATAAGATCTTTTAATCATAACTTCATTTTCAAATTAAAACTTTTTGATGCTGGAGAATCAGTTCTATTTTTGAAGCCTTCAAAGAAAATCCAAAGGACATATTCAAATGTATTCATTCAAATGTCAGCTTTGCATGTTGACATCTTTGCATGTTGAACTCTTTGCATTGCATCATTGAACATGTATATCACAATATTACAGATACATGGACATAGGCTCCATATACCTGGAATATGGCATGACCTGATATATCTTTCCATGATCTACTAACCATCCAGATCTTGGTAGTGGTCGACATTTTTCCATGTTCAGCGAACATCCATCCGTGGTAGGACAGGAGCATTTTCAGAGAATACCGCATTGTGGCAATAAGGGCCACCCATAAGCCTGTGCCACACACCACGCCACTGACAATGTCCTGGGTCTGGCTGGACATCGACATATATCCTCTTTAAAGATAAGAAATCACGGGGCATGTATTAATTAAACAATTAAAGAGAAGACAAAGAGGCTTTTCTCCTTGGGGTGCATTCAGATATATAGCACACAGAGGACAACAAAGACTATGACATTTTCAATTGTGTTGGTAGAGATGATGGACCAGGGGTTGCCAAGAGTCATGTAACTCTAAAGTCATTGGGAGACTGCAATTCCTATGATGTGCGCCAAGCTTATAACCTACTCCATGACAATAATAGGAGCTTTATGTCCACGTCAGTTGGAGGGCATCACATTGTCTATATGGAGATGGAAGAAGTAGACCTAAGGTTTGCTGAGAAAATGGAAGTAGTTATTGTGAGACTTCTGCATGCTTTATCCTGGATCGCCGGATACCCTTGTTTCAGAAACAAAGTTTGTAGAGAATAAAGAAATACTGTACAACAGACTTGCCCTTCTTGAGAAATATTTTGGGTCTCTCCCTCTGCCCAGCTCTCATTTTACATATAGATTATAGATTTCCATTATTTTATGGGCTTTTTATATGGAAACATTAAATTGATATAATAGAAATATAAAAGCATTGTAAGAAGCAACAGTACAGGAATACTGAGATATGCAAGTCTGAGACTCCATGAAGAAGTCCACTTCCTCCATCAGTTAAATTTAACTCAGTTTCCGATAACTGGGCCATTAGGTCATTGCATTTCTATAACTATGTGGTTTTCTGTAATCCTGTAGAATATGGTGTTCATACCAACAAAGGATATGGCAAAATAAAACCATGCCACCAAAGGGGGTGTCTCAAGAACCCCTCTGAGCCAAGAAAACCGAAGTAGCATTATTTTACGCACATAGATCGGGTCATGTTTCATCTGATGGATCCTGTCCACGTCATGAGTGGTAAATAATTAATATACTACAATCACCCATTGCTTAATCACCATGATATCATTTCCTGGAAATCTATGTACTTTTTTTTTTTTTTTTTTTTTTTTTTTTTAACAATCAGAAAGCCTATCGGCCCCAATACCGTGCAAAGTACAGATGTCAATTCTTAATAAGTTAGAGAGAAGTTGGCAGTCTCTCAAAGAAAACTTATTCCCGATTTCGGTCTCTGAGTTCATTTCTATTTACATGTATGACTTGCCGTGGTTGCAGAACCAAAATCCATATCTACTATTAGATAATGGAGAGTTTTATGAATTCAAAGAACAGACGGGACACAAGCCAAAGAAATCTTATTTATAAACCATTGGATTTATCAAGAGCAAGGATGGACAACCAGGCAGCAGAACACCCCATTGGTCCCATATACAAAAACTGTTTATTTTCAGAGGCAATTCTCATAGCTAAAGAGCGGAACAGAAGTGGGTAAGCTAATATTTTTCTTTCAAATGCTACATATAGTTATAAAAGTGTTACAAATGTAATAAAATGTATAAATATAATAATAAAAGAAGTAAAGGCTGTTCCTGCTGTTGAACGAAGTTCTCCACCTTTCGTGAAGGCTCCTGATCTCTTTATCATCAGACAAAAAAGATTAAACGCGCCACTTACGTGTTGCTAAGGGTGTTGTTTATTTTCTCTATTAATCCCAATGAAGGATCCACTTTGGCGTAGATAGAGGCAGATGTTACTCCAACAACTACGATAAACCAGCTGGATGGACTTGCTGGGAAGACTCCTGTGAGGATTCCGTTCTGTGGAGAAATTTACCATATAAGCAAAATGCATATTTTCGGCAGCGACTCAAAAATGTCACATTTTTGGGAGAAATAACAGTGACGAATCAGACAAGTCTGCCAAGAAAGCATGACTAAAATCATTGAATATTTATTTGTTTTAGCAGAATTATAATTGTCTGAAATCAGCGTTACCTTTAATACATTGTAACACAATTTGAGAAGATACAGTAGATATTCTAAGAAAAAAAACCAAGGTTGATAAGGAGAAGACTAGCTCACTCGTTATATATTTTGCTTGTGAAACACGTATTATACGTTCACATAAACAAAGAGTGGCATGGCATCCAAATATAGATGTCTTGAAGAGCATGGGAACATGTTCCTCTATTCTAAAACCTGGGAAATCTTTATTTTTAAGTCAGATAAACATATTTTATACTGGTAGCAACATTTATAGCACAACCATAAATTAAATTCTGTAATGCCGCCTATGTTTTCTTATCTAGGCATGGAAGAACAGGACAGCTGGCCTCCAATCAACCAGATGATACTCGGAAGGCCAGGGCAGCCAACTGGTAGCTCTCGAGTTGTAAACTAAGTTTACTTTACTGTCCTTGCCTCCCAAAAAATTAAGAAGCTTAATATGCTTTTAAAAGCCGCCAGAGATACCAGGGAGCTCTAAACATTGGCTTACACCAACACCTTCTAGTAATCAAAATTAAACGTATGAGACATATTGCCGACTTGGTCCAGAAGAGCAGTGAAGACTTCTGAAAAAGGCACCTCTGAGTCATCAACATCTGATATGTCTATAGAAACCATGTCTATTCCTGTAATAGCATGCAGCGTGGTGGTATTCTTTATGAACCATAGTTACTTCACCTTAAATCTGATGAACTTCTTCTTCCAGGAGTGGAGGCCGGATAGGTAGATCTGCCGGAGAGCTTCATGGCTTAGTCTTAGATCAATTCCATCTGGAGTTACCGTAAACTGGAATGCTACGGCCTGATGGGCTTCTGCCATTCTTACTCACCACACTCCTAATGGCAAAGCATAGAAAGAAAATATATATGTTATACGACCAGACAATATCGTCGAGATGAGATGTTCCAAGTTCCAGATCATGGTCAAGGGGAACTATCAACGTTCTAAACTCTTAAACTACATTTAGATATCATTCAATATCAACTTTACCTAGAAACATAGAAATCGACAGCAGATCAGATCCATTCCTCCCGATGTAAAGACTCGCACCTTAATTTGTCCTTGATCTTGTCTTAGATTCATGATAGTTTTACGCCTAACCCATATATGTTGAAATTCCCTTATTGTCTTAACCTCTATAATTTCTGATGGGAGGCTGTTCCATTTATCTACTACTCTCTCGGAAAAGTAAAAAATCCTCACATTACCATAAAAGAATCCAGTGGCAGACCCTTATGAGATTAAAAAAACATATTTACAATAATCTAGTATTTACAGTATGCCCTATAATACAATACCGTATCCACTGAGTATTTAGGGATTTTCAAAATGTAAGGCACATTACAAGCTTACAATTATTTTTAATCCAAAAAATCTGTTATTGTCCATAACAAGCAGCAAGTTTATATAACATTTTAATAAGAAATGTAATTATTGTAAACTCTTTGAGCTCTTGGATTATGAAGAATGAGATTAAACGGCCGTCCTTGCGTCTACATGTTCCTGTTCTATATTTCTGTACCCTTCGGTACGGATCGGATTAAGGTACCGTTTAACTTCGCCAAGACACCAAAGATCTGGCGGATAAACAAAGAGGTATAAGTCTATTAAATCGCCCCTTAAGCACTTTAAAAAAAAAGAAAGGGTGCTTGTAGAAAAGTGGAATTTTGCTTTTTAAGGCAATTAATGTTTCTTTTGTTCCTGGATCAAAGGAATGCTGTTCAGAACACCACCTAGATTCTTTCACATGTTGCAAAGTTTGGTTCTTGTCTGGGTATCAAAGAACTGATGTTCCCGAACCGGAATTTTCATAGTTGCCATTTGTATCAAAGCTTTAAGAGCACAAGCAGGCAGCAGCGGGAACTCATCCAATGTTGGGTACTATGGGGTTCCTTCCTGTTACTTTCGCTTCAAGTTACCTCCTTTGTAGAAGGCACAGTAGCCTAAATCCTGTTATTATCACAAGGTTGATAAGAGTTTCCCTTTTCCCTTTAAACTGCTTAATAAGATCTGCTTGTAATTGACAATAGTTTCTGGGTTCAGTGTACCGGATTCAATGGAACGGTGAAGTCTAAGAGGGAAAGACCTTTCAAGGACCTGTCCCTCTGGTGCTATCTGACCTCAACAAGCACATAGTGATGGTACATGAGGACATTTATCATCTTGAGGGAGCAGGGGTCATTTGTTACATTGAACGTAACTTAATTTAGGGGCGGAATGGCCTGGGTGGAGGCAAGTGGATAATTGACCTCCCCGGCCGGTTCAGATGGATCAAGCAGGCCTCATTGGGACAAAGGCAGAGGTTTAGTGGAGTCAAGTAATGCAACCTTACATGACTGTGTGGAAGAGGCATTGAAGCTCACTCGAGTGTGTTGGACTGTGGCATGTGTTAGAGTAAGTGGGCATGTGCGGTGTTAGGACGTGAGTTAGTGTTGGTTAGTTACGGGCGAGGCAATAGGAGAGTCCAGGGCCTACTTGGATTTACCTTTACTCCTAATCCAGAAGGTGCCAGCCCTCCCCATGTGCACTATGGACTGGAGCACACATTAATCTCTAGCTGGTGGGGGGTGTCCTCTAAATATAACCCTTACAAAGATACCCCTAACAGCAACCGGCAACCATAGGTCATGATGGCTGGGATCAAGGGCCTAAATGAAGTACTACCAGCGAAGTAAAAATGTTACCACTGAAATAGTTAATAACGGTTGGCTTTCAAAGACAAGTGCGTCCTTTACCAAAGGGTCAGCCAACATTCTCTGTAATATTTACCCTAATACGCCATGTTATGCAAACCTTCTGTGGAGCTTTGGGATTAATCTAGATGCCAAAGGTCCTACAGTTTCACCGTACATCGCCGGTTTATCCAAGGACAGCGAACGAGCTGGGAAATTACCCGGGGATCTCGAGACGTGTTAGGTCTGTGTCTTTATGTGTGTGTTAATGCTTTCCGGTAAATGAAGTGTGTTCACAATACTTGAGGGTTTCTAGGGATACAAAATAATTAGGAAAACAGATGTTTAGGATTAATTCCTACAAATAAGATTGTTTTTTTTAAAATTCAATAGTGCAGAGCTATCAACATTCGTTCTTCCATGCTGGATGAGACCAGATATAGAGTTATCATACAAATCATTGATATATTAATAGGTGCCGGACCACTATTATATTATTCTATATTCTGATCACCAGGGGTGTTGCGCTTATCTTGAAATGGTGTTCCTTCAGCATAATTGAACTAAATTAGGCCTGCTGATGCCATGAAGCGGCAGATTGCAGCGTGCGGCCAGGGGCTGGATATCCCCAGCCACGTCCTACATAAAAATGTTACGTCCATAGCTGCACTTATATCATTATTGGCCACCAGCCTTAAAGTGCCGGGCCACCAGCCTTAAAGGACCTCGTTGTCCCCAGTCTGGCCCATTTAATGGCAGCTCAAGCTACAGATTATTCCTGAAGGGACTATAAGGGACATTAGCTAACTGCACTCTAATTCAAAACATCCGGGGCCACATTAGGGCCAAAGCAAATAGTCAGAGGCTAATTGCGAATCCCATTCCTTCACTACTACTACTACTACTACTAATGTATTAACCAGTCATAAAACCCCAAAAATCCCATCAGGCCGGGTATAGCGGGGTTCCCTTCCATAGTGTGCCATTACGGCTTCTTCTTGGGGGAGACGCTTCCTCGCATATCTACCCATAAACACCTAGTACACGGAAGCTCGCTGAGCTCCAGCGAGGTTATGTGATTACTACGTGACAGAGGTCGGGTTTCTGCCGGCGGCCGGACTCCAGATCTCCCGCCGTCCTTCACTAAAACAACATATGGCAGGTGTGCGGGACACAGGACCGTCAGCGGGACATCTCCTTAAGCCACAGCTATGCCATCCCAGCGATGTTCCATTAGCGTTAAAGGGACACCGATCACTAAAGCGGAATAATAATCTTATCGGTGTCTCGGTGCCAACATATTTCGGCTGTCCCACAATCTTATAGCGATCTTACAACGTTCTGAAACTGAAACCACGCAAGCTTCTGCAAAGCATCTTGGTGACAACTCTCTATGGTGTCTCGCGCTGGATATAGAAACACAACGTGTCTAATTGTTATGTTACACTACTTGTTATATCCTGGTCACCCATTGTACAGCGCTGCAGAATATGAAGGCGCTATATAAAAAACAATAAATAACAATATCTGCCAAGATTATACCAACCAGCACTGGAACACGTGCGTAAGAAATACTATGGAAACCAAAGAAGATCAATTAAGGGTTAAGGGTGTGGAAAGTATTCCACATCCTTAACCCTCGAGATATTTTTTTATTTGGACTTAATTAAATGTATGTTTGGACTTAATTAAAAGTATGTTGTTGCGGCTTCTGTGTCTAGCAAATTCTGCTTTTACAAAAAAAAAAGGCAGGAAATGCGTTTCTCAGAATCGCTACGACAACCCGCAGCCCGAATATCCTGTACGCAGCAGGACGCAGGCAGCGGCAATACAAAACGCCTCCTGGATTGTAAGCTTGCGAGCCAAGCCTGCTTTATCTCAGCCGGTTCTGTCGGACCCTTTGAGTTTATGGAGTGTAAGCAGCGCTGCCGAAATTGTTGCCGCTATATAAATACAGTAAAAGGTCTTAATAACTAATCGAATGTTCCAAATGTAACAAAATCTTTATTGGTTATAATTACCAGCATTTCTCATTGAACATCTCTACAGAACCCGTTGGAGCTATACAAATAAAGCATAATAATAATAATAGTAGTAGTTGTCTTCACTAAAGGTTGGCCTGGCCCAAATGGACCTCTTAGTGGTACCTATGTGAGATGCCTACAGACATGCTAAAGATACAATCATTTGCATGTATTAGTTTTGGGGTAAGCATGATCTTTGGTATAACATGTTATGCTAATTAGGAATAAAGCATTTATTATACACAGTTGGCTCCGAAGAGTCTATAGTTCAGCGGAGCAGATAATGGAGATTAAAGCAATTGGTTTACGAGAGCTCTGATAAGATAGTGAAGAATGCGTTCTACTATGAATCTAAGACCATGAAAAGCCTGTTCCAGAACAAAGTATGGATTGACAAAGTTTTATACAAGCCTCGGAAAGCTAGGTGCATTGCATGGAGACTCAAAGGTGACATCATCTGCACTTTACTGAACAATGGGGGAAAATAAGCTTAATTATCACTATTCTGTGGAATATACACTTTTGGAGAAGAAAAACAGCGCAGAAGAAGAAATGAACCATTTGGGCCTCTACCACTTCTGCTGGGAGGCTGTTCTCTTTATCTACCACCCCCAACTACAAAGGTATTTTAATTATCACTGTAAGCAAATTGCCCTGAAGGCAATGACACAAACGGCTCCTTTGATGATAATGCCCAAGGACACTTCTAAACCAACAAAACACACAACTGCACTCAGTACACAATCCTGGGGGGACAATATGACCTCTCGGCTACATCCAGGCAACAGAAAAGCTAAACAATGGACAATTACTCTGGAAGGTGGACATCAAAAGATAAACGGGTACACAGCCTAAAGCCCAAGCCAAGATAACTAGAGCTTAAAACAAGAACCAATTTCATTCGGTTACTAAAAATACCCTTTTCCTTTGGCCAACGAGACCCCAATTACCCTTTAAAGGGACAGAGACCTGAAAAAATCAACAGAAAAGTGACTATTGATGGCTTTATGCGTTTACACGTTGCTTTGCCTTAGCCATGTGAACATTGACTTTGTCCTGAAAACAATAATAGTTAGAGAAGATTAGATCATAGCTTATTTGTAGCTTTTTACTTATAGATTAAGTGCCTGTAAGGGGCCAAAAAGAGATTTGTCAGTATGGCACGAGGTACATGTGCAGGGTGTTCCAGAAAAGACCCCAACATTCTATTTGTTTAAGAAACAAAGGGGAGAAGATAAACAAATTGGAGGCAGAATATAAAAACAAAACAAACAAAACAGTGATGTCACAAGGCTTTTATCCTGACATGTATGTAGATATAAAAAAATAGAAAGTCTGTAATGTGTCTTGTTTAAAGCAATATTATGATATTTAAGAAAACATTTTAAAAACAATACTGTGATGAAATAAGTACAGATGCACGACATGACACTTTTTAACGTGGCCCTACTTGCAGAAGCTAATTCATTCAATCATGCCGCCTGCTGATGTCATGGGGGAGAAGGGTGTCTGTAGTATGGAGGGGGGAGAGAAGGGTGTCTGTAGTAGGGAGGGGGGAGAGAAGGGTGTCTGTAGTAGGGAGGGGGGAGAGACAGGCTAAGGAGGTAGTCTTTCCCCAATGCATAAAATGGATGACTTTGACATGTCAACCCCCCCCCCCCACTATGTAACAAATGATACTGCTGGATGAGTCATGATGCTTCATCATTAAGATCATATATGTATTACATATAAATGTACACACACATTATATATATATATATATATATATATAATGATTGTAACTATTATTATAAATTCATGGTTAATTAGGACACAACTGTTTAGGCAGGAGCAAAAGGTGACAAGGAGCTTACAATCTAGAAGGAGTTAGGGGTACATTACACAAGATATCATGGATTGGTTGAGTTTGTACAGTTCTACGGAATATGATGGCGCTATATAAGTCAATAAATAATAATAATAGCGTCATCTTCTCTTGCCTTGTAGCACATTAGCGTATATCGTGTCAGCACAAATATTTGTTAGTCCTTGGCAAGTGCTTTCTCTTTTTGGCTACGATGCCCCCTTTCACTCTTACAATCCATACATCCCCTTTTAAGTCAAGGACGTAACAGCTGCCGCCTGCTCTGTATTCTTATTATAACAACCCCCCCCCCTCCCAGTACATAAAACACTCCCAACCCCCAAACTGGTGCTGAGCCACGTGACCACTGCTACACTGGAAAGTAGGTAAAAGGTCACCCATTGCAGAGCATGCCTGTGGTGAAGGCTTTGCCTAGAACAAGCGCAGCGTACACTAGCGGACACCGACAACGTGCATCGCTATAGACCTATAACGCGCGAGGATTAAATTACGGAACTAGGACTTTTTTTTTTGTGAAAAATAAAGAACATTCGGGCAATTTCATATATTTTCAATATATGGAGGAGGAGGAGGAGGTGTTCAATTGAGCTTCCCGTATTGACAATGTATCATTGTGCACATGACAATGTCACAGCTAAACCGGGTGATACATTTATTTGTAAATAACGATACTATGTTGCTGCATGGGTGATGTAGCCGTATCTGACCATTCATTTGTGTATATTTAACCCTACGGCGGTTTGCCACATTGCATTTTAGCATGCTATTAACACTTTCAGTGCCAGGTGGGTTTTAGCACTAAAAAAGGATTACACACAGTTGCGTTTTTCTAGCCCGGCACACATGGGGTTAATCTATACACTTATCAATAGTGCTTGGCGGCGTCCGCTTTCCATTCCGTAGACCCGATCGTCTACAGGTGTGATCTGCATTTTAAACAACGTGGCCCTGCACACATAGGACGGAATCTCCAATGGTAACATCTAATAAGGAGCCTTGCCTCTATATTACACAATGCACTTCGCAGCCAGCGATACGGATCAATATCATTCGGTCGGATGTCGTTTCACCGATCCTGATCATTAAGCCGCTGTTAGAATGCTGTGCGCTTGCTGCGAAAGTTAGAATAATCCACGCCTGGCTACTAGCACAGCCTTCGCTGTTACAATACAGAAGTGCCGTCCTAAATTAACCCTCTACACCTGCTTATATAGCATATAAAGCACCAGCCCCTATAGATTGTGAGCTTGCGAGCCGGGCCCTCTTTACCTAATGTACGGGTTCGCCTTGGACCCTTTGACCGTACGGACTCTAAGCAGCGCTGCGGCAGTTGTTGGCGATATATATAGAAATAACGGGTAATAACGATAGAGACGCGTTTGTATTACCTGTCTTTGCTTATCCTCAGCTAAGCTGCAGCCACAGCTCTCTCCGGATCCCTGCCTCTCTCTCTCTCCTGCACCACTCACAGAATGGAGAGTCAGCCCTCTCCTGGATCTAACCCAGTCCCTTCCTCCTAGTAGGAGGAGTGAGCTTTGTTTCCTGATACTAAAGCGAGTGAGGTTTCCTCCCCTGCAGCCGTACAAGAGCTGGAATTTCATTCAACCACCAGAAGGATGTCATAACTCACGCGTGACCTTGTTTGCTTCGTCTATGTCATTGTGCAAAAGTCTGAATTATTACATGTTTTTAGGTCATATTCTTCATGGATTGTAAGCTCACGAGATCGGAGCTTCTTTGCCTTTTGCACCAGTACGTCTTAAGGCGTGTGAAAGTCACTGTCAATTTTAAGGTCTCTCTAATAAATATTTTCACCATCCTCTATTGTAACAGCGCTATGAAACCTGCTAGCGCTATATAAGTAAATGGAATGTAACGGCCCCGAAGCAGCCCTGGAAGCTGTACTATTTATAAGCTGCATGAATTGACATCACGTCATTTTCCACTCTCTGTCGGACGTTTTGTCAGCTTATTCAATTGTGCACTACTGTGGAATATGATGATATTTTTTATTTAAAAAAAAAAAAAAAAAAAAAAAAAAGAGCTTTAACCCTTTGAGCATCAAGCGATTTGAAATGGTCCATTTTTTTTCTCTGTTCGTATTTTAGAAGAATGTTAAATTACGTGCAGTTTCCATATCTGACTCATAATTTCGTCTTTAATAAACGGAAAGGGAGTAACGCAAAATAGTCTAATAATGATGGGGAAGCCAAGTAACAGAACTCGCTGGCTGCACTGCAATGAGAGCATGAGGATTCCGTGTCTTAACATGGCAACACAATCAGTCTTGGCCAGGGGTAAGTATTTATTTTCACCTTTTACAAAAACCTGCTTTTATCTCATTTTGTTCCAATAAACTTCATTTTTCTGCAGACCTGGAGGCCGCCATCATTGTCAGTCGCGTGCAATTCGCCCTCTAATTTTTAGTAGTTGGCAGAAATTGTATTCTTTGAAGTTTGGACTGAACTTTGTTCAGTTTGCTGTTCCATTAAATATTCTCCCCCTGCCCTTCATCTTGTGTATGTATTTCTGTGTATGGCGTTAGAGTGTGTGTAAGTGTTAGAGTGGTGTGTGTATGTCAATATAAGTGTTTGGTTTTAGAGTGGCTGTGTGTGTGAATATGCATATATTTACATACATATGTGTACATGCATGTTGTTAGAGTGTGTGTGCATGTATGTGTAAGGTATTAGAGTGAGTTTATGTATGTATGGGTAAGTGTATGGTGTTAGAGTGGATGTATGTGCATGTATGTGTAAGGTATAAGAGTGAGTTTGTGTATGTATGTATGGGTAAGTGTATGGTGTTAGAGTGGTTGTATGTGCATGAATGTGTAAGGTATTAGAGTGAGTTTGTGTATGTATGTATGGGTAAGTGTATGGTGTTAGAGTGGATGTATGTGTAAGGTATAAGAGTGAGTTTGTGTATGTTTGTATGTATGGGTAAGTGTATGGTGTTAGAGTGGATGTATGTGTATGTATGTGTAAGGTATTAGAGTGAGTTTGTGTATGTATGTATGGGTAAGTGTATGGTGTTAGAGTGTATGTATGTGTAAGGTATAAGAGTGAGTTTGTGTATGTATGTATGGGTAAGTGTATGGTGTTAGAGTGGATGTATGTGTATGAATGTGTAAGGTATTAGAGTGAGTTTGTGTATGTATGTATGGGTAAGTGTATGGTGTTAGAGTGGTTGTATGTGCATGAATGTGTAAGGTATGAGAATGAGCACAGCTTACAGGGAACATTGGTCATGTGATATTGTGGGTGATTTTCCCTGCTTTAACACCACACTGAGCTGATTCTTTACGGCAATTCTAAGGAAGTCTGTTCCTCCATAGACTTTCATTAGTCAGATTGCCGACTGGGTGGTTTAGGCCGAGCCATTCTATTGTTTACCACATGCAGTAAGAAAAGTAGTCAGGGTGTTTGTCCGTGATAGCAGAGCTAGAACACACACATTAAACTTTTGGTCAAGTGTGGTTATGTGGTTATGAAGTTTTGTTGAGATTCACCTGGATCGTGAAAGGAGACCCCAAAAACCAAATTTTTACCTCCCCACTGGGAAGAAAGGACCACTAGAGACCTGGCCCCAACCCAACTGGGAAACTATGGCATTGTTCTAGCATAACAGAACGAAGAGGCCTGTGTCTCCTGTAAGAAAATGGAGCTCAGGGGTTGCAGACATACCGGGTAACAGGGGGTCTCATTGCAGCTGCTTCAACGGGTTTCGTAAGCACTTCGTGAAAGTGTTCGCTAAATAGAATTTTAGTCTTCCACAGACTGCAGAGGCAAGTATTTCTCATTGACAGATGATGCGGGAGCAAAGTTCGTTTGGTTGTGCAAAATACAAACAGCGTACAACGTTCCCGTGAGTGATAAAAGTGCTTACAAAAACATGCCTGACACTGAGAAAAAAATCACAATAAGTTTGTTAAATGTATACATTTTTTAATGAATGTCTTATAATCAATACACACGAGCTTCACTGTATACCTACCCCTGAATACCTCTAATATAGTCGGGTGTTTCATCTATGCCGTTCTCTATTAAGGTTATCCTAGTGGGGTATTCATTTTAAATTTTGAGCAATCACCATGGCAACCAATGAAAACTTTGCAACAGAGTTGATATATTACAGAGTTGTAACAGAGTTACGATTATTAATAATGAAAAACGTCCCCTCTTTCTTACGGTTGTGTAGAACATTGGGAAGCATTTCTGCCAAGTTTCTGTCTGCAGAAGACTTCTTATGGTCTTTTGAAGGTCTCAGCGGATTCTTGTAGGTTATTTCCCTTGGTTACTCTTAGACCTACATGTATAACCTGAATAACTGGTCTCATTTTGGACTGTGCTCGCTGGTTGCCACAAATCTCTAAGGAAAGTTGAAGGTAGATAAGAAACCAGCCGAACTGCATTGAGGAGATGAAGATTTATGGCGGGAAGTCACAGAGCATTTGCTTGGACAACGAACTTCATCTCATTGTTCACCTACAGATAACCAACGTCTGCAGAAACGCATAGAAACATTGAAACGTAGAACCTGACGGCCGATGAGAACTCTTTGGCCAACCTAGACTCTAAATGTAATTTAGCCAAATTGTAAAGGAACCGTTTCCCAAGGTCTGGAAGATCTCAATGGCGGTCCCTTAAAGGGTTTTCAAACAATCTGTTGATGGATTTATTTAATACTTGGGCCATTAACATTTTAACCTGCTGAATAGTGAATTTAGGCAACTCAATGTGGGTGGAAGATGGATCCAAATGTCTAGATCATCTTCCATTTGGTTTTTAGGTCATGAGGTGTCTAGAATGACATCAGAGGTGACACTTCTTGGGTGGAGCATAAATTCACCCCCACTAAAATAGATAAAAATGTATTTGAGGAGCAGAGTAGCAGCGGCATGGGGAACGAGGAGTGACCCGCTATCACCGGGACACACTGGCGGTTCAAGGTTGAAAGCTAAATCTTCTCGTCTTTTTGAGTTGGCCTCCTGTCCGCGAGGTTAATATGTAATTTCACTGCATCGCTTGCTCTTTCTGGAACCTTTCATTCCGTGATTAATATTAAAGAACGACCTTTATGACAAAAAGGAGATTTTCATTCATCAACATTTGTCAAGGAAGCAGTAAAATAAAGTCTATTTCTAGCTTATGCAGAAATGTGATCCAGGTCATCACCCTCCACACTGGAATTCCACCACAACAAGACCATCCCAAGTGCTTGCGCACGTTGTACTTGGACAACGGTGGACATTTCATGAGCTGAGGGCCCCTTTCTGCTGACAGCACCATGAAACACAGCCTTAACTCACCCACCTGTACTCAAGCATGGATTTCAGATATGACATAAGAGTAAAGAAGCTGAAGTACTTTTGAACAAGAATATATAAAATTCAGAGTATCCATTAGACAAGGAATTAGACTTGGTGACCATCAGAGAAAAAGAAGGGAGTCAAACTGTCTCTAGAAATTCACATTTTCTTGGATCGGCCTCCATGAGCCTCCTTGGTACCCGATTAGAATCTCCGCTAACTCCGTTGAATAATAAAAGAAAGAAGGAATGAGGACATTCATGTTTCAGAAAGGAACGCCTCGTTAAAGTTCTTTTCCTACCTCGAAAACATTTCAGTGTATTTATATAAAAAAAAAGAGTCCGACTGCACCAAGAGGTGGATACATGGAGTGGCCTTCCAACCAAAGTGGTAGGAATTCATACAGCAAGAAACTTTAAGAAGGCATGAAATACACATTATGCTGTTCTACTCTAGAAACACCGAAAGGAAGGTCAACAGCCCACCAAGGACCAGGAATGAACAATATGGGGTGAAATATTATTTTTGCATCTGCTCTACATGACGTCATTTAAATGAATTCGATGAAAAATAAAACAAAGGCGTGAATCTACAAAAATAAGCCAAACAGTAACCTAGTCTTGTGATCGCAGGTCGATGTCACATCACACGATCTCCAGGGCGAAGGTCGTGTTTGTTAGAATAACCGCGACTCCAGGGCCGCCACATACCTGAGCATGATAACAGGTGACAGCGGCTCTACTCATCGGAATCAGGTAACAAATGATTATTATTATTATTATTATCTTTTATTTATATAGCGCCAACAATTTCCGTAGCGCTTCTTCAGTCCAAGCATTCAAAGGGTCTGACAAACCTAGAACCGGCTAAGACGAAGCAATACATTAGGTAACGAGGGCCGTGAGTGCAAGAGCTTACAATCGAGATACAAAACAAAATGCACAATATTCCAAACCAAGACTACAGTGTAAAGTTATACAAGCTTTCAGGACCTCATATGTCTCTTCTTCAGGTAAAATGTCAGACCAATTCAGGAAACATGAGACGTCTCAGGAGTTATTCAAATAACGTTCTTATTACATGCCCTGCCCAGTTCACTTTTGTGCCTAGGGGCTCCTGAGATGTAGATGTAGCATTCTGTAGGGCCAGAAACGCCGCATTCTGTTACCTAATCTCTCTATTATCTGGGGTGACATCTGACTATGGCCATTGAGGGCTAACAGCTATGTGAGGTTTAACAATGATATGCCGGCAACTATGCCGGGATACTACATATATATATATAATATTAAACAATAAATTCATTTGTGATCATTATAGCACATTAGATATTGTGTATTATAGGTGTTAAACGTGTTCTGTAACGTTAGGGTACACTCTATACACATAAAAATAATGTAACTGAAATGGTGGTGGGTAAGTGGAACAGCCTTCCGGCAGATGTGGTAGACGAGGGGATTTAAACGTGCATAGTACAGGCATAATGCTACCCTGAGTCTAAGACAAGACCGAGGACTGAATAAAATTGAAGGTTTTACAGCAGATAAAATGGACGGAGCGGTTCTTATCTGACATCAGATTCTATGTTCTACGTAAACATAAACAATGTTTTTTTAATTTTTTTTTTACATTAACTTAACTTTTTGGTGTATTGCATTCAAATAATGCAATACATTATGAGCAGTAATAGAGAAGTAAGACTGTAGTAAGAGACCTCTCGAAACATTGTAACATTTTTTCTTAAGGGCCTCTAATTAAAGAAGGAGTCCCATTTTTTTTTTTACAAAAACAAAACCAAAAATTAAAAATGTAACTAGGAAAGAAAATGAAACCAAAAGCAGTTCGATGTTACAATGAACACGCAGCGTGCTTCTGGAATCCTGTGTGTCATTTGAAGGGCATTCGGTTTGCTATTCTCTACTATTCTGTTGACTGGAGATCCCCCCCCCCTGAGAGATGGCGTCACGTGGGGCTCTCCAGAAGTAGGGGAAAGGTCGATCTCTTTTAGCAAAGACGTGTACAAGAGAGAGAGAGAGAGAGAGAGAGAGAGAGGGAGAGAGAGAGAGAGAGAGAGAGAGAGAGAGAGAGAGAGAGAGAGAGAGAGAGAGAGAGAGAGAGAGAGAGAGAGAGAGAGAGAGAGAGAGAGAGAGAGAGAGAGAGAGAGAGAGAGAGAGAGAGAGAGAGAGAGAGAGAGAGAGAGAGAGAGAGAGAGAGAGAGAGAGAGAGAGAGAGAGAGAAGCGACACTTGTTTCTGGGATGACATTCGTTTAAGTTCGGATTAATTCCGCAGAAGGAACCCAAAGGGTCGAAAAACGAAAGGCTTGTAATTTAATAATTAAAGAGGGAGCGTCTTATGATAAAAAGGTTTTTTTTCTTTGGGTTTTGAATAAAGTTTTGAATATGGTAAATTAGTGAAGCACTGAAAGATTTTGTTTTATGCAGTTATTGTTAATATTATTATATTATTATTATTGTTTATTATTATTATTTATATTGCTCCAAATATTCCTACAGTGCTTCTTAAAGTCCATATATTCAAAGAGTTGACAATGACTTAGGCCAGGGGCGTCCAACCTGCGGCCCTCCAGCTGCTGCAGGACTACATCTCCCATACTCCTCAGCCAGCCCCTTAGCTGAAAGAGCATTATGGGAGATGTAGTCCTGCAGCAGCTGGAGGGCCGCACTTTGGACGCCCCCTGACTTTTTCGGCTACACACTCCAGGAGTGGCAGTAACGATAAGTTTGGGGAGCTGTTGACCAACTTTTTTTTTGACCAACGGCACACCAAGATGGCCGTGCTGTGCCTGGGTGACATCATGGAAGTTATCCTCTTAAAGGTGATCGTTTTTTCCAAATAGCACATTTTTACAGTTTAGGAGACTTAATAAATCTCTGCAACGATATGAATAGCTTCTCGACTAATGTGGCAGTTTGCAGGTGAGATGCTATTTCAACTCACTGACGTCACTATTTATTGTGTGACCAATCTGAGTAAGTGTGACCCTCGAGGAGGCCTGAGCTGGCCCCGTAAAATATGTAAATGAGTGAATATTCCTGAAGGTCACATGATTGGTTATCTGTCACATCAGCCATTGTTTCCAGGACACATATAATTTTGACATGGTGCTGACGGGTAGATGTAAAGTGCTGCCCTCTGCTGTATGTGGGATGAACTGAGTAATTGGTTGCCTTCTGTGAGTTTATACATAAACCATACTGCAGGGGGCAGCACTTTAATGTATGTATCCTGGAAACAATGGCTGATGTGACTGGTCACCCAAATCCAGACAGTTTTCAGGTATAAGAAGTACTGAGCTGAGTCAGAAACATTTAAAAATGATATGTGCTCTGAAAAAATGCACAATGTGGTCACCTAAGTCAGGCCGGGCCTTTGCCAACGCAGGTAAAGCCAAGTGACCCCCCTCCCTGGTACATCACTTACACACTGGCACATATATTTACACATATTTGCACAAACTTACACACTCACTAAACACACACCCTCAAGCTAACACACACTTACATCCCTCATGCTATCACACAAATTTACACATTCATGCTCACACACATATACACATCCATGCCCACAAACACGTACACATGTATGTATATATATAGATATATATATATATATACACTCTTACATACATACAGTCATACATACATACTCCCTTCCTTATCCCCACACTCATGCGCCGACTCCTTCATCCCCTTACTTCACCCGCAGCTCTTTCTCTCGCTATCACAGCGGGGTCCCATAACATTATGTTACGTTCCAGCCTGTTAGGGCAACTTGTCCTCCCGGGAAAAGAAAAAATGTCGGTGCGCTAAGCTAGTCGCAGGCTCAAATAATACAAATGTGTAATACGAGGCCTACCAAACAGGTGTAAGCATGCTGCAAGAAACAGTGTATTGGCTGTACAATGTATACAAAAAACAAAAACCGTCTGCGCTTCTTACCCTAATAAAGTTGGCAACAAATATATAAACATAATATAAATGAGAGGTTTTCCTCCCTACTGCACAAGTTGCTGACGGTTGTTAATAGGTTCAGAGAGACGCAGATCTCAGCATTTCTGGGGCAGACTAAATATCGCCAAATCCCTTATACCGATTGACAGCCCAGATTTTCAGCTCTATGACTTCTAAACTATGTTTGCAAACACAGGAGATATACAATAAATTCATAGAAATGGAAAACCTTACCCGGAACATTGACCGAGGGGACAGTCACATTTATAACCAGTTGGAAAAACAAATGTAGTTCACCTTTATCGCATAAAGCGAGCGTTTAGCTGTAAATGTTAGTCGGCTCTAAATGAATGAAACCCGGCGTAATTTTATAAAACATAATTGTTTCATTTAGATTGTTTCCAATCCTAAGTACAGCTAGAAGATTGGTAAACATTTTGCAGAATAGAAGGTTTTCAAGCAGCCGCATAATAGCTATTTGCAATGCTGTAGTTAGCTCCTTTTGGCCTGAGGCAAGAACAAACTAAATGTGCCGCCTCCCTATATTTTTTACATAGGCTATTTTGAGGAAAGTAGATAAATAAGTAAAAATTAAATTGAGGATAAAAATACCCAGTGATTTATTCACATTTTTTGCTGGTTGAGGCCTGAGCAAGTGTTTTGCATGAGCTTAATGGGACACTGGGGATAATGGGACAGTAAAGTAAACCTTGGCCACTAGAGGTTGTGTACTAGACATATGCAAATTGGCCAAAAACAATTCAGACAATTTTTTTGGTTCGTTTTTTGCCCATTCATTTTCAGAAGACATCTATTTCCTGCTTGTTTGTTTCGGATGAAAATCAGGCACCATTTAAAATTCGGGAACAAAAGTAATTGTCCAACGCCCATATTTAGTCTCATTCTCTTACACTCTCTCTGACGCTCACTCTCTCACACACTCATTTTTCGTTCCCTCTCTCATGCTTGCTCAATGTCTCCATTCCCCCTCTGCCGGCCACTTCCATTTCTGTGTCGCGCATTTTCTTGCTCTGCATCTTCTCCTCCTCCCTTCCACGTTCTCTTTTCTCTCTTGTTTTTTTCATCCACATCTCTGGAGACATAACTTTCCAGGGACCTTCTGTCAAAGTGGTGGAGCTTCTGGTGATGCCTCCCCCCCCGAATCCTCCTCCATCATTACATAGTGATCCAGACACCAATGGTGGTACATCATTACTCCTATCATTATATGGTGATCCAGACACTGAGGGTGGTACATCATTATATAGTGTTTCAGACACTGAAGGTGGTACAGCATAACTTACACCAATATATAGTGTTTCAGACACTGAAGGTGGTAGAACATGACTCCTATGATTATATAATGAGCCAGACACAGATGGTGGTACAGCTTAACTCCCATCACTATATAACAAGCCAGGCACTGATGGTAGTACAGTATAACCCCCACCATAATAAAGTGATCTAGACAACAATGGTGGAACAGCATGACTCCTATAATTATATGGTGACCCAGACACTGAGGGTCGTACAGCATTACTCCCATCATTATGCAGTGTTTCAGGAACTGAATATGGTACAGCATGACTCCTATCATTTACATAGTCAGTCAGACACAGGCAATGATGGTGGTACACCATAACTCTCATCACAGACAAATAGTTGTGCAGAATAACTTCCAATACACACTGCTGCTGAGAACTAATAATGAAGCAAGTCAGAAAATACTTTTGGCTTGCTGGGCATCATGAGGTTTTAGTCAAAATGCTGGGCCCCTTGCAATCTGCATTGAGGGGCCCCTCCTGATGTCTCTATCCTCTTTTGGATTTAAAGCAAACTGATTAAGGTTGGTTTCAAAAGGACCTACTCCTGCTCCAAGAGGCCTTGGGACCTCCTAAGACCCTGGTCAATAGGTCACGTATAGTGGTAGAACGGACAAAGGTCAATCTAGGTGCAACAACAAAGTAACAAAACAACAGCTCGGAGAGAAGCAGAACACGCTCATTGGCAAGTGAGACAGAAGATGAGATTAGCCAGTTATTATGAGATTACTCCCTGTGTGTTTGGAAATCCCTGTGAATGGTTCACTGTGTGTGCGCATAGCCACAAATCCCAAAAGAATATGCACAAATTGTGACCCATGTCAACATGGAAGTCTTAGTTAGGATTTAACACAAAGTCTCATGCAGAACCCATGTGAATTACACATAGTACTATCCCAAGGCCCCAGCTTTAATATTGGCTACTGAGTGTAAATTCTTAAAATCATCTATAAAGTCAGGGGTTCCCAGTGATTTAAATCTTTATTACTAATAGGTAGTTAATAGTAGTTGGGCTTCTGAGCTAGAGCAGAATAGAGCTCTCCTAACCTGCATTGACCTTTCAAATACCAGCAATAAAGTGCATTGCAGCGACATCGTGTGGCAACACTAAGGAACTGCATGTTCCTGCATGCACAACTGTTACCAATTTTTACAGCATTGTTAATTTAAATCGATGAATTAATAATTATAATTTGATTTAGACAGCACCATTATATTCTGCAACACTGTAATGATTTTTTTCCCCAAAAGTGTGTCAATTCATAAAGGATCAATCCTTTGGGCTCTAGTCATGGTTAATGCATTACATTTATTTATTTATTTTATATAAATAAATATTTTTTAAAAACTTCTATAAGGGTCTATTCCATGTTTCATTTTGGTCTCTACAGACATCTTTGGTTGTTCTGACTAAGAAAACACTTGATATTGATATTTCCGTATGGGATCTATATTATCCAATTAACCCTAGCCCTCCATCCCTTTCACCAAGCCACAAAATTCTATACATTTTAACTAATCTCTTTTGTAGCACCACTATAAATATTTTTTTAAAAATATTTAGAACCTGGAAGAAATACATTTCAACAATTTTAGAACTGGTTATAGTTACAATATTTCCACAATTTTCATAATGCTGCTGTGACATCATCTTATTGAGACTATTATTATTATTTACTGTTTTATATAGCGCCATCAAATTCCGTAGCGCGGTTCAATGGGTATGCTCAACAAAACTGAAAAATAACTGAAACCGCAGATTAATAAAATCGATTCATTGCCTGTTTCCTTAATTAATATGTTCTTAATGCATGCACTATCACTGTTTGATTCATTACAGAGCCAGTATTATGATTGATCACTCTCTTTCTATAACTGTCACAGTGGTTAATTGTAAGCATCTTAATTAAGCTCTGGACAGAAGAGGCGTTGCACACAATGTGCACTTCATAAGCTTTAACAGCAGGTGGCGCCATGGTACAAAAGATTGAACATACTGTAAGCTGCTACCGCTATATCTTCCAATACATTTGCATGTCTCATGTCCCCTTGGGGTGCACCTTTTATTCAAGTATTACTTGGGTGCACCTTAACCCCTTAATGACAAAGCCAATACATGTACGGGCTCAAAATGCATTGTTTTTGAATGGGTTTAGGGACCGCCCATTGTCCTTAAGGGGTTAAAGAGATTTTTTCGCTCTGTAGATGTTGCTTGTCCAATTGCTTGCAAATGCACAAACTGACATATTTCAATCTTTGATTTTTGGAGTCTTTAGGCAAAGGTGCTATAAGAGAAATAGATGTAGAGTTACAAACATTTTAAGGACCTCATTGGTCACTTCAGATATTTGCATCTTCATCTACTCTTCAATACAACTATAACAACTCTCCTTATTAAGAGGAACCCTTTACTTTGAACATCTTTATGCCAGGCAGGTATAAATTACTTATATGCCTGTAAGGAGGGTTTTCCCCAGTGTGCTCAACTAATGCTCCATTTATAACCCCACAGTGCATTTAGTATACTTGTCAGGCACATTTAAAATGTACGTTCATCAGCATGTAACCAGTTACTACGTTCAGTACTTCATTAGCTGTTTACATGGGACTGGGAAGTAGCCTGAATGCTTTTCATCTGTATCTCCTACTTTGTAAGGGCGTTAGGCTAGGGCTTTATACTAAGTAGAAATACTATGGTGCCCTCCACATCTTAAAATGTGACCTCAAAATCCAAAGGCCCACAAAGAGCTACCTATAGGAAAAATCACATTAAACAATCATCAGAAACCCAACGGTGAAACCCAGTGGAGCCTTATAACAGCTGCCGGTACGAGCCGGTCTAAAGATACTCAAAGGTTCTTCATCCCACAGTAACATTAGAAGGTCAGTCCTAAATCTTTGCTGCAATATTTATTACACAGTATTATGGGAAATAAAGGATATAGTAAGAAAATATCGACTCTGTAAGAAAGTGTCCAGCGAATTTGATTTTGGATCCGGAAAGGTGGTCTGTTTATGGTCCAGCTTTATGTTTTACCATCTTTTGTCTTGAAAAGGGTAGCATTACATTGTTTTCCACAGTTCCGGGATAGAGGAAAACCTTTGGGACACTTAAGCTTGTTCTGCATCAATGTAAAAACATAGTAACAGTAATTTAGTTTGGAAAAAAGACCTAAATCCGTCAAGTACAACCAATTTGACTTCCTTCCTGCTTTTAATCCAAAAGAAGGCAAGACCCCCCCCCCCAACAATCTATTTCCGATTCCTTTTTTTACTCCAAAAGGCCTGGGATCAAGAAGCTCTAAAACATTAATATCTCTTCAATCATTTAAATTCCCGTATGTTCTGCAATGTGATATTGGTCCTGAGCTGCACCTTGGAAGACTTGTCTCATAATTCCTCTGTGTGGAGCCTTTAATGTAAATGCCTTTCCTACAGCCAGGGCCGGGGATGTAAATTAGCGCCGGCACTTTAAGGCCAGCAGCTGATGAATGACGTCTATGTTCAGCTGCTGGCTGGATGGTTGCTTGCTGCTAGGGGAAGGATGGAATCCCCTACATGAGTAGTAAAGGTCGGCTCATCTGGCAATAGCCTACCGGGCATTTGCCTAGTTTGCCAAATGGCCAGTCCAGACCTGCCTACAGTGATTTCTTATGCCAGACATATTGATTTCAGCTACTCTTCCAGTACAAGTTTTGGCAGACCTCCACCAGCAGCAGCCTAATATGACAAATAATGACGGCTATAAAGTTATGGGGCTGCTTGCCTTCTGCCGCTGCCGGAAAACTTGCCTTTCATAGAAAACTGGTATACAAAGAAGAAAATACACTAAAGAAAATAAAAAAAACAAACAAAAAATGAATGACAGCTCCCTATCTGTTGGAAAATAACAGGCGTAGCATAAGTTTAATGTATTATTCCATACTGGGTCAGCATCGCTCAAACCTGTTCTGATGATTTCTGGCGGGCGCGATGCGTTCTTTGTAAAGTAAATGCCCGACGCATACTAAACAGAAATTTCCATTTACCGTTCTCCGCGTGGATACTTTTTATTGCGATGTCATATTTTCTCCAGCTCGTTACACATCAAACACTTTATCATAAAATTAGAAACATTCCGTGTCAGCTTGAAACAGAATAGTATATAAAGAGCGCCTAACACCGTGAGCGAAGGTAACATCTACTAAACAAACAAATAAGTCATAAATAAAGTTCAAAATCAATAAATAGAAGAATGTAAGATGTACACAGTAATTAATAGTTCCTAAAAATATGATACATTTAAATATAAAAATCCTATAAAATGTATTTATATATAGCTAGTATTTTTTTATATACAAAGTATTTTTTTCACCTATACATTTTACTGGTAGCCCAATGTATGGATCAAATATTACTGGTTTAAATCAATTAAGACGCACAAAATTGACAATTGGTTTCCTATAGAGATCTAAATCATGAGATGATTGGTTGAGAAAAATTGGAGCTTGCAGTTCCACTAGAGCAGGGGCGTCCAACCTGCGGCCCTCCAGCTGCTGCAGGACTACATCTCCCATCCTCCTTAGCCAGCCCCTTAGCTCAAAGAGCATTATGGGAGATGTAGTCCTGCAGCAGCTGGAGGGCCGCAGGTCGGACACCCCTGCACTAGAGCAAAATCATTTGATACACGGTATCTCATGTTAAGAGTTCAGCAAACAAGAATAGTATCAATATCTAGAAAACATATTAAAATCTTATTCTTCCTAATTCAAACTATTGTAGCCATAATTGTTGGGAAAATATGGGTTTTTTGGGCATTTTTTAAAATAAAAATGCATTAATAACAAAGTGTTAGACGCTCCATTTAGCAAAATAAGATTCTCCAGACTAGATTACCGCTGCCCTGTAAATCTAGTAAAAAAAAATATACAGAGTCAGAAAATCAATTAGCATTTACTGCCAGGAAGCCATTTTAATTATTCAATGCCGGCGGTACCTTTACGATGTCACATGACGTGCTGAGCAAAGGGAACTGGAAATTCTGTTGGCAAATACGTCGCTCTCTTCCTCAACCCCCCTCTCTCCGCTAATCTTTCTGGCAGGCTTTGGATCCTGCATTTTATGAGACGTTCTCTTCTTTGTGGACATCTTAAAAGGAACGTCTCCTGTGTAGATTTTAAGGACAAAGAACATAAAGTCCCCGGAAACTTTTAAACTTTTTTTACAGACGCAAAAGTTTTTTTTTTTTTAGATACAAGCAATACTAAAACCACCTATTAGTATTAGGAGACCACCTTACATATATAATATATATATATACCGAGGGCAGAGACGCCAGCTGCTCCCACCGTACCATTGGCCTTACCGCTGAGCGCTAGAATATGATGTCATATCCCAGCACTCCACTTTTTAAGGACACCCGGTGCCGTGCAGAACGTATCTATGGAGGACTGTGCCAACGTGACACAACCTTCCATCTTGTTAATCGGCTGCTTGGAGAGATCAGTGATCTCCTTCTTAACGAGGCTACTGAGCTGTGGTGCCACAGGGAGCCTCGTTGTCCAATATGCTCCCCCGTTAGATGTCAGAGGGGCTGCCCCCCCAGACTTGCTGCCCCTAAGCCTAGACCTAATCTAAGAAGATCAAATGCTTTACTTAAAGCATTATTAAGACTGGGTTATATCATGCCAATCATTTTATGAATTCTTCGAAATAGGTTTATCATTAATTACTAGTTTTGAAAGCCTCATTTTCCAGATTTGTTCCCTTTCTGCTGACAAATAACTTTGTTATTCATTCACCAATATCATTGGTTTTACACCTAAATTATCCACATACTGGAGCTACAATCACACAAGTATGACTTGGATTCCAAGTTCCATTTCCCATTATTAACTTCAGGTTTTCTTTTTTAAACTAGAATATTGCATGGTCTTTAGTAATAATGCTGCAAGGTTACTTTCGAGAACTCGGAATTACAAAATGGATCAAAAGTAAAATATTTCCCCCCTATATTTGGGGTCATCAGAAAATCTTCCCACGGGGAAAAGCGCTAAAAGAGCATTTTGTCTTATTTTCTTTCCAGAGATCAAAGAGAAGACTGAGTTTGCTTACTATTCCCTGTGTCGGAGAAGAGGCGATGTGCCTACCAGTCCATTTGGAACGGCAAATTGAATGTACTTTGTTGTGATGTCTGTGTAAATGGAAGAAAAGGCTGAAAAATGTTGTTTTATATATTTTTTTTAGTTTGTTGGGCCTGCTGGCTAGGGTCTTCTCCTGGGATAGTAACATTGGCCTTCTACGGGCTATGTCGTCGTATGCCTGGACATCTGGTGTCTTTCCTTCCTGTGGTCAATCGTTGACCCAAGTAATGTCTACTCCGCGATGGACAAGGTCTTCCAGAAGCTAGGAAGGTTTTTGATTGTGTTGACGAAGCAGAACATCAGGTGTAGACCCCTAGAATAGAATACAAATGTCTCTTGGTCATCTCAGGTAAGAGATAGAGAAGTTCCCTCCGGTTATATCAGAATACAGACGCCAACCATTCCCAATGTCCATCTTATATATTCAGGGCACAGGGACACCTGTTGGAGCAGATATTTCCGCTTGTAATTAATATTTATGGACGTTTGTTACTTTAAATAGCCGAGTGGTTAAAAAAGAAAGAGTATTAAGTGGAGTGCGTTAAAGAAAGACGATATCTTCTTAAGAACGGAGTCTCAATGCCCAGTAGTTAACATTTAGGCATTGTGGCTAAAAACCAAAAGAAAACCCCACAGGGAAACCTTTTAATGGACTTCCCATTCCTAACGAGTTCCCCGCTCCTAAATGAGCTCTTGCGTAATCGTCGTTGGTCTCTCGCCATAAAGATGGTATTTTAAAGAGCTATCCTGACTTCCACTTAGTGCCGGCGGCAGTCGGATTTTCTATTTCAAGCCGGTAAACAATCTGTCAGAGAGGGTGCAGAGCGCTTATTTTTGCCCTGGGGCGCTTCGGTCTTAACTACTCACCGCAATATATTCAGAATGTATAGGAAAACTCCAACAATTCACCTTCCAAAGTTTCACATTCCATAGTTTCGTATCTTGAATTAACCGAGAACCACAGAATTATCATCGGAAGGCATCGTTGGCTCTTATCTGCGATATAACGAGGCTCGTTTGCGTGAGGATTTCTGCGTCGTGACGAGAAGGAGAAGACTTCGGGACACAGAAGTAATTAGAAGCGAGTCTTTGCCTCGCACTGAGACTAAGTATCTCCAGTAATTATACTGATTAGTAATGAGCTATATGCAAATTTACGAAACATAATTAATGTGAAAGGTTCCATCTATTCTGCAGAATTTAACACCTTCATTCCTAGTACTGAATGCCCAAAACTTTTAATTACTAAATTGTGTAAGTGTTTTTGGATTTTTTTTTGTTGCAATGGACATTTAATTGTCACATGACAGAAAAGAAGGCTGTGATAGGTCGTTGAGAAATGTTTCTGGCAATTCTACCAACTGGCTGCACAGAATTTGCACTGAAACTCTTCCACGCTCGGCACGGATAGTCAATTCGTCCAGGCATCTACTCTAATCGAAGACCAGCGATCCTCCTAACCACAAATATTAGCCGGACCAAAACATCTCGCGTCACTTCTAAATCAATAACTTCACCCACACAGTTCCTAATTTCAAATTAAGAACTATGAATTTCAGTGACCCGCAGCACTTTAAATCTTGCCACCATTCCGGCGAAACGCGTCAGGTCCTTTTTTATTTATTTATACTGGATGTCAATGATTTCCTACATTTATTTAGATATTATATTAAAACTGCATTTTATATCAATTAAATTCCAGTCTCTTTCAATAATGGATTGTACTTGGTTCTTTTTAATCTAAAACCCACCTATAGCTGAACATTGTAAGGATATCAAATCGCTATACTGACCCGGAATGGGGGATATAATTAAGGGGAACGGAAACACAGCTGACATGGAATTTTCATAATCAGGAGCAACGGCTCCCTTAATCGCCTACAAAACAAGAACGTAACAAAAACCCAAGCAGTTTCTCTTATTCCTATTTCCAAACCATTGCCAGAAGTTGTAACGCGAGCTGCAGCAATTCCGCCGATGGCTCCTGCCTCTCTGGACACAGGGATTTTACGAGAACCAAATATGTTGGCGTAAGAAATATTTCGCACGTTTGCTGGTGCAGATGCTATTACGGTAACATCTCATAAGCTCTTCAGATCCTCAATAATGTAGGAGTGAAAGTCAACAGGGTAGATGTGTATATATATATATAAACCCATTCTTCTTTATTTTGGGGATTTATCGGACTTTTTTCGGCTTGTTTTCTCATGTCATTCCCCTTCTATTATTGCATCAGAATAAAGTTAGCAGCTTGTGTGATAACAGATATTAAAGGTTATCTTATGAACAAAACCCATTGAACATAAAATACTCTTGTACGTTTTTATGCTCATTTGAAACGATGGAATTGATTGATCGTATGTAACGTTTATAGGCAGCAGACAGAACTAATGGAATGAGCCATTGGCTTGATCATGTCCCGTCCCCGTGTCATGTTATATGTTGGTTTGATTGTTACATACCTGGAATTGCTTGATATGACCATGAAGACCTCCATCCTCACACCATGTCTACTTTCCAAACTCACCCAACCCCCTGGTCTAGGTGGTCTTAGGATATAACCATTATCCCCCCCAAAGACATATTAATTTAACATTTTTTTTATTATTATTTAAAGTTATTTTAAGTCTGTGGCCATTGGTCAGGGGTGGCCTGTAATCCTGCAAATATGGATTTTTTTTATAATTTTGGCTTCAATGAAAAGATACGGAAAGTGGGTCATAGACCCCCTGAGATTACTGCTCAGAGATGGCCCAAAAATAGTGTTTTTTTTATCCATAAGAGTAAAACGATCCTCCACTTCGCTATGGCAACCATAAAAACGTACTGTTAATAAAACATACTATTGGTAACATAATACAGAATACTCAAAGTGTATTTACAAAATGAGAGTGAATTATTCTTCGATTTTTCGGGATATGATTGGCACAGATTTTTGAAACCGCTTGAACCCAAAAAGATGACGGCAGACTTTGCGAATTACGAACATATGTAGAACACATGCTTCGTAAAACACATCAGCCAGGCGCACTTCTGATTTCTGAGTTCATATAAAATTCCGTAATTCTAGTAAAACGGCACGAACAGCACTTTTTAACGAATATCTAAAATGTATATAATGCAGAATCACTTTTTCCCTGTGTTTAATAAAATAATAAAATAATATTATTAATATAACATGTAAAACATATTTATTTCTTAAAGTAACTGTGCTCTTAATCTTTAATAAAACATAATTGACGATAAATCAAGCAAGGGTATGTTAATTTACAGTTATTATTATTATTATTATTATTTATTTTTTTTATTATTATTTTTTTATTTTATTATTTTTTTTATTTTTTTTATTTTTTTTTTAGTTTTGATTGACATTTTGCATATTTTATTGTGTAGCCAGACCTGAATTTTATTGTCAATTGTGTAGCTCAGAGCCATAAAGACATTGATATACACGTACACGTGACAAGAACATGCATGTGCATTATAGATGGAGAAAAAAAAAAAGAGAACAAGAAGCCAAAAAGTTTTATTATTCTTTTAAAAAAAAATCAGCTGAACATAAAAAGTACTGGGTTAAGTCGATACACTTACTTGGAAAAAAAACTCTTAACTAATTGTAGCACGTAGACATGTCCATGTGTTCTATGCGTGTTCTAAATGATTCAGCTATTTCTAAGTTATTTTTAACCCCTTAAGAACAATGAGCGGTCCCTAAACCCATTGAAAACAATGCATTTCCAGCCCGTACATGTACGGGCTTTGTCATTAAGGGTTTAATACAATTCTTGTGTTTTCAATAGCAGTCTCTTAAACAAAATAAAAAAAATGGTTAACCCTTTCCGCTCTCCCCAAATCTCTCCCCTTCATTACCGGCTCAGTCTTCGCCATCCCCCTTCACTCGGCACCCTTTGCCGGGGCTGGCATTAGATCTACGTCGTGTGCGCCCCAAAATCCAAGTGCGGCATCTAAATAGATATTATAACCCATAAGTTGTTTGATCTGGCCCATATTACTTGCTAGCATAACGCTTATTCATTGATACAGCAATGTTGGAACGATAACATTGTAATAATCTAAAAATAAAATACATTCTTATTATCTTCTTCCAAAAACCAAAAAAAAAACAAAAAAAAACTATAAATAATATTGGAGGTCGAAAAAAAAATTTCATTTGAAATATCCAATTATTCTTCAAAGGGGAATAACTGTGGCAGACATGTTGAATTCATTATTAATATGCACTTACGAGTTGCATTGATGATAAAATCGCTTTAAAAGTTTGTGCTTTGGAACTGCGGAAAATATTCACCCCGATGACCCCCAAGAACCTGCACACTGCGCTAAAACTCGCCGCTGACAGCATCATCGATCAAATACAGATTTTGCCAACACATGCCTGGAACAGATGTTTCACAGCTAGGCAAAGATGGAAGCAAGATCATGGTGATCCCGGGATATCTTACGGGTAATTATCCCGCTGACATTTAGAGCCTGAAGGGTATGTGGAACGTGGTATTGAGTAAACACCGGTATTGTGTGCAGAGCTTAATGGTTTGTTGTCTTCGTTATCACGATAACGAGCATTCGAGGTGCACACTGTCCCATTCATATCGATATTACTCAACGCTGTGAAAACCCCCTTCCAGATTTCGTCTATTTTTACACATTAGTCACGCTTAAGACTATAAAACTAGGTTTAATAACAAAAATTAAACCAACATGTAGTTTTTAAATGATTTTATGTATAGAGGGGAAAAAGCTACCCTACCCTATCTGCCCCTACTTGAAAGAGTAATTGCCCCCTTAGGGGCTTCGGGGAACCCGGTGAGAGCCATTGTCTACAAATAGAGAAAGCTCGGAACGGTGATAAACCTTTCCAGGGGTGGCCGGCCTACCAAAATTCCAACAAGGGCGCATCGACGACCCATCCAGGAGTGCATGAAACTTGCCTTCCTCATTAGGGGAGCAGAAATGTCCTTCTTGTGGGAGTATTCTGAAATATAAATACTAAATATTCATGTCTTTAGCACAGCTACAGATGACCCTTGGGAAGATCTTAGGCCGGGACTGGCCATTAGGCTAACCGAGCAAATACTTGGTGGGCCATTGCCTCCCATGTTTCTTGTTGCTCGTACGTCAGATCCCGTTTCATAGCGTGTGGTCGTCCGCTGGATACACGGGGCTACACACAGCAAAAATATAGATTATGTGACCGCCTGCTGGGTACATGCCAGTGGCCTTAAAGTGCCAGGCTCAATTTAATCCCCAGTCTAGCCCCAATGGGGGCCAATGTTTCCAATATTCTTCCTCTGACAAATCTCATGATAGTTGCTGAGTTGTGTATCTCAAACAGACACCCATACTCCATTCCAACTGACTCACTCCTCACCTGAAAATGGTCAGCGCCCCTATTTACTGAATAACTCACTAGTCCTTCTTCCCGTTTGGACACTTTTTAATAAAATGTATCTATTTTGCAATTTTTTCTCTACAGTGATGTATACACATCGATCGTGTTGGAGGTACACAGTATTTGCTGTATTCTATAATTCTATGGAACGTTCATTTCCAGCAGGCGAGTGGGTTTCCTTAATTCCTTTGCACGCATGCAAAATAAAATACACGTATGTCTATATGGTCATGTCTAGAAAGAGTGCGGCTCTAAATTTGTTAAAGTGCAGAGTCCAATGAACTGTAAGGTGCCCGTTTACGTGCCTCTCCTCTTTAGGAGGGTTTAATATCATCAACCTTGGTTCATCATGGAATAGTTTGGAACTTTTTTGAGTTTCGAGCATAAATGGTAAAAAAAATGGTAAGACAAGTGGTTTCTGATCGCTTTGTTGATACAGGAGGTAGGTATTTCACTAAGACTTCTCGTGATACACGTATAGCGTACGATGTACGAGTTGATCATCTGACATCATAGTGTGCCATAATTAAGTAAGAGAAGATACCAGGGAACCCGCATATTCTTCTTCCAGGGCTATTGGGGCAAAGTGGTCTCAAGGCACAATGACAACACAGTAGCAAATGTCCAAAGGCGTGAACGGCGATGTAATAATGTAACAAAAACACATATGATCCTTGGAGTGCTAAGAAAAGTGCAGTCATCTCTAAATAAGAGACACCTCTATAGTATTTGTCTTCTCAGAAGGGATATATATTAGACGTATGTATAATAGTCCTGACTTTATGAGGTTTTCTTGAGAAAAACTGGAACTTCCAGTAGGCCACAGTTATAGTTTCTTAATGTGGTTCCCCCATCAAACACTTGAGATGTCTTCATGTCCATCCATTGGTAATTGGTTCCCGGAAGAAAAATGTCTCTCTGAACTTCACCCTGATCTGTGATGGGAGCTATCAGCATCTGGGAAGAAGGCAAGGACAACCGATGATTATATTTACCAGTATTTGGTAATATAATATATAAGTATATTCTCCTTCCCCATAGAAATGCATTAAAAGAGAAAATATTAACTTTAATATTAAAAATATATATTTTGTAACAAAAGAATGTTAGTTTTTAAGTTGAAACGTGAAAAAGACATCACGGTGTGTCCTGGAAAACTAGAACATGGTGTGCTATTGAAAGAAAAGTGATTGATTTAGTACCAAAATTATTTCATCATGATACCTTTTTATCAATGATCATACCTGGGAACTCTCCGGTTCTCCGGGTCAACACCCGAATCCTGCCCAATTCCCCTTTAAATGGGGGTGTTTCCCATGATGTCAGCGGGAATGCCCACTGACATCAGCAGGACAGCCCATTGACATCAGTGGGACCGCCCACCGACGTCAGTGGGCAGTCCTGGCCGCGTCCTGCAAGGGAAGGCTCCGGGCAGCCGAAGCTAAGAAGTTCCCAGGTATGGATATGATATCACCGTGATGGGCTGTGATGTTGATGGCTACATATGAGTGTTTCCTGGTAAGGGAAACCCATAAAGGGGTTTATTCACTAAAGCAGTTCACTAAAGAGTGGAAAAGAGAGTTCACAGGAGAGTTAATTATGCGTTATAAAGGGACATCTCTGGTAAATGTATCTGCAAGAACAGCTGGGCTGATCTAAATATGTTTTATACAGTGCCTTCTGAACTATTCTTGGTGCAGAAACTCTCTGGGGTTGTCCCTTCATAAGATAATGTGATGAAACTGAAACTCCCCTGCCTTAGTGAATAAACTCCAGTTAAAAGCGAAGCAGATACGATAGATAGATAGATAGATAGATAGATAGATAGATAGATAGATAGATAGATAGATAGATAGAGATAGATAATGGATAGATAGATAGATAGATAGATAGATAGATAGATAGATAGATAGACAGACAGACAGATAGATAGATAGATAGATAGATAGATAGATAGATAGATAGAGATAGATAATGGATAGATAGATAGATAGATAGATAGATAGATAGATAGATAGATAGATAGATAGATAGAGAATGGATAGATAGATAAAGGCAGAAAAGAGATATATATGCAGGTTACATTAATCATGGTTTACGATCATAGTGTGATCTGCAAACCCTTTTTAAAAATACAGATGTTGGCAGCAGTTATATTTTCTGAAAGATACAGACGCTAATTGGCTTCAACTTCAAAATACACCCTTTCACCTTTTTCTTTTTTTTTTTTTTAAATATATCTGTTTCCTCTGATTTATTGCTGTAAATCTGTAGAATCTGGAGAGAGATCAGAACTTTTCAATAACATCTACATCAAAGCAGCCGTAGAGTAACACGATCCATAACGCTAAAAGATAGATCCGTCCTTAAAACACAGATGATTCGAACCATGGTACTTCATTGGCATATTTACAACCTCTAGAACACGCCGGACCACAAAGAAAAATTCTAGATCTTTAACAGTGCTAGAAAAACACTTTTTTCTCTTCTTTTCTTCAACAAGACATTCGAGGGAAAACCACCGAATGCGGGAAATTCCGTTAAGTGTGACATTGATTGGGCTCCCATGTCATAGCTTTGTTTGTATTACATCATATATTCTAATATCGTCATGACGAAGAAATTAAAAGAGAATAGGAAGAAGAAAAAAAAACCGCTCCATCTAATGGCTATTTTGTTTTTCTATAAATAAAATTTAAATGAAATACAGGCTTAAAAGATCACAAATCAGCATTTTTCCAGTACGCATGTCCATACGCCTAAAAGATACTTTGTATTCTTACCTCATCTCCTATAAGGAATTCATCCTCTATAGTAAATGCCAGGGGATCATTTGGACTGATCCACCAAACTGGTCTGTAGATAGGGATTCCAAGGTGAAGCCATTCGTCGGCGTACTTTATCAGCAAGGGTACAACAAAGTCTCGATGTTTCTGTATATAGAGTCTGGTGAGATTCAAAACCTGTTCCAAAGGAAAGAAAAGACATTATAAAGATTGAAGGTGATGTTCGTAGTACATTACTGAGCTATTTCCAGGAAAGACTTCAATAATTAGGACAGAAAAGGTGAATGAGGTACAGTTTGAGTTTTGCTACGAATATAAGGATTGATCTGTTAGGTTATCAGCTTAGAATGTTCAATTCTTTTACTCCAACGGTCTGAAGTTTTGTGAATTCATCACAACAAAGCTTGACAAAGACATTCAGAGTGAAAACCCGGACCCCTGTTTTGGGGTCCAGAAGTTCTGAGTTATGTCTAAACAGACCCCTGTTTTGGGGTCCAGAAGTTCTGAGTTATGTCTAAACGGACCCCTGTTTTGGGGTCGAGAAGTTCTGAGTTATGTCTAAACGGACCCCTGTTTTGGGGTCCAGAAGTTCTGAGTTATGTCTAAACGGACCCCTGTTTTGGGGTCCAGAAGTTCTGAGTTATGTCTAAAAGCTTTAAATCAAAAATCTCTGGCCATGCTACTATGTTAACCCCTTAATTACAAAGCCTGTACATGTACGGGCTCAAAATGCATTGTTTTCAATGGTTTTAGGGACCGCCCATTGTCATTAAGGGGTTAAAAGGACTATGTAAGAATGTGTTACCCACCCAATCATCACAACAAACCCACGGCGGAGTGTAGAAGGACATCACTGGAAGGAAAGTCACAATTTGCAACCAACGGATAAACAGTTCTTCATGTGTTATAAATTCACCTGCAAACGTACCTCCTTGTAAATAAAAAAAAAGATAAAGGGTTAAAAATTAAATTGCCTGAATGCTTATTTTTACAAAAACTATGTACACGTGACATCAGATTTATGAGATTTATCAGGTTTTGCTTTGCAGATACCATCCTATTTATATATTTTATAATATATATATTTATATATTTAGATTACGTACAATTTTTTATAATTAATAAAAAGAGCTAGCTGTTTTATATGTTTTAGACTTTTTTTTATTATAATACTGCATCGCACCGATACACATAGAATTGTTCAATGCGTCTCTGGCTATTAGTTGAAAAACGACAAGTCAAAGCTTTTAAAAATGTCTTTTGAGCTATTAGCAAATTAATTCATGGCAGAGGATGCTTTGAGGCTTTACTGTTCCTTATGAGATTACTAGTTTAATAAAACTAAAAGCTAGAAGTTGGAAAATATATTATTGCCCTTTAACCCATGAATTGGCTTCAGCTCCGCAGCAGAATTCAATAAATAAAAGACATTTAAAACATTATTTCTTTCTGGTGACATTTTAAGGGATCCTCATGTCTTAAAGTCTACAAAATGCCCCCAGATAGCCCAAAACTCGATTCCATCGCAAGCTCACAAAGCCTTTGGTTGAAGTTGATACCTAACTGGGCCAGACGTGAAGTTACATATGCTTTTTGGGACTTCAGATGTCTCTAATAACAACTGCATGAATTTTTTCATTGACCGCGTATAAAACTGAACAATATATACATTTAGGGTGGTATCTGCTAAGCTCAGATGTCTGTCTAATACTATCATGCATTGGCTTTTTATGTGAGATGGAGATTAGGGCAGACATATGAAAAGCCTCTAAAACACATTGAGCTTCATGATGATTGTCTTTCATTAACAAATTAGGCAGTCATGTTTTAAAACACCCTCGCTTACACACACACACACAATCTCCCTTGCTTTCCTCGCACCACTAAACCTAAGCTCATTCCTGATGCACACACATGCAGACACCAAATACTCACACACACGCTCATTCTAGCACCAGACTCTAACAGACACACACTCTAACACCACATGCTGACACACACTCATGCTAACACTATACACTAACACACACTCTACAGTAACATAGAGAATCATGCTAACACCCACCCATTAACGCTAACACCATCACATACTAATGCAGGCACTCATTCTAACACTATACGCTAACATACATGCACTCGAACCATATGCTGATAAATACTCACGCTAATGCTATACCATAACGCGTACACTGCAACACCATACACACTCCCACATATATACACCTGTGTTAACATACATGCTGATACCATACATTAACACATGCAGATACCACCGTAGAGTAACCTGTTTCCAACACCATACACCAACACATACATGCACTGCAAGATCATACATGAATACAGATACACTCTTCCACTCTTTAAGCACTCCCTCCCTTTCTTCACTGCCGCTCACCCTCATGACCCCACTGAGTACCTCAGTTACTTACGCACCTCGGTACTCACACATCAGGCATCCATGGCTTAACTAAGTAAGCATGATAAAGGTGATTTAGATTACCTACTGCATCTGGAATGAAAAAATTGTATCCAAGCAAGCTGTAATGAAGAACGGAAGGAATGATTCCTTTAAGTCCATGGTGGCTCCAGTCCGATTGTAATGGGTTCATTTGCATAAATATTGGCAGATAGTTTGACCTGTGAAGATGAAGAGAGCGCGATCAGCCATTTGGTTAATTTTATGCAATTGTTAGGCAATTTGTTTATGTTACCACCAAAGACAAATGGTCCATTGACATCGCGTCCAATTATTCTTTTCAGAAACGCTAACTAGAAACGTATTGATCTGAATTGATTTTGCAGCTCAGAATTCTAACTTATACTACTCGTAACATATCACTTTCCTTCTCTTTATAAAATGAAATGGAACTTGTACCTACTACCTCTTTAGTGAATAAACCCCAATACTTGGTTAACAAACCCAGAAGAAGGAATTGGGAAGGATCATATAGTTAGTCTATATGTACAGTCCCGCAATCTCCACATACACATTCTTGTTTCTGAGTTCGTTATGCGTTTCTGGAAAATCCTTCTAAATAGATAAATATATTTTTACTTTTTTTTTTCATTGCAACGCAGTGGCTATCAGTACCACGGACAGCGGCTTCATTTCAGCCCCATGTAAAGATATCAACACAATATGGAACTTTAATTTGAGGGGCGAGCCATGGATTTCAGCAAAAAAGACACAAACACAGCAAAATATGTAGTTCAAATAACTGACTACATATTGAGAAAGATACTCAATGGGATACTCCAGCCAGCATGAGAACTTTGATGCATACGATAGCTGAGAGGTCCTCGTCATTTTTTGTGGTGTTCCCTTTGCAAATGCATGGAGGGATTCTACGGCTTTAGCTCTGCATACGCCATGGGGGGTCTAACAAGATCCCCTGTGTGCATACATGGAAAATGCTTCCATTGGGTTGCAGCCAATCAGTAGAGAGATCACCAGACCATACATGAGACATGATGTCCTTGTCTAGGCATCTACATTCTAACAGCAAGGGTATTTGATAGCTGTTAACCCAGGTGAATCTGCTTTGGACCATTGTTATGAAGAAGTTCTTGGTCAACATTCCAAATGTAGAACAGTCGCCCGGAATAAAATGTTCCTGATAATTGTTATGTAGTATTTTCTTAGTTAAACTAATATAAGGTGACTTATCTGACCATTTTCAGTGCAAAGGACCAATTATTTGGATTGCATTAGGCCTGGATAGTTTTGTTCACCGGCCTTCAGTCCATTGGTCAGGTGCTCACCTTGTACTTGCAGTGATAATGGTTGAATTTCCAAGCTTTGTCGCCATCGATGCCAAAAACCCCGTGTAACCGTCTCTCTCCAAGCCCCGGCGAGGCTGCATTGACTGTTCCATAAACACATTGCCTTCCACTCCTTCAAATGTTACGTATTCAGCCCCCAGCTTATTCTTCAAAGTGCTCACGGAGTTCAAATACCAGTAAACGGCAGCTTCGCTACTTATATTCAATCTCACCGAGAAGTGGCCATTCCATTTAGTCAGGACTGGTGCCTGCAAGGGGTAAATTGGGACAGACAGGCCATAGTCAATACCGAAGCTTGTTGTTATTATGTATTGGACTATAAATTGAATACACTTTCCATCGTTTCAATAAATAATTTGCTGTAATGCCATCGTCTGTTCTAGACTAACATAGACAGTACCGTTGAGCCATCTGACTTGGAATGGAGACTGATCCAGAAGTTTTCATGTTCCTCTCGCAGGTACATCTGAAACTGCTCCGAGCTGATGCTCGCGTATGGAGACGTGGTTATTATAAGATGTAGGTTTTTAAGGAAATGCGGCTCCCGTCTGTGTCTTTGCTGTCTTAGTCCTTGGTTCACTATGGGTTTGTGGTCCTACAAAAAAAAAGATCAGCATCCATCGATTGGATAGAAGTCATTGATCTTCTATATTTGGGATATCGACAGTTATGTTGTGGGGGCTCTGCATTACCTTGGCCCATCAAACCCCACATAAACCCCCACAAGAAGGTTAATGGGGTAGGTGCGTGATTCCGTTGCAAACTATTTCAAAATAGCTGCCTTTGTGACATGTATATTAAAATAAAAGAAAATATCTGAACTATTAAAAATATGCAATTTTCTGGCTTTAAGTGACCTTTCATGGGCCATAGACCCTTAAAGACAATTAAAATCAGCGTGCACATACTTTATGTAAAGTACTTTTTTCATATTGTACGGTAAAGATCATTTTTTTTTTAATTTACAGTCCATAAAAACCTTACCTTATTAGAAAGTAACATTGTGGAATGTTCATTAATAGCAATCAGGCATTCCCCCAATCCAAGCCTTCTGAGCTTATTATGGAACGATCTCAATTCTCTTTCAAGTTTGGCGGCAGAATCAGATAACCCATAATGTTTCCAAACTGGCATCCTGCGTACAAAAGCAAACTCCATGAAGTCCTCACCAAATGTGAAACAGTATCAGAACCTTAGAGAGAATTGTGTCAGAATATTTCAAGCTCATTGTCCTTTACATGAAATCTAGTCCTAGAATGGATAGAGCGTTATGCCTCTCCTTTCTTTCACCCTTGGGTGGTTTTGTGGGATTTTTGGCATTGGAGAGTTCACTTGGTTTAATGAGCGTCTCATCCAATTTGACCCAACGGGTCTTACCAGTGGCGGAACTACCGGGGTCGCAGGGGTCGACCGGGCCCTGGAGTTCTGCCAGTCAGGGGGGCCCAAAGGGTGCCGAGCGGTTGCTGAAAACGACCGCTCGGCAACTCTTGGGCCCCCCTGACTGACAGAAATCCAGGATGCCTCCGCTCCCCGCCGCTGCCGCCGTCGCCGCTGTCGCCGCTGTCGCCGCTGCCACCACTGCCGCTGTCGCCGCTGCTGCCGCCGCCGCCGCAGCCTGCCTCAGCGCTGCCCAGAGTGCCGGCGCTCAGCACCCGAGACAAACGCCTCACGCTCCCAACACAGGAGTTGACGGTAAGTGACCTACAAAGGGGGGGTAGGGAGGGAGTGGGTAGATCGTAAGAAGGGGGGGTAGGGAGGGAGTGGGTAGATCGTGAGAAGGGGGGTAGGGAGGGAGAGGGTAGATCGTGAGAAGGGGGGTAGGGAGGGAGAGGGTAGATCGTGAGAAAGGGATAGATGGGTTGGGGGTGGGGGGGCCCTTAACAGATTCTCGCACCGGGGCCCTGAGGTTTCTAGTTACGCCCCTGGGTCTTACCCAGATTTACCAGTGCTCATAATATGGAACCTCCAACTTCAGCAGATAATGAAATTGTAACAATAATATACCATACAAGGCACATCTCCTTAAACATTTTACTACAAGATTGTACACCACAGAGTAGTTAAAAACGTAGCGTGTTACCAAAGCATCTCAACGTTTGGAAGCCTCCTTTGTCTCTCATAGAGCAGACTTGCCATTTCTTGATGGACAGATGGGATGGTCTCGCCGACGCACACCGTGTATTTCAGCGGAGACATGTCTGTGCTTGTGGGGGTCTCCACACAAAATGATTTATTCTCTTCGATTGAAATTAACACTGGAATATCTGGGTTGATCAGTACAGCTACCCCTGTTGGAAACAAAATACGTAGACAATTACAAGGCTGGGGATCCTTGGTTTGCTTCCAAGTTGACTTAAATGTTTTGGAGGCATGGAGCCCACCCTGTGCCTCCTCCCTTTATCCCAAGTTAAATTACTAAAAATAAAAAACAAAAAAAAATCCTTACAATTGTAGAAACAACCCCAGAAACACTTTTTGGGCTTTATGAGCCTTGTGGCTGTGGGCAAACAATATATATATTTCAACACCCACCCGAGAATAGATTTACTGCTCTTTCTTGAGCTAATCTAAGATTCATTTGCATTTAAATTGAATGTATTTATCTGGCTCTACCTGCGACGCACTGTGCAGTTTTCCCCAAGTTGGATGATTAATGCATTTGCCAGTTTTTAAAAAAACATGAATCAGTAAAATAAGTAATTATTTGTTTAAGAATGCCAGGATAAATAGCATTTCCATGTGTTGTTTATAATGAATGTGTTTAGAACGGATTAGATGCATTCTTCTTACATCTTTTTTTTACACAGGGGCTCCAATATCTCAAGCACAGCCTTATCTTTTCTGGCACCCTACAAGCTTATGAGGATTAGCCAACATTCTGTCTTCTACTAACCTTAAATTATCGTTTAGATCACTTTGAAAAGCAGTGTAGGAAAGGACCCTGGGCAGATGCAGCAGATAATCTAGACAATTTTGTAGGGCAAACTGAAATAGCCCTTCGAAAAGAGGCATCCGGAAGACATACAGACGGCAGGCATTTGATACCGTGTCATGGCAGGTAGCCAAACCGCAATGTGCCTAACTACATTTAGGATATCTATATAGAGGACATGACACTTGTTGGGCATACCATGTATAGATAGTATCAGAAAGCCAATGGTCATAATAATCAATATGAATTGATATAAATAAATAATCTGAGTTGAATTTTCCAAGAAACTGTTCTCCTTTCAGTTGATAAACTCAAACCTACTCTCTGAAAGAAGAACTTTTCTGTGAACCTCCAGTGGATGGGAATCATATTTCTAGTATCTTCTGGAATCCCATGTATGGTGGGAATGATCTTCTGTTGGGTTTCCTTCTCGATCGAGGTCTTTGTCACAATGAATCTCCTGTCTTATTAACAGTCTGGCACCTTGGCTCCCCTTTCTGCCAATCCCTTTTGTTGACACCATGAGTTTTCTCCATGTTTATTTGTCTGGTCTCTTGGTTTCTGGCACCAGAGTGTTCAAATTAGAATGTTCTTCGCTGCCTACCACTGACCTTGTCCTGCCTGACAACACACATTGCTTATCCTTCCAGAATTCCCCCAGGTGGTTCCGCTGCGAATCCTAGTGAAGGTTTTAATCATTGACATTTATTTTCTCTATCATTTCGTGTGTCGACCCTTTCAACCCCTCCAAGCTTTCATTAATAGTCAATACATATAGTTACCTAAAATGCCAAAAATTTAATTATTTATTTTTTTGCACAATGAGGAATTATGTTACCTTTCTAGATAGATGCATGATCAATACATGTGTGGTCAACAAAAAAGAAAAAAACAACATACGTTGTTCTTACCAGTTGATCCCAAAAAATATCTCTCCAGAACCGATCCATAGCCAGAAGGACTGGATTTGAGGTTGCTGATTATGAAAGGCTGGAGAGCCATGTTCACATTGTTGATCGGCCAGCGCTGCGCACTGAGCGTTGCTCCTCCATACCATGAAACATTCGACATTGAAAAGCAATCCTGAAAAACAAGAGCCAGTGGACATGACTGGATATGTATGGCCACGTAAAAGGCACGGAACTAAACAATAATTAATATAAAGGGAGGAAGACTTGAGAAAGGAGTCCAGCCGAAACGTTGGGTGGGTCTCCACGGAACAACTCTCTCGTCACTTGCTTTTTTTGGCTCTTTTTGTGTTTTTTGCTTTCTCCTTTTTTTTTCCAGACTTTCTTTGGACTGTTTTACTTGTTCTTTATTTTATTTTTTCTGCAAGTATGTTTCTTTTGTGTTAATATAATATACGATTTCTGAATAAAATAATTTTTGTATAATTTAATAGGTTTGTGCACCTCCATTTATATACATTTTTGCTAATTTTTCTGTCTTATTGGAGTCATCTTGAGAGTGTTACAGTTATAATATAATATAATATAATAATTGTGTATTTTTTGCTTTAGCTGAGTGCCCGTCTATACTTATACGTTATTACAGAACCAAACAATACACAATATCGAATACTAAACTGGTATAATAACAAATGTCTAATATCATATGAAGCGTTCCTCCATTTACCTTTAGTTTTATTTCATTCTTTTTATCCTAATTAAATGAAGGTTTTACATTTTTTTTTTGTAGAAATTAAATCTACTTATATAAAATATTGTATTAACAGACTGATCTTCGACAATGCAATACTACGGTACTATATGAGCTATGTGGGTCATCACATTGTGAGTTCCACATTTAATTGTTGCTAAAGTTGTTATTGATGTGTATAGCACCTTCATAATCCGCAGTGCTGTACAACGGGTTACCAGGACATAACAAGTAGTGCATGACATCAAAATTTGGTCTCACGGAACAAAAGGTCAGGACGGCCCTGTTGGAATGAGTCTAGAATGGATAAGGTTCTCTGTGACCTTCTACACGTTTAACACACATATTGAGTAATTCCTTTGGAGCTGTAGGGACCAATGCCAAGCCCGGATATCTGCGATCGCGCTCGAAGTATCTGAAATTTAAGGCCGATCCGGTCACTGTACTCCGATTCTGGATTGTGCAAATACTAGAAACCCAAGATGTGGTACCAAAAACATGACATGCCTTAGCTGGAGATTATAGCAAACCGTTGTATCGGTTGGAAGGCTGATGTTTAGCATATAAATTAAATTAGATGTGCTGTTTTTTAAATAAATATCAGCGTTTGGATAAATTCCCAGCAGATGACTGCGCTGTTGATTAGTCTTTATTGGTCTTCGCTATCCTGGGACTTCTAGGGTGTAACTGAACACACAAGGAACTTGCACAATTGAATTTTTTTCCAAGTTGACTTTCCATGGTTAAAGGTTCTTAAAGAGCCACTCTGTTTTCAGATGATGAGCGAAGATGAGTTTACTCTGTAAATCATAGAACATTCTCAAGAGGTCTCCCAACAATGGGTCAAGCATCAGTCCTATTCAACAGGTTCAGCTCAGGTAGCAACTATCCTTTTAAAGTTAAAAATTCCTCTTGACTTGCCAGCCAACAGGACAGAGCTGGTGCAGAATTAAAAGTGTGACTTAAGGGTGCAAAAGAGAGTCCGTGTGCTCATCAACATTTCCACTTCCAACACTTCCTACAGGAGCATGGCCAGGTTGGACCTTATGGGAGGCTCTGGACCTCCCGGGAGGCTCAGAACCTCCTTGAGCTTAACGATGAAGAGGCTTTAATGCCAGAGGACCAAACACGGAAAAAGTAATTAGTGAACAAACTAGCTTCATGCTCTTAAATACTTCATAATCCTGCATTTTTTGCATTCAAGCATGGTTCTTCAAATAGAAGCAAGATTATGAAATCAGCTTACACTTATCCCAGCCCCGTCTGCACGTATCATTCTTCTAATTTACATGTGCTAACAGCCTCACCAAATAATTTGTTTACCCCGTCTATCATTCCCTTGGCAAGAGCAGTGACCTTCTGGCCAAAGAATGAAGTCTAAATTGGGTGGCAGCATTTTCCTTCCAGGAGTCAGGAGATATCACCTGGGAATTCCGACAGAGAGCTGCTAGCGAGTTCTGCATCACCCACCTATACACACATGATGTGTTTACATAGTTTTTCCACAATTAATTAAACTATATAAGAGCCTACAGTGAGAAGCTGTAGGGGACAGTAGTAGACCCGTAGGTACTTTCTGGAGCACAAAAAATAAGTTATGATCCAAGGTGGAGGGCACTGTATAGGTCGCCTTCTTAGGTCAATTATATCCATAACTACCAGGGACACAAAACTACTCCAAAAATGTAAGGCTTTTTAGGCTTTTTTTGAATGGGCAGAGAATGTCAGCTTTTTCTTGAACAATGTTAATGGAAGTGAAGTTGAGTGGTAGGTTGGGACCTTTAGACCTTTAGATCAGGGCCAGAATGGGACTCAAAAGCAGCACTTTGGGGCCATTGGCTACTAAATGATCCGTGTGTGGCCACCGACTGGATACGGTAGGTCGTACATTACTTTTTTATACTCTCGCAGCATGCAGCCACGCATAACTATAACATGGTTTGTTTCTTTGATAACTTTCCTTCCTGGGAATTACCCATGAACTACATAATCATATTATAGTTTATACGAATTTTTCCCTAGCAGAAAAAGAATTAGTGGTAGGAAAAATAACTACCTTTGAAGAATAACAAAGAAAGTGATTATTAAAACTTTAATACTAGAGGATTTTACCTCTTTTGGGAAAAAAACAAAACACTGTTTAAATAGTTTCATTAAGAAGCAGCTGAGAGGCTTTAAAACAGCATAACCGTCAGGAAAGGATTATTTAACTCCTTAGTAATCAATCAGAATACAATCGCTATATGAAATGAAAAAAATAATAATATGCATCTTTTATATCTAGCAATGCCAGAGAGTGAAGGGTTGTTTATGGTGAGATTAATAACGTGGTGAAATATGGATTATGATTGATGTTTTGACCATATTGATCAAACTTGGGGTTTAGGGTTCTTGGGGCCACACTGGCCACTAAAATGACATAGATGTAGCCTTTTTCTGGGTACAACATGCTATGGGTACCATTTTGGACCATGTGACTGTGTGTGTACCCAGCCATTGGCTCCACAGTAACAGACGGGATCTGCCATGTAATCCATTGGAGGTACCATCAGGCAACAGCCCACCTCACATTGGTCACAATGGCCAGTCCTGGCCTGACTACAACATAAAACGATCTACGGTCATTCGGACGAGCAGTCCCCGTACCGAGCGTGGAAAATGTACCTCATCCCGATATTAGCCGCATTGCAGCCATTCAAAAAATATTTCTAACTTGGAAATAACAGTTTCGGTTTACGAAACATCCCATGTTCTTTTGGTTTTGGCAGTAGCCCAAAAAATGAGCTTCCTGTAGTCACTTTGGCCTGGAAATGTGTTTGTTTCCTTTACGGAAGAGTTCAAAAAAGAGGTTTTAGTTAGGCCACCAAAATAATTGTTGTATAGAGTGGTATGGTGTGATATCAACAAAAAATGTTATAAAAATGTTCTAAAATTACTTGGAGGCCCCCATTTTATATTAAAATGTGATATATTGGCTCCACCCACTTCTTTCAGGCACGTCATGGAGATTGCTTTATGGCAGTGCTGAGTGAGGCCTTTGTCAGTCACCTTTCAATAGTGAAATAGTTATCCCAGCGTGGGTTCCAGAGGTATCGGATTGTTACACACATTGTTACATTGTTCTGGTAAGAATTTAGGCATCTCTATTAAACTAAGAATTAACCATGAATTCTATACAAAGATACAAAAAATGTTACATAAAAAACACCTTATTAGTCAAGAAAAGCACAAACATTTCTACATAAACGCACGTTCCACAGTCACGCGCAGTTTATAAACCCGCGGCTATTATGCCTAACAGCTCATCATACATATTGAGGACAATAAATCACTTAATCCTTTATAACAAGCTTGGATTAGTGAGATTTAGCATTTCACATGACTTCTAAGACATTATAAAAAAAAAACATTAGTAGAAGAAAGTTGCCGTGACTAGAGTCTCATTAACAAAACCGTTACCATACAGATTCATCTCGAACCGGTCTTCTAAAAGTTCATGAAGCCCAAATCACTGACTATTCCATATCAAGCCAGGCGTTGATTTAGTGATGCTGTTTAGTGGATTATAGTTGATATATTGATGTTTAGCTTAGAGAATTATAATTTCTTGAGTCTGCTTGTCCAACATTTAGGCTAGTCGTTTTAAAGAGCACTATTATAGAAACATTAGATGTAAGCTAGACAAACGTATATGTTCTCATCTATACTATTCCAATGTAAGCTTGCAGGGCTTGTTCTCACCTGGTTCCATTTTTAATTGTGTTACGTTAGTGATAGGAGAAAACATCTCTTAGGTTATTAAATATAAACAAACTATAGATACACCTACAATACCTAAAAAAAAGTTATACCTAGGAACTCTTAGGGTTTTTTAGGAATTTTTGCCCCAATTTCAGGGTCTCGGAGTGAGGGGGCAGATTCTCAGAGTCGCACAGTCTGGAGCTGACTCCTTCAGACTCTCCCCATGCTGTGATCTAATATAAGACTACTGATTGGTGCTTTGGCTCCTAGTATGTTATGGCCAATATCCCTACTTGAATGCAGGTGAGTCAATTAAGTGTATCTCTAAATAATGACAATTTGTGGTTTTCAAGAATCTCAGGGTTGCTCATTGCGTTCCCAGATATGTTGGTGGGGCTGAGAATATGTCCGTGGAATCTTAAAAGAAGCCTGTAAAATAAATCGGGAGTGCAGATTGTTAAGACTAGAAGACCTTACAACCCATAGAAGCAGCTCTTGCGCATGAACACAAGCTGGGCTCTCCATGCGTCTATCATTATAAAGATCCCAAATGTTAATGAGGTAACCACCTGTGCCTCTGAGCGGAGATCCCAGCCTTATCTCTGTGTAAACCCTAAGAGCTGACCTCATAATCTGTTGCTGCGGGTTCCATTTAAAACACAAATGGCTATTTTTATAAATAATGAATATGCCTCTTTAATTAGGTACGTCATCATTGTAAATCAGGTCCTAATGATCCATTACTATTATTCAGCCGTATTTTAAGAGATCTAAAATATCTAAAATAAATCATTATAAAAAATAATAAAAAAATAGATGTGAAAATAAACATAATAATAATAATAATAATGTGTGACATTCTGTACAATATTTTATAACAATATAATATTTGTATTGTGATTTACGCCAGTAATTCCTTGCCTGGCTAATGATATGTCAAACTAATAATTTAAAAACTAAATGCATATTTTTTTCTTACATATCTATTTACATATTTTTTATGGGTTTGTAACTTTTCAAAATATGTTATTATATGAGTTAATTATTTTTTTCATTGCAATAATCTTTTGTAACATCACCTCTGATTGGCATATTAGTATTAAAATTATTTATAAAAAAAATGATTTTTGCTTTTCAGAAAATAAAAAATGTCGAGTATCCGGAAAAAAAGTTACATTGTTCAGTAAGATTATTGCTTCTACTGCGCTAAAGCCCCATCACAAACATCAGCCCCCTCGAACAGCCTGGATCCAAAATGAATTGCAAAGCAAGTTCTCTTCTTTATCAATACTATGCATTTCAATTAACAGCTTAAATTATTCATGTGACAGTGAAAAATGTATTTGTTATCAAGCCAATAAAAAAAAAGATGCAAACTTAGCAGATACTGCTGATTTAAATCTACTTTACTGAGAGGGTGGTAGATAAATGGAACAACCTCCCGTCAGGGGTGGTAGAGGCTAATAGAGTAAGGGAATTTAGACATGCATGGGATAGGCATAAAGCTATCCTGAACCTAAGATAAGACCAACGACTGATTAAGATATTAAGTATTCACAACCGGCAGACCAGAAGGGCCAAATTGAACTTATCTGCAATCAAATTCTATGCTCAAATTGTAAAAACCAAAAAACACTAAAATTTTATTGACAAGAAAACACATTTTATTGATTTTTCTGTGTTACTTTGTTATATTACAGTCTGTAGAATACATATTTTTTATAATATGCTTTGTGTGTATTGTGAGACTATTGAATTTACAAAAATATAATCTGGGAAATTTCTCTCTTTTTTTTAAATTAAATTTATTACCTTCTAGATAAATATCCCAAGTTCTATTCACCAGATTGTCCCACAAGAGCCTGATCTGCCGGATCAACTCCACACCTGAGATCAAGCTGGGTTCACATAACCTTTCTCAAACGTTTGAACTTCTGAGGAACAATTTGACAGTTCCATGGATACCCTCAACCAAGCCTGGGGTTAAAAATGTGGTATTTGCGCCGTAAACTCCATTCTTTATAAATGGTAAGTATATGTAAGATCTTTATTTGGAGAATGCAGAAACAAATAACACGAGGTTAAGCATAGTTTATATACTCTTATTAACTTTACAAGTTTATATTTTTATGGCAAGTTAAAGTTAATATATATATATATATATACATTACCATGCAAATGTTTAGGGTCACTTTTCCTTGGTTTTGAAAGAAAAGCCAGAGCAGACGGGGTTAATGCTGTAACTGACTATTGTAGCTGGAAATGGCTTATTTATAATGGAATCTCTTCATAGGCGTACAGAGACCCTTTATCACTCCCATCACTCCTGTGTTCCAATGGCTCTTTATCACTCCCATCACTCCTGTGTTCCAATGGCCCTTTATCACTCCCATCACTCCTGTGTTCCGATGGCCCTTTATCACTCCCATCACTCCTGTGTCCCAATGGCCCTTTATCACTCCCATCACTCCTGTGTTCCAATGGCCCTTTATCACTCCCATCACTCCTGTGTTCCGATGGCCCTTTATCACTCCCATCACTCCTGTGTCCCAATGGCCCTTTATCACTCCCATCACTCCTGTGTTCCAATGGCCCTTTATCACTCCCATCACTCCTGTGCTCCAATGGCCCTTTATCACTCCCATCACTCCTGTGTTCCAGTGGCCCTTTATCACTCCCATCACTCCTGTTCTCCAATGGCCCTTTATCACTCCCATCACTCCTGTGTTCCAATGGCCCTTTATCACTCCCATCACTCCTGTGTTCCTATGGCCCTTTATCACTCCCATCACTCCTGTGTCCCAATGGCCCTTTATCACTCCCATCACTCCTGTGTTCCAATGGCCCTTTATCACTCCCATCACTCCTGTGCTCCAATGGCCCTTTATCACTCCCATCACTCCTGTGTTCCAATGGCCCTTTATCACTCCCATCACTCCTGTTCTCCAATGGCCCTTTATCACTCCCATCACTCCTGTGTTCCAATGGCGCTTTATCACTCCCATCACTCCTGTGTTCCAATGGCCCTTTATCACTCCCATCACTCCTGTGTTCCAATGGCCCTTTATCACTCCCATCACTCCTGTGTCCCAATGGCCCTTTATCACTCCCATCACTCCTGTGTTCCAATGGCCCTTTATCACTCCCATCACTCCTGTGCTCCAATGACCCTTTATCACTCCCATCACTCCTGTGTTCCAATGGCCCTTTATCACTCCCATCACTCCTGTGTTCCAATGGCCCTTTATCACTCCCATCACTCCTGTGCTCCAATGGCCCTTTATCACTCCCATCACTCCTGTGTTCCAATGGCACCTTGTGTTCGCTAATCCAAGTTTAAATTTAAAGGCTAATTGGTCCTTAGAAAAGCCTTTTGCAATTATGTTACAGCCAGAAACGTCCTTGTTTTCCATGAAAGCAGCTCAGCGACCCCAAACCTTTAAATATTATATATATAGATATTATATATAAGTTATAATCTCAAAACTAGGACCAGCTCTGCAGAATATGTTGGCACTATATAAATAATAATATAAATAATAATATAAATAATAATAATAATACACAGATAAATATGTTTGTAATATTGAGGTGAAGCATGTTATACATTGTAATAAATAAGCACTATTTGGATTTGACTTTTTCCGTGTTATATCGCAGGGAATTACATTTTACGGCATCTTTGTGTCAGTTATCAGATTTGTATAATTAGCTGAATTTCCTCTTACGGCTGAAATGAATGATCTGGGTACAATTTAACGATGGCATGTTTTACAAATGAGATCCCCTTCCGTAACATACTCCTAAGTGTGCGGATCAGGTTTCAGAGTTCCTCTGAGAGTATTTTTGGACAGACAAACAGGTATCAGTTAGAAATCCCTCTAGCACAACTTAATACAAAGACACGCGATGGGGACATTTACTAAGGGGAGAAAAAATGGGCTACTGATAGAGCTGGTTTAATTCTTATATTATTTCTTATATTATTTCGTGGGGTCATTGTACTGTATTAAACATAAAAACAGATCGGCCCCATCCGGCCCCCGTCTAGTCTCCTCTAAAGACTCAGACGTTAATCAGTCGTTGGTCTCGTCTTAGATTCAGGAGCCGTATGCCTATCCCGTACATGTTTAACTTCCTTCACTATATCAGTCTCTACCGCTTCTGCTGGGAAGCTGTTCCATTTATCTACCCCCTCTCAGTAAAGTAAAACGTCCTTAAATTACATCTGAAGCCTTTGACCCTCTGGGTTTTGACTATGGCTTCTTTTTCGAACGTTTCCTCTCCTTTCAAATAAACTTCTCTCCTATACTTTTTTAAAATCTCTAAGTATTTAAATTAATAAATTAAAAAAAAAACACTTTAATTTATTAAAAACTTACTTTCAGCCTCACGTCGCAATGAATCGGAGTCCACGTTAAACTGTAGCACTCAGATCCCGCTGAGAAGCTTTGGTTTAGTGTGATTTGGAGAGTTTGTACGGAATCCCACGTGTAGCAAAATTCTGTTTTATTCATCCAGCAGGAATTCTTAATAAAAGGTTGCTCCGCGGCGGGGAAATTTCCTATATTAATCTCAACGAAGGTTTTATTTTCGTTCAGGGTCTGTAGTATCAGGGTATGAGTATTCTTTTCCCATACAAATCCACTAAATCTCCCTTTCAGGATCCAGTTTTTGGCCGGTTGATCCACGACTTGCCAGTAAATAATTCCGATGGTCATAATGAAAAAAATCGCGACTCCCAGGCACCCAACGGCCCCTTTCCACGTTTCGTTCATCTCCTTAACTCCCGAATCCCAGGTTACCTCCGGCATGAAATTTGGATTTCTGTTCCGGGTATGAGGCATCGTAAAACCCGACGTATTGGGAAATAAAATTGATGAACTCAGGATAATGAGAAAAAAGGAGAAAAAGGAGAAAAAAGGAGAAAAAGGAGAAAAAAGGAGAAAAAAGGAGAAAAAAGGAGAAAAAACACCTTTTCCTTCATAAAAAATGATCTAACGCTATGTCGGAAAAAGCCGTTTCATATGTGAACTTTGAAAAGCCATCTCCGACCTACCACATGTTGCTATAAGTAACAAGGAGTTATTCTATCTAACGCTGCCCTCTCGGCGGAAGGAAAGCAACTTGAAATAGCTCCGACTGTGCTGATTCCTTTTAGTGCCAGGGACGTCCCACCGCCAGATATATCCCAGGTGCTTGAGTCGTGACGTCTCCAGCATGTGGACTCAACCTAATCCATTAGACTTCTTGTGACCCCCCCCAAGAAATAAAATCTTAATCAATCATCACGAGCTTGGCTATCCTTTTTCGCCTTTTCTCGCTATATCATAAAGCGGACAACTGCTTGTTTTCATGCTTGTAATGCTGCATGTTCACAGGTGGTCCTAGAGAATACATTTTCCTGAAATGACTGAAACAAATTAAATATTTTCTTATTCGGGGGATTGAGCGTTAGAAAAAATATGGACAATTATGGAAAAATTATATATATTTTTTTCTTTAATAGCAAAATCGATGATTTTTTTTTTCTGGTAAATTCTGGGAGGTTTATTTTTATTATTCTTATTAATTATTTTAAGTGATCTGTTATTTACTTTGACAGAATAGGAATATTTACAGGGTTTTAGTATCAACCAAAAAAAATGACTTTATGTTTTTATGTTGGTTCGACATTTTTCAGGATATTTTAACAGATTTCACGTTAATTGTCGTGTTTGGGTAGAACCAAAAAAATCCCAGTATATACCTGACTTCTTCTTCCTCACTACTAGATTTTTTTGTACAATAGTTTTATTTTTGCAATTCTAATTTAGAATTTCGTAGACGTCATAAAGGTTATATTTGTACAAATTCTGTATCTATAAATCTATTGATCACAATGTCTTTTTTAAAAAAAAAAAAATACAACCTGGTGTCTTTTTTATTGTTTTAATCTATTTTGCCGGATTGATCCTCATTTAGCGGAATTTGATTTTTTTAATGTTTTTTTTTTTGTGAATATTGTTTTTATCGACAAACAAACTGTGAGCTGAAGCAGACAATTCTGAATAAGTTGGAAATATTGAAGTATTAACTATTACTTTTCTGAATGTTCGTAAATTCCCTAGGAGGGTTTAAAGCCTTCCATTTTCACACATTTTGGGCCACCCCCAGCGAGCTTCCGCTGCAAGAAGGGCCGAGCTGACCCTGTATAATGCATTGTTCATGTGTCCCCCAGGTTCTTTAAAGTAATCTCACTGATTTAACCATGTAGCGTTATGCAAATGCTAATCGAAGTCAGAGATTGTTACTAATAGTAATAGTAATAGACTAAGACAGGTCACACACATTACATAATCTAGCGGGTGCCATTTTAATGGCCACACTGAAACACATATGTCATCGGATGACCGATGTTGAATATACACCCCGTCTTTTCTGTTGATCAAAGATAAGTAAGCGTGTGTAGCATGTGTGCAGACGTGTCCTTTTCCCCACCAAACCAGATAAATGAGAGCGCCGTTTTCATCTCGGAGTCCTCTCGGATGGCACGAGGTACTAGCAGATGATAGAATTGTCTGATTTACCTTACCCATCATGGCTCGTTCCTCACAATTCTTCAAGTAAATGGTTACATAGAACAGATGTCCTCCAGCTATGGGGCCGGGAAAAAAGTTTTTCAACCTGTGGTACGTGCAGCTCATTGGGCTCTTCTGAAGTTCTACATCCCTTTAATTCAAAAATAATAATAATAATGTGGGTTTTTTTGTAGAACCAGAAGTGGATAACATGACATTATATATATATATATATTTATATTATGCGTCAACAATTATTTTAAAACATCCTTGGCATTCGTCCAGTTAGTGGTCCAAGTCCACCAGGTCCAACCTTCGCACAAAGTTGAAGACTATGGTCATTAGAGGTCTCCAGTGGTATTACAAAATTTTGGACTAAATCTTTGTTATTTATAGAAAATATTACAGACCTGTATCTGTGAATTACAAAAATTACATGGACCAGCTCAGAATTTTTTTTGATATCCCTTAGCCCAAGTTTGTAGGCCTTTAAACCTTGATGGAGCAGAAGGCATGGTGTGAATTTAAAGGAACCCCGCTTTTAACCGTTGCCCTTTAACTCTACTAATACCAATCCACAAGGTGTATAACCTGAAACGGAATGGATAGGCATGAATTACACAGTTAATCCTCTATCCTCTTCTCTACTATCAAATCCTGGAAAGCTTAACCGGAGGGACCCTGTCATCCTCCGTATGGTGGAGCTTTCGAGAGTATCAACCTCCCTTTATCCAACCAAAAGCAATACCATTACCATACATAATACCATCATCTCCCTCACTCGCACAATCCATATTCTTCTCACGCTGGCTAAATTCATTTACAACAAAACTGCTGTCACGTAGACCTTATCATTCTCCTTAACCCTATACTGCTGCCCATTTCTTACTTGGATGTTTTGTGGTTGGCATTGTTTTTCACTTGATAACGGGAGGATGATATTCTTAAAAGCGTGTTCTTAAAATGGAATGTTAGTCCAATTAAATTCTATATTACAATTAAATTCTATATATTTTTGTTTTTTTCAATTTACACAAGCTACACCCCAATGGTGGCCAACCCATCCTCACAAAAGGATGGGCCTTAACTCAGTGGAATGGAGAGGGGGCTACCAGACATGACCATTTCTTAGACGTCTGGAACAGAGTTCATCTCACCCACCAGAGCTGTCGGACAGCTGCCCAGGGTGCCAAATACCTTGGTTGGCATTCCAAAAAAACCATATACCCCCCCCCATTGTGCCCTACATTTGACTCCTTTACGGTAGGAGATGTGGGTCAGTGCCATTGTTTTATTCATCCACTAAACATAGTTTAGAATGCATTTATAATCTAGATTTAGGCCATTGTGTATGGGCTTGCCTTTTGGAAATAAGTACATGGATCTGAGCGCTAATAGAATACATAGCTTTAGTGCTGGGTTAGTAGCTTTGGGGGCTCAAATTACATCATCTGCGTCCTCAAAAGGGAAACTCCACATCATTTTAGCTGTGGCTAGGAAAACTATCCTACAGCACCCGATACTTGACACTCCTCCGACACTCACGGTATTTAAATATAAATGATATTATTTGTTTTGTAGAGGCATCATTATCAAAGCCCCTATGTATTGTATTCTTTGTAAGTGTAATACTTTTGTTATAGTGAAGTTTTGTTTCTCTTTATGTCTTGGGAGTGGAGTTCATATCAATCAATTTTGTTTTCTTTATCGCGATCTACGCCTTGTGGATTTGCGTTATTCCTGTTTGAACGTTGCAAGAAGTGTCTTACCCTGGTAGCAATGTTTTCGTTATCGTTAAGCTTTGATTTAATGAGTTGTTTTTTTTTTTCTTTGTTTTTATAGAATATGGTTATAACACGAGCTGCATGATCAGAAATGCCAGCAAACACTTTTGCTGAAGTTAGCAACATTCATTTCCAAACCGATATTTCATTCTATTTTTAAAGAGGATTCCTGTCTCGGGAAAGTATGTAATTACGCCCAGTATTGTTATTATTGAAAATAAGTACAATAGTGTATTCTACTGGGTCAATTATTGCACCATATCAACTTTATTTTTCTTAAATATACATACATTACATGTTGGCAGCTGATGAGTTAAAAAATCGAACTCGCATATTTTGCATCTTGACTGCGGTCAAGTTGTGATGAATTGGGGGGGAAAAAAACAGTAACGTACGTATTCGTTAAATGCCAACTTTCTGGAGAAGTTGTTAAAAACTCAGGTTTTATTTTGTAAATGTCACCTGTCCTCCTCAAGGCAATGAAACGCGCCGGTACATTCAATAAAAATAATATTTATTTTATGGAAATAAATATCTGCCCCGCCATGTGTGTTGGTTAGGGGTTCATATAACAGCAGGGGCCACAATTAGCCAGGGGACTTTCCGGAGCGTATTGCGAAATCCTTCATCTTGTTACAAATGTGTATAAAGTGGATGGACTGAATGCCCTTTTGGGGGAATTCACCTTTAGAAATGCCAATCATGAGTCACCGCAGCTGACACCTTTCTTTGGCCGCGGGGTATCTTAACGCCAGATATCAGACACTGGAAGAAATTTCATCCATTTTCATTGGGATTCTGCACTATGCCAGCAAACTACCCCAAAAAGCAAAAAAAAAAAAAAAAACAGTAGATCCGTTAATGCACATAAGTAATGGTTAAACGTCAAATATGCCATTACCAATTTGCCAAAAATATCCATAATCACAAGTGTATATATATAAAAAAAAATTCCCTACAGCAAATATCTGTTGCTATACAGGGCTGCCATCAGAAATCTTGGGCCCCAATACAAACATATTCTCAATTCTCTGAAATGGGCCATTAGACCCCCAAAGCGGGTGAGGGCCTAGTCCCGGGTAGCAGACCACCAGGGCCAAAGAGGAAGTCCATGACAGGTAGGTGAAGCCGCGTCCCCTTACTGGTTGTGCCCCCCTGATGGCAGTTATTTTGGAAAGAGATGTATTTATATATACAATATCCAAAATCACCAAGGTTTTAGATGAGTCTCCACTGAGATCTACCTGGACTTCACTCCATATAAACGTGACTCTGGTCACTAAACTCGAGTAAAATTGTTACTTCTACTTATTAATTAATTAAGTAATTAGTGGTGATCAGCAACATGTAAGAATTAGATGTTTCCAGAAAGAATTATGGCCAATTGTCGGGTCTCTCTGCAGCTGAGCACCACAAGTAGGCTCCTCACTATGGCGGGCTGGTGGCCATGCCTCTGACTCTGCCCACTTGAAGCTCTGGCCATCCCCTCTCCACCTCTTGCCACGCTCCCTAACACTAGTGACCTGGTTTGGATACCAGATATAGGGGGGTTACGCCATTGGGTGCAGCAGTGCTGAATACGGGGTTAAAGCCCAAGGTCTACCGACAGCAACTCGATGCTGCCATCTAAAGGAGAGACTATATAATGCCTCCGTTCCCTCTCATAGTAAATACATATGATGTCATCTCGTGTTATACCTACCCGGAAATAGAAGTCGGCAAAAAATACCTTCCACCTATATTTTAATATTGGCAGAAAACGCCACCGCCTCACGGCTTCCACCCGGTCGGTCCTGTCCGTCATGTGTATAACGAGGTTTATATTATAAAAAATTAATTCCCTTACAACATCCGCAATATTCCCTGGGAGGTTTTGCTAACGAGTTATGGAGGATTATTCCCATGTTAATAAAGTTTATTCTCAGACTGGAGATTTGTGATTAGAATAATCTCAGTTTGCCGCCAGATTCTTAGGGTCGTACAGGCCGGAGATGACTCCTTCGTGTTCTGATGTCATGATATCTGAGTGTCCCAGCTTTTCTCACATTTGGAGTTTGTGTCCGTGGATTGAAAGGTTGATACTGTTGTTTGTCGTTCTGTCGTAAAGAACCGGCACTCGGTTTCTGAAACATTCTTCACCAACAAAGGATTATATCACAAGGTAACAGGGGCTCCGGCGTAGAGATGACAGAATTCCCAGTCACGACATCTTTTTGTGGCTCTGTGTAGAGTTCTGAGCCAGAAAGGTTTAATAAGGCTCATTATATAACATTTGGTAAGTTACTTGTCTGCATTCATTCCATCTGGCTACCTACACATAGCGTGAAGCAGCCATCAATACGTTTGCTGTCTTAGCATCTAGTGTGAGGGCAACTTTATCCCAAAACTCAAAGGGCATTTGTATTGTACTGGTAAAAAAATATATATATATATATGTGTGTGCCTTATACAAATTAACAAGACTTGCCATTCTAACCCCACCAAATAATGTTCCGCCAACATTCTTGGTTCTGGTCGAAGGAAAACGAGCATCAGCATCTAACATCATAAAGGAACGTCAGTGGGGCCATTTTTTTTATATTAGCATTGGGACATTATTTAGCTAAAGAATAAAAAAGCTGTATTCCTACAAAATCAAATCTCACAAAAAAAAACAATTTACTATGCAGAAAATAGTTTTTTTTTTTAACAAAGCAAATCCCAAGAAACCACTACTTTGATGGACAAGATGAGGGTTCACGTTCAGAACAGCATGTATATGAGAAATGTAAGATTTATACAACTGACGCGAAACCTTTGAATATTCTTATAACAAGCACGTGGGTTCAAGCGAAAACATTAACCCTTTTAACGCTTTTTAAATTTAAGTAAATTGACACATTGAAGATCTTTCAAAACCAAATGCAACGAAAGAAGTAACCAGATAAGGAGGAATTATTTGAAGTCTTTATACTAGTCGTCGACCAAAGGATCCATTCTTTGCTAGAACGAAGACTTACTAGAATATATATATAATATATTATATATAATAATATATATAATTATATATAATTATTTCATTGTGATTTATTTCACTGCAATTGCCCGATTAAACTATTCAGAAAAATTCCGAGCTTCTCTCTCCCTTTATAAGGGACATCTACCCATCACACATTATAGCCGTGCGCGCTGGACTTAGTTCCCAAACTGGTTATCAACATGAATTCATTTTTCGAGTGGAATGAATGACCAATGCTCATAAAATATTGAGCTCTAAGTACCCATTTAAAGGCACATATTCCTATTGTTCGTTTAAAATGAATACATTTGTGGATGGAAGTAACATCTATACTGTATTTTTTTAACTCACTCTCAACTTCTACAGCTATAGGCTATAGGCTTGGTGTGCCGGACTGGCCACCTGGCACACCAAGCAAATGCCCGGTGAGAATGAGAATCCAATGAGAATCCAACTTATTGACACTTCTAATGGAAAAGATGTTAGGACTCGTATCACAGTCGTTAGTAGTTTTACGACGGCAGCCCGTGGCGACAGTTCATTCAGGGATATAATCTCGAAAAGAATTGAAACTTAAACTCCTGCCGGTTGTATTTAGCGTAGAGTTGGCGTAAAGTTTGGGAATTTTTTCCATGAGTTTAGACACAGTCCTTTTCTTGAACGATCCCGGAGAAAGGCTTCCTTGTTTCAGTAGCTCGTAGTAGACACTATTAAATACAACTGCGGCCTCCTCGTAACTGTCTCTTGTGGAAATTTCAAAAAAGTGATGCTTCAAGGCTCTAGACAGCTTTTCGCCGTCATCGGTGGACACCATGCGATCGAACTGTAGATCTTTCTTGTTTGCCACGATTACAACGGGAGGTTGGTCGCCGGCTCCTTTCCTTGTACTGGAGTGGATATGATTAATGAGAAAACATAACCTCATGACCTCATCGAAACTACAGCGATCTGTCACCGAATAAACAACTGCAAAGCCATCGCCCCATTTGATTTTTTCTTCGATCTGCAAAGAATCTTCCTCCTACAGAAAAAGCAAATGTTAAACCGGGATAGATACATACTATTCTGTATCTGCATAACTACAACATTTATTCTAATTAGTAGTTGTTTACTGCAATTGTCATTTTTCTCTATGGTAGGATACGTTTGAGTAGGTCAAGTTCTTCAAGTGCTTTTATATAGCAAGACCTTGCTGAAACGTTTCCTATAGCAAGCATGTGTAAGACGTCTGATGACGTTTGACCCTCACAGGCAACCTAAAGATGCGTAAACATGCCTTTTTGTCTTTGATTCAGTAATCAACCAATGAAAGAGGAGTATGTATGAAGTCATAACACATCCTGGATAAGGTGATGTCAGGACCAATGACCAGCGTAAGGCAGCATTTAGATTTGTGGCCGACCAAGAGCCCCAAAGTCACCAGTGAGTAGTCATCATCATTAGTGTCCTCACTTAACCAACATCTCGATTTGACTCGGGATTAAAAAGTAGCCTACCCTGAAGAGGTTAGCAAGCCTTATTGCCTTTATTTAAAAAAAAAAAATGGTGGGAATGAGACAATAGAATAAAACACATCCCATATGTTTATGGGGAAAAGGGTGCCAATAATAGCCTACAAGTCGCAGTCGAACACCAACCAGTTTTGGGGTGGATTCCATCCGTTGGTTAGATAAAGTGTTCATCATGTTGGGTTTTTATTGTATTCTTCTAAATAGTAATAATTTTCTGTGTTTAGACAATATCAATAAATGTAAAGATTTCTATGGAGTTAGGAAGAACCCACTTTGCGATTAGGTGCATATTACTACTAATAATAATATTAATACTAATATTACTCTCTACATACTCCCACACTAAGTATTTCTAACTATGAAGCAGCTGGACATAAATATACATTAAAATATATTTGGGTTTATTATGTTTGAATGATGGGAGAATGTGATGTGATGATTTAGGGATAAAAAAAAAATTGTGGAGACAATCCATTCTATTTTACTATACTGCTAGGCATGTCAATGTCTTAATGATAAACCAATCAATCAATTAATGAACCAATCAAGATTCTGGAGCTGCAATAAGACATGAATGGTTTAGACACTAGATGGCGTATCCAGACTATAGAAGAACGCCGGCTCAACTACAATGAACGGAATTCTATAAACATAGAGAATGTATCGCTTATTCACATCTATATCCTTTATCAAGAATACTGGATCCCTGTTATTCAAAGATATGTTTTATTAGTTCTAGCTTTGGCCAGGCTGGATACACCCGGCTGCACGATCAGTGAGCATAAAATCATAACGTGTGGCTGCATGCACGTCATTTGCCGGCTGTTGGCCTTAAAGTGCCAGAGCCACCTAGTGATCTCCAGTCCAGCCCTGGCTTTCACACAAAACCACTATTTTTTGTAAAGGGAATGATTAACGGCTGATGTTATGTATAGATAATTGATTCAAGAATTCCAATAATATAGTCATTGTCGGGATAGTCAGTGATCCATTGCATAACCCTCTGCCAGTACAAAAAAGCTTAAAGTTACTTCTGTAGCAACAAGTCATACAAAAATAAAAATTCTGGAATCTTACCTGCCCGGCCGTATCTAGGATTTCAAAATGAACAAATTCTCCGTCTATTGCGGCTGTATGTCTGTAAATCATTTCTGCCAAAAACAAAGGGATGAATTTCTTTTTTGTTTTAAATGAAACAATGAATCTATTGATTTTTTTTTTCACTGATATTATTTATTTTATTTATTACGGTGACTCAGTCCTATTAGTGCAAGTTACTGTTACTGGCAGTTTTTTGGATTTTACTAGTAAGTATGTAATTAGGGTTAATTGAAGTTACCATAATACAATACGTGGAGGTGGCGTAAGACATTTAGGGACTCCAGAAAAAAACAATTTATTCTGACTTCATCTTTAAAATATATAAAAACTGAGCACACATTAAGGAATGCAATATTTAAAAAAAAAAAAAAAAGAAGAAAAATATGTTTTGTAAAGATGTCTCCTCTTAGAGGAAGGGTGGTAGATAAGTGGAACAGCTTCATATCAGAAGTGGTAAAGGCTAAAACAGCGAGGGCTCCTGAATCTAAGACAAGACCAACAACTCATTAAGGTCTGATTTCTCTAAATAGTTATTTCTACATTGGACATCTCTGCTGTAATTTGTACTCCCTTGTTTTAAATTCTTCCTTTCAAACAGTTATAAAAATACTACTACACTTATGCACCCAAGATGTAACATCATTGTACAAGTTGTGAAAAATAAAAGTGTGTATGAAAAGGTGAGTTTTGAGTAACTGGAGGGGCTGAAGAAACTCTACCAAAAATGAGCAAATCCATTTGTTTTGAATATTCGGGAATAGAATTTGTTGCCCAGTGCCCACATTCACTCACACTCTCTCTCACTCTCATTCTCTTTCATTCTCTCTCGCATACTCTCTAAATGTTTCCCTTTCTTCTCTTTTGGTGGAGGTTCACGTCAGCGAAAAATTGGGGTACCTTCATTGAGGTCCTCCCCCCCTGACTGGAGGATTCAACTTCTGCCAAAATCATAGCTCTTTCGGTGACATCCTCGCACCCAATTTGAGGATCGGGCGAGATTATGTCCATGGAGATGTGGATTAAGGTAAAAGAAGAACAAGAAGACAAGAAGATGTAGAAGTGGTTGGCAGAAGCGGAAATGGTCAGCAGAGGAGGTAAGGAAACATTTAGAGGGCGTGAGAGAGAAAGTGAATGAGAGTGTGAGAGCATGAGAGTGTGTGAGTGAAAAGGCCCACAAATTTGGGACAAACAAGAAGCTGTTTGCTTCTGCTTCATGGGGGAGTCTGAACTCGTTTTCATTGTTTTGTACAAATAGCCGAATTTGCCAAAATGTGGTAAATTTGCGATTCATACAAATCCAAATGCAGAAGTCACATAAAGGGTCAGGCGTCCCCAAGCCTTCGGCAGTTGCTTTCAAAAACAACACGGTAACAATGCTCCACGGTCGCTGCTTGACCTTGTGGAAGAGAAAATGTTTTAGATGTATAAATAATTACTGTAGTCTGAAAAGTACACAACACTAATCCTTGGATTTAAATTCCTACCAAAAGGCACGTACAGTATGATCTGGATTTAACAGCTTTATTCCTAAGAGTAACATAGGGTCTCTGGCTAAGATTTTAAAGAAAATGTAGCAATTAGGGAGTTTTAGGATTTTCTCAGAGAGATTATTTGTCGAAGGTCTAGGATTTTAAGCTTAAGGATGGAAGGTTTCTCTGTCCTCAGTTGGCGTATAATATTGGGCATTAAATATTGGATAAAGGCTGATGTTTACATAGTTTATATAATGACCCATTAGAAATAGGCAATGTTAAACTAAAATATTGCATTCAAATGTTGTTTTCTTTTGTTTTTTATAAAGAAGTTTGTGATACAGTTTGTTTGACCAACACTTTTAAGACGGGTTCCCAACCCAGTGGTCCAGGCACACCAACACGTTAGGTTTCAGTCATTACTAGACTTGTGCATTCAAATTTGTATGAATTTCCATTTCAAATTCTTTTCATTAAATTCATTTATTCATACATTTGTCTACAAACAAGGTGGGATCCCCAATGAAACAAACAAATACAAAGAGAAAGCTCCATTTTTTTGTTTGAGATGTATTGTTTTCTCCTTACTCGCTCTCTTCCTATCTTCTCCGACAACCGATTCCGTGTCTCTCGGCTTCACTGTCTGCCTCTGCTTCCTCGTTTCCACTTCTCTGTCTTCTTTCTTCTCTCTTCTTCAGGGCTTTTTCCGCAATAGGGCAGATCTACGGGGGCAACCTCTTCCCCACCCGTTGAAGGGAAGCGGTTGTCCCTATGTGAGACACCGATGGGGAGACACAGAAGCGGTTGTCAGAGAAGTTAGGGAGAGAGTGACAGAGTGAGCGTGAGTAAGAGAAAAAACAGTCCCTTTTGTATTCAAATTAAAAATAAACCATAGAATTTCATCAACCAAATGAAAAAAGAAATTTGTCCGAATCATTTTTCGTCCATGTCTCGTAATTACCACATTTTAGTCCAATAGGAATATTCAAAAGTACTGTACTGTTGGTGTGCCTTGAGCACTGGATTGGAAACCAAAAAATAAGATCTATGTAGAATTACTTCATCTTTAAAGACTGCAGAAGTCCCGTCTTCAAGTGTATTTTTTTAATATGGCACATTGCGTATGCGTTGGGGTTGGGTGAGACATATTATACCGTTGTGATCTAGTCCAGTCGAGTTTGTAGTTAAGAACATTTAGTAGAAATGTCTGATAGGAGGACTCCCAACTAAACCTACCAAATTTTGTTAAGATTTCTTTATTGGTTTTCTTCCCCATTAAATGGTCTCTTCCCCATTTTCTACGGGTGCCAGCTAATTAGAAGACGTTACTTTTCTTGGATCCAGAAATCTTAAACAAGCTATCATTAGCATTTTGGCAACGTTCCCAGAAAATGTGGTTAAGATTCAAAGTGGGTACTGAGTCCTATATATCTAACAGGTGCTGCTTCTCAAGTATGAGCGGAGGCAAACTGCCGAGGAGACAATCAAGGCCGGGGTCCAAGAGGTTACATACAGCAAAAAAAATCAAAAGGCTATAGGTTAACCATTGCAATGCAAGAGATACTTATACTGAAATAATCCTACCTGATCACTCTAAAACTAAACTTTTAATAATATCTTTACAAATCTCAACCAAAACACCAACTAGAGAGGTGCAGCGTTAACTCCCACCGAAGGGGCCCAAGGTGCCCAGTAATCAGCTCTGGTACCTGGGGCTTCAAGTAAAGCCCCGAGAGTTCCCCCCATATCTGTCCAAGGTGGGGAAGTCTTTACGGGCTCCTCTTTCAGCTCCGTACTCCCACCTGTGTCTGTCTGCAAGTCTTTCTAGTAGAGACTGGGACTAAGTGACATCAAGTGACTCCTGACCCGCTGACCACCAGTGGGCCCTGCAAGTCCAACAGCCCTGGCTCCCGCTAGGGACATCCCTATTTTCTTCCCCATGCTGAAATGTCTCCGTTCACTTGCAGTTTAATAAGTAATTCCCCTGTCAATTGTTTTACAGAAGAGTAAAGTTTAGGTACAAAGAACAAAGAATTTCTAATAGACCTTTATTAAAAGCTCCTGAATGAAAAGGTATTTAATTACACAAAGTTATGAAATTATTTTTAATCAAAATTTCCATTTAGCAAGGTATAAACACAGCGACGTGAGCTCGATAACAGCATGCGATCTCAGGATGAGATAGGAAAAGTATTGTTCAGGAGGGGGAAAGTTATTATTGAACAGAAGGTTTTCAGAGAATTGGACTGATTGTATGATCATTTAAGTTGTCAAGGAGCTGCAAACACTATTCATGTGGAAAATGACTGCCTGCCGAGCACCGAAGTTAAGGCATATGGCTCCGACATCAATTTTATTTGTTGAAATGTCATTTTTTTTGGTTAATTTGAAGATGAATTATTAGACAGAAAATACAATGATGTATTGTCATGGAAGTGATACAATTTGACTCATATTTCAGGGTCCTAGAATTCAGTAACAGGCTAGATACGACTTGTTGCTGAATGTAATCCTCCGTATTATAGACTATTGTCTGATGGACACACATGGGGACTTCCCAGGGTGGGCCACCCAGGCATCCCCCTCTTCTGAGGAGTGGCGTTATGAGGGGCATGTGGTGTCTCGGGCTACATATGCGAAAGGGGCGAAGTAGCGCAAGGGACTTTATAGTTGTGGGCTCGGACTGGCCATCTGGCAAGCAGCCATTGGGCGGCTGGTCATCGGCACCACACACTCACCTGATCTCCATTGGGTGCAGCTGGCAGCATATATCCAGCAGTTGGCCGTATCTCGTGGTACACGCATTGATGGTGGATGTGATTAATTTCAGCTTTAAATGGCACAGGTGTGCGTTAAACAAGTATGTGGGCCCCCAAGAGCCCCTCAGTTTCACATGAGCTGCAGGGACCTTTGTCCAAAAAAAAAATAGACCATGAGGACGTAGAGAAAGTACTATTTTCATACACAACCCTCGCAGTGTTCTAAATGAAAAAAAAAGATTAAAATTGTAAAATTTACCTGGAATTTAAAAATGTCTCCTGCTTTGGCTAAATGTTTCCTGAAATTCCAAGGTAAAATATTTACTCCTCAAGCCCAGCATTCAAAGAGCAGTTTTCATTATTCTCATTTATATACCGTTTCTATCAAAGTACTTACCAAGAGTTGGATCATAATCTCCAATGAATCTTTTAGTGATGAATCTTACAGTCAGGGCTGTAATAAATCAAATTGAATACATTTTGGTATGATTAAGCAAAACAAAAGTAGATTTGCCAATAATTGTAAACTTCACAGTGGATGGTAACTAGAGTTTATTGCAAAGCGTATATAAACACATACATCATAGCTTCCAACTGTCCCGATCTGGTGTGAGCAGACTGGATAGTGGAAGGCCTATGTGGTATGGATGGTGCTTGGTCTTTAGGTGGACAGGTCATGATGTGGGGAGAGTCTGATGAGGTATCTCAGAGTCATACCTTTCCTTCACTTGGAGCTTTTCCCCATCGTCTCCATATGGGACGAGGCAAACCCTATCCCAATTTGGCTGAGGAGTAAGCTGGAGAAACAACAACTCTTCCAACCTGGAGAGTAAAGAAGTGGCTGCAGACCAGCACCAAGAGGGTCAGGATGGGGTAGGAAAATGATTAAAGAGAGGACATTAAGAGGAACCTGTATTAAAGGAATCCCAGACCTCATTGTTTCACCACTAGACCACCAGATCCAGCTTGGACCATGCCATGTTGTCACACCACCGATTAAATTACAGTCTATTCTAGAAAGACAAAATGTAGTAAAGAGTAAAAGTTTATATAGAATGTACAGTATCCTAAACATCTCTTTATATCCCAAAAATCCTACTTAGAAATGAAATTTGAGTCTTTGGGGAAAAAAAAGCATAGAATACAAACCTATCAAAAACGGGCAAGCGCCGAGGTTTTATCACCCTGCTTGAACAGATTACTTTCTGGTGGAATTAATATGGAGAAGTGATTTTTTTTCACACCTCATTGATTACAGACCAGAAATGTAACTAAAAGTTAAAAGGCAAAAGTTTTTTTCGGGGTATTAAACATTTCCGCACATCAAGGAAACCACATCCTAATTGAGATCAAAAGAAACGACAACAAGCACTGACAAGTACATCTGTGATATGGGAGAGTAATGGGGAACGGGCCTAGACTACTGACCATGTTGATTATTATAATTAGAGCCGTTGATCTATTGCAATACAAAACCATGAGTGTTTAATAAGGCGAGAACATGCCTGGGATTCTATAAGGAGTCTGCCGTCAGTAATACTTGTTAGAAGACCAACATATTCAAAATAATAAGTTGTGAGAAGTAAGGTGTAGACCTCTGAGGTCTCTTCTCCAACACATTATGCATCTTTTCTGTATACAGCTTTTTTTGCCCCTTTCTTGAGATGTTACTTTGTTCTGCACTCTCACTTTCCTCTCTGTTTGTAACTAGAACAGTCTCGTTTCTTTCTTCTTATTACTCTTTCATCTCTTTATCTTTCTCTTTCTACCTCTTTCTCCGTTGTCTTCTCAACTATTTTCCTTGGCTTTCTATCTGAGGCGCCTTTGCCTTCTCTCAACAATCCAATGGTCCTGTGGCCACTCCCACAAGGCAACCAAACCAAATAATTAAGCAGGAAGTGGGGGGAGGTATGAAAGGAAGTAGGCAGGGTTCCAAATTAGGGCCCCAATGTGTACTTGGTTCCTTGTGGGATGCAATGACTATGCATAGCTATAGGGCTTGGTGGATCTCATTTTGAGAGTCCCAGACTGTGGTATAAATTCCCTAAATTTTTCTTTTATAGACCAATTTAATATATTTTATAGGTATAATTTGTTTTTTCCCCCCATTATAAACACAAGTGAATTTATTGTATTTCCTCCTAAACATACAGTTTATCTGCTGGGAAAAAAAACCCAAAATGTGTATACAGAAGAGACTTCCACGGATTTAATATATCTCTGCCAGGCAGGCGATGCAACAATTATCATGAGAAATGTCGACCGGTCACACATTCCTGCCCACAGCACGCCAGCGCAATCTGCTGTTTATCACGCAGTGAATCATCTGCCTCTCTGCTTATTACAAGGTCACAAACAAATAATTGCGTCTTGCATGTTGTAGTGTTTTCCATGTTTTTTTTTTTAGCTGTATTTAATTTATTATACAATCAAATAAATGTGCTGCGTTATTCCTCTTTCCTTTTGGTGGCCCACACCTCATTTAAAGAGACATTTAGTGGTGAGAGCTTGCAGGATGGAGAGCTGTGGACATTTCACGCTTTCAGGATTATATATATAGCAATGCTTTCAATGTGTGAAGTTCTGATGGCTCACATCCCCGTTGCCTAATGTGACAGTTGAATGACATCGTGGTCTGTTGATATTCCAGGCTTAACAATTGAATGGACCTTGAACATATGCGTAAAGGTGCCTTCTATTATGGTGAGCCATTAGTCAGGACAAACAATGGGTCTCGCCTATTGACCAAACAATGAGAATGGAAACCTCGTATTTTAAGAGAGCTACATTTCAAGTTGTTTACCAATACCCCTTGAGCTTTAAACGTTTGCGGTTTGAGATCTGATTAAAACGACTCCTCTGTCTTCTGCTAGAGTCGGCCAACAAGGGAGAACAGAGACTACAAGAACCCCATGGGCAACAAGAACCCAACGGTACTCAAGCCCAGCAATTGAATGCAATTAATGGAGCTGACACTTCTGTTTTAGTTAAGGCGATTGTTAGTGGCCATATTTCTAACCTGTGATTACCAAAGGCAAATCCATTACTTTCCATCTGTACCGGTACAATCTGCCAAACCCACCTATATCTTCAGGTTACGCCTGTAATGCTGTGCAAAACCCTAGCGTTCTGCCAGTAGCTTGGAGACCTGTTACTATGCCACTTAATAAAGGCTACTAAATGAATGAATTATCCCCCATATCAAACCTTTGCCCAAGGAGGTTCATATTTATTGCTTGCGACAACATCTCATGTGACAGGTTGTGTCAGGGGGCTTCCTACAAGTGGCAGGTTCTCAAACTCTCTGTGTTGCTGTATCTTGCTGTGACATTTACATTCTTCATGGAATTTATCTCACACTGTGTGTCCGTATCCTTTTATTACGTATTGATAAACTCAATAATACAAGAAGAATACAGTGCGTATAATCCTCACCGCAAACGCCTCTTGATGAGCATTGTAAAATATGGTACACCTCTTGATGATGCTGACGTGAACCGGAGATGCTGGTTTCTGATGGTGGACAGAGTTATCTGGATTAACAAATCTGTTGGTTTCAGAAAAGCTTTTGCGTTCCTCGATTACTGTGCTTGTTTTTTTTTTAGAAGGTCGGGGATAAAATGCCTTTAGTAAATATTTTATTTACACGGAATGAGTGCAGATATTCTGATTGCTTGTTATTGTAGTGCTGACGGTTTGTTGCTTTTGGCGTTGTGTGTGTGAGTCTGTTGTATATAAATTCATCTAAACAATAACTCGATAGTAAATCTATTTTCATCCGTCTTTCAAATAAATATACGTATGTAGGCAGTGCCATATTTGCAATGGATCAGGCCTATAGCAGCGCACCCAGTCACCCTCTCTCTGGCCGGCGTCCCCATTGCTGAGCGCAAGGATATGATGTCATACTCTGGCCCTCAGTCTCTTACAGGCGTATGTCACCGGGTAAAGCCCTACAGAGTTCAAATGGACCAATTGGGGATATCAGAGATTTCCCTTGTAACTGACCCCTGGGGCAGACGGGCTGCCTCCCTTGGATCTTCATGTTCTAATGTAAATGCGCTAATATGGTAGAGATGCATGGAAATCTAGCATTATGATATCATGATATCATTTTCAATTAATAAAATGTTGAGTATAGGGTCATTACTTGGACAACAGGGTGTCCACTCTGCTGCCACTTCCTGGGCTAAGTGTGTATAGTAGAGGACCCAACGGGGGCAAAATAGTGGGTCAAGGGGACATTGGATGCCTGATACTTTTGCATCTGAACAAATGACGTAATAATAGGGTATGTGACTGCATCTTAATCTATGAATGCTGGTCCTCTAAACCGTATCACTAATGTACAGCTACCTCTGCTTTTGTGTAAAGCGACCCATGAACACATGGAACCCAGCAACTGTTTTAACGCCAGGCGAAGCTGTCCAAAAACTGCCCAAAACCAACTTTGAAGGCTACATTGATGGTGTTGATGGACTAAACCGGATGATGTGCTGTTCTGACGCTGACGGGTTCCTTCAACAATACTTGATGCCACCATGGGCTTAAATTCCTTGGGCTGATGGTTTCTCATTTTCAAGTCATGCCAACCTTTTCAAAGCGGGAAAGTTCTAAATAGATCCTGATTGATTTATGTCCCTGTCCTATTATATTATATCATTTAAAAGGATTAAATATGGATCGCTATCTGGATTCTGGCATTTTATAGCGTGGCATTGCTAAAGAAAGGATTAGGACAAGAAAATCTTTAGTTATGCAAATTTTAAGCCTCTTCTTATCATCAATTAATTTTTTTAAGCTGACATCTTTAATACTTTTCTTAATGGGTTTGACGATGCTAAGAGAGGAACAATCAATTTGAATTACAGAACTTAAAAGACTTGTATAGAGAAACAGCCCTACTATAAAGGCAAACTGAGACAATGCCTAGAGTTCTGAGCCTAGGACCCCTCGGGTAACGTCGTCTTATATCCATTACTAGTTCCCAAAACATTTCTAATATTAAAGTCTGTGGTCTAAAGCATGAAGCAATTAACGGGAACTGATTGGAACCACTGCAAAAAATCTATATTTTTATCATGATGACTGTGTTTTTTTTTTTGGAGGAGCAGCCTAACCAGATGGTTGGTAAGATGAATCTCCAAAGAGGGCATGCTGAGTGCTTTGAATCTGGTTTCTGGTCTAGAAAATATCTTACTGGGCATTAAACGAATAAAAGGGTAATGAAGATGGACTCTGTCCTTTTGCTGGCATCAGAAAAACAGCCTTGCAGGTAATTAAATAGATTTGTTCGTTCAAATGAATTAAATGTTTAACTGGCTCGGCTAAGTTGATCAGAAGCAGAATGGAGAAAAAAAAGGAACATGTCATATATCCACAACAACAGAATTTATGAACTTTGTCTTGATGCAAGAAAATGAATTAAATTATTGCAACACGAAATTAGGATATGAATTAAATCATTTTTAATAAGTTTTTATGCATTTGGTGCAGTGAAACAACCAAAAGGTTCATATAATAATATAAAGCGAGTGAACCTTTTGGAATTACTGGCACTTATGTAGAAATTTGTCTTAAAATATGATATGATCTCCACCTACAATTACAATAAGGAACAAACACAACCTGTTTTACCTAATAACCCCCAAAAAATGATGGTATTGTTTTGTCCATATTGAGTACATCATTCAAACATTCACAGTGTGGGTTGGAAAAAGTGTGCGAACTCCCAGGCTAATCAGCAAAAGCTAATTGGAGTCAGGAATTAGCAAACCTGGAGTCCAATTAATAAAACAAGTTTGGAGGTGAGTTTTAGAGGCCTACAATCAAGAATCGTTGATTTGCATAAAGCTGGAAAGGCTTAGAAAGTAATCTCAAAGAGTTTACATATTAATCAGTCCACAGTTAGACAAATTGTTCATAAATGGAGACAATTTATTACCGTGGCTACTCTCCCAAGAAGTGGGTGCCCAGCCAAGATGGATCCCAGGGCACAACGCTCAATGAGGTGAAAAAGAACCCTAGAGTTACAGCTAAAGGCTGGAAGGAGTCATTGGAACTGGTCATCATCTCTCTTCATGAGTCTACCATATACAAATCATTGAACAGGCATGGAGTCCATGGCAAGGTACCACGGAGGAGGCCGTTGCTCTCCAAAAAAACATTGCTGAACACCTGAAGTTTGCCAAAGAGCACCTTGGCACTCGATACTGCAAAAATTATTTGTGGACTGAAGAAATGAAGGTTATAGTGGTATTCCAAAGGGTTAATTTAAATTAATCAAAATCCAAGACCTCCTCTTCTAAAAATATGTATGCATTTATATTTTTTAATATTAAAAAAAACAATGTTTCAGTTTAATGGGCTTAGTCGGGGTTTTGGAAGCGTCAGAATAAACTAGATGATGAAAGCAAAGTAAGTTAGATTCCCTAGACTTCTTTTTTCCCTGTGTTTATAACCATTTTTGCATTTCACATATTTTTTAACTTTTGTTTGTTTTTCACAGATTGTAAAACAAACATTTGATTGTTTCATTTCTTGGTAAAGCTTTGAGAGTCGGCCAGGTTAGCGGAAGGGGAATTCTAGAAACCATCTGTTAGGAAAACCTCGACTTTTTCCACTTTCGTGAGAATTCCATCGAAAGCGTCAAGACTTGGAATCGGTATTAAATAATATGATTAAAAAGCCGGTTCACTAAAGATTTTCTAGGCTGGGATGGATATGCCGAGTGCTGTCAGTTTATCTTAACCTAATTTCAGAAGGCACTGCTTCAGGGGAATAATAGTAGATTGATGGGATAACGTTCTAGAGCACCTAGACAGAGTACAGAGAAGGGCAACTTAAATGGTTTACGGGATAAAAAGTACCAGGAAAGGCTAACATGTCCGGCTTGGGGGAGAGCAGTGTGTGTGTGTGTGGGGGTGATAGAAACATCGAAAAACATAAAGGGATTTAAAGGACAGGAGGGGAGTTTATTTCAGGAGGAGAAACCTTAGAACAAGAGGGCAGAATCTAAAACTAGAGGGTCTGAGGCATAAATGGAGGAATGGAGGAAGAGATGGTGGTAGATAAATAGAAGAGCCTCCCAGAAGAAGTGGTAGATAGATATTAAGACAGTAAGGGAATTTAACCATGTCTGGACCAGGCATATGGATCCTGAATCTAAGACGAGACCAACGGCTGATTAAGGTCTCAGTGTCTACACCAAGAATGATGGGCGACTAGATGGGATGAATGGTTCTTATGTTTCTATTATAGAGAATACATTTTAGAAATGCACAGGGCTGTCATCTCAAACATATTTCGAGGACCAAACAAAGTCTGAAGTGTTACAGCAGGTAGAAAGGAGGTGATCTAGAACATCAGCAGTCTTAGAACCTGTTGGATGCGCGTCACAGATTGTCGAGCCGGCAGAAATCACCAGTAGCTAATATTGACTACATTCCGATTCCCAAACTTATCGTGGAGGCGATGGCCGGGGAAGCCGTTTCTGACAGCCAGTATAGAACTGAAATAATTGAAGGCCGGCAAAGGTATCGACCGATCAACTGACCAAAGAACGGAGAGGCAGGGGGACCAATAGATGCAAAGCTTGAGAAAAAGTCTTATTGCTATGGCGATCGGTGGAATGGTCCAGTAGGCAGACACATTCCATTGCTTGCTGTCGTGATAAGACCCCTGTTCCACTTCCACATACTATGAAGTATCGAGTACATTTATCACTTTATTCTTTCCTCTAAAGGTTTAATCGCATAACAGCGCAGAAAGTTCCTCTGTCAAAAGCCTGTGAGTGCCTGCTTTAGTGTCATGTGACAATTAAGTGTTCCCAACAAAAATAAGAATTAGGTAAAACGATTCTTGTTTTAATTATTATATCGGGGAATGGCTTTGGGAATTCAACAGTACTGGGAATGATATTTCTAAAGCCGCGTACTAGTGAACTATCGTGCATGAATATTCACCAAACTACAAAGAGAATTCTCTTGATACGAATAAACGTATTTGCTTCTAATTTACAAACATGAACGCAATTAGGAAAGGGAATCGTCACGTCGGTCGTCCCGCTTATCGATGGAGAATATTTGATACATAGCAGTACACACAGTCATATTTACCTGTTTTCCCCACCGCGCTTTGACCCAGCACCACGATGCGCACGGTCCGTGCCGAGGCCAGACTCCAGGATCTCCTCAGGGGACGTGGTAATGCAAAGTTAGAGGTCATGGTGCGTGTGATGTGTCTTTTGTTGTCTGCTCGGCTCCACAAACCAGCTAGATTACTGATGCATAATAGTACGAGATGAAGTGTCATGCGATGTGCTTTCTCGCTGTGCTTTTTGGTTTGGCAAGAAGTAAATAAATTTCTGTGTCCCGGCCAACCTCCTCTCTCCGAATCGAATCTTTCCTGCCTACTTTATAGCGTTCCCCGCCTCCTATTCTTCTGGTTGTTGAAGCAGAAAATTACATGCAATGTACTGCAAGACATTCTGGCAAAGCTCAGAGGGTTTGGAAGCACAAATCATTACGTGGTGTCACCGGGTCACACTGAATAAGTGAACAAGAAGGGGCTTTGTGTTAAAGTCCGTCGCTGCCAGAACAGTTTGCTTCGCCGTCTAGCAGTTTCACAGTTTTTTTTTCCCTTTCCCTCCGCATTTTGCAGATAGGATTTAATTTAAAGGTGCTGTCCCACTTGGCGAAACCGGAATAGTACTTTCTGCTGTGCTAAAGAAATAATCTTATTCTTTTGTCGGAATGTTTAATTAAAGCGTAACAGAGAAACTTTAAAAAGCAGCCTATGGGCTCCTGCCTTTGCATCACATGACAATTAAGCCTTCCCTGGAAAATTCTGACTGAAGCAGTTTTTTTTATTTAGCAATACGCATATTTTATATATATATATATGTCTGAAAATGCAAAAAAAAGTGATGTAAAATAAAAAATCAACTCAATATTTGGTGGGACCACCCTTTGCCTCCAAAGCAGCATCAATGCTTGTAGGTATACTTGCACCCAGTTTTTTTAAGGAACTCGGCAGGTAGGTTGTTCCAAACATCTTGGAACTAACCGCAGTCCTGTAAGCAGCCTCAGTTACTTCTCTCTCTATGTAATCCCAGACAGACTCAATGAAGTTAAATTCAGGGCCCTGTCGGGGAGAACCCAACACTTACGGACTCCTTGTTCTTCTTTACACCGAAGACAGTTCTTAATGGCTTTGGCTGTACTTTTGGGGTCGTTGTCGTTCTGCGGAATACATTTGATGCCAATCAGGTGCCTCCCCAATGGTATTGCATGATGGAGAAGCATTTAGACGACAATCCATTTTGACCAAATCCCCAACTCCGTTTCCAGAACTGTAGCCCTAAACTTGCGATGAACGTCCACCATTCTTGTAACGCTCTCCAGCACGTCAGCAAACGGCCTTCTGCTACAGCCAAATATTTAACATTTTGACTCCTACATTTTTCTGCGTCTTCTTGGATAGTTGAGTCTCTTGGCCTTGTTTCCACGTCGGAGGTATGACTTTTTCGCTGCAAGTCATCCACGAACACCACTTCAGACCAGTAGATGGTGTACCAGGGTCCCACCGTGTTCTGCCAATGTTGACATTGTGAAGCGAAGTAAGTTTTGGGTGTCTTCCATCTGCTGCTCTAGGTTTCCTTGACCGACCAATCCTTCTATAGGCTGGGTTTTCTTTTTGTGCCTCTTCAAAAGTAACCTGGGGGAGAGGTGAATAAAGGCCATTTACCTTTAGGAGAAGCTGCAGCTCTGGAGTCCCAGGATATCACCCCTTCCGCTTTCTGATTCTTGCGGCGGCTTTGGCTGTTTGAAGCAGCCATTCACCGGCAGGAAAACGCTCCTGTTGAAATCAGTGGGATCTCTTTCTACACATGCATGCAGGAGGTTTCCTTAGACTCACTCTCAAGTGATCCAGGACTAAAAAACGCTGGCGGTGAGTATAACACGCGTGTGCACCGGCAAGCAGAGGGTATGTTCAGCCAAACTGGGGGCAAAAAGAGGGCAAAGGTATGGGGTGGATGCTGATAAATCCCTCCATGTATTAAAGCCCCATCAGCTTCTTATAAGTAATCTTATTTATTTAATGAGACATTATGCAGGTTATAAATTTATAAGGTTCCTTCGATAGAAACGTTCCGACCTGGTTGCTCGGTTAGGACTTGTCCCTAAATGTAACATTCTCTGGGTTACACGTTCCTTGTATCCCCTGCTTCTGGCCTGAAACACTTTGTTTATAGCCTTTATCCGCTCGGCACACAAAAAAGGCTTTTATTATGAAATAATAGAATCTCCTGACTATTTTCGAGACACGCCGCCAATTAAAATGTATGACAAAATCCTCCTATTTTTTGGGCACAGTCAGTGTGTTTTGATGTAGACAGAAGCGATGTCCTACAGCATGTGTCGATTTGTGCCCACACAGAACAAATCCTCTTCTCACTCCCAGTCATGGGGAAAACAGTCAGCCAAAGGATTTGAAAAGTTACAACAACGCGTCCGTAGATCCGACGTGGGAGAAGAGCGACACGATTCGAACAGAACACGGAGGGATTATCGCAAAACACTTGATCCGTTCCCATACGGAGCAGAATCTCCTGCCATTTCGATGGACCACAATCTGGAGAGATTTACGAAAAATCCAGAAAATAAAGAAAACAAGAAAAAAAAAAAAATATGAACTAAATTAAGACCTGTGAGGCTCACCGCTGGGGGCAAAGGACATGAGAAAGAAAAATTGCCAGGATAATGGATTTAGGATGGGTATAACATAGAAACATGGAGCCATTCGGTCCGTCTAGTCTCAGACCTTAACCAGTTCCTGGTCTTGTATCAGGTTCAGGATCCATATGCTTATACTAAGCATGTTTAACTTCCCTGACTATATTGGCCTCTAACACCTCTGCTGGGAGGCTGTTCCATTTATCTATCACCCTACATAATGAGTTTGGGGACATGGATATGCATAGAGGTAGACATGAACCAGGATTTGAAGAGGGGTTATGGTGGAAAATAGGCCCAAGGCATTCTTGGTAAATGCCCTTCCCGGCTATATGTTGAGGCCTATAGGACAGATATCGGAACAGAAAAGCCAAAAGGGGTAACTAAAATGCCCTTCACAGATCTCTAGAACTACCGTCGTCCACGTTGAACCATTACCGGTGCCGGCCGTCTCTGCAGCTGAACACAATGATTATGTACCAGAATATTTTGTAAGAAAATAACAAAACATTGTTGTTTGTTTATTAATTGTCCCGTCTGTCGTCTTTTTTTGCAAAACAACTTGTTTTTTTTTTTAGCCAGAAACATTTTATTTCTGCTTCTCGCTAAAATAGGTTTGGCTCTACCCACAGAACAGAACGATGGGCAGAGGTCACCTTTTGCAACAGCCATCAAGGATTCTTGCCAAGCGCAAGCATCGGGGGTGGCATACGAGTTTTAATTTAGTCTAAATTTAAAAAGAACATTCCACAATAAATGCCTCCAAATATTAAAAGATAACACTCAGAAACATAGCACAGACAGGCTAGTTGGGGGTTACGATGGCACTGATAAGCTGCTTGGGATCAATAAGCTTATAGGGCAAAGCTTAAAGGGCACTGTGGGACATGTTGGTTGGTGACGTTGGGAGGCCCAGGGGCAATTTTCGCACCAGGGACCTGTGGTTTCTAGTTACAACCCTGGCTGAAGAGCTGAATAGAAAATAACATAAAATATTATCTAAACATAACAATTTATCACATGCCTGTATCGGTTATACCCCCTGTTGACCGAATTCTTCCTTGCGTACCTCTATAACCTATGAGTACCTCCTTCACCTACCGTCACAGGACACAAGCGGTCACCTGTGATTTACTATTCCGGAATCCTGTTCTACGTATTGTTTCCCTACCCTCTCTCCTACACACATTTTCATATCTCTTCTTGGATTGTTCCTAAGAATATTCTTTGATTGACCTTAGAATTCTTCTAACATTTTTCAGCGAATCCATACAATACAGGGTGTAAAAGCGTATAGATTTCTCATTGGACCTTTTGTTTCTTATCGGCCGATCTCACAATCACTCCTGGACGTCCTGCTACGAGAATCTCATTCAGCATTGATTTCTGCCGGGTGTTAACCGAAGAGGGGAAAGATTTTTTTTTCCAGGATTGGAGAAGACGGCAAAGGAAGCAAAACTAAGGAATCCTACTCAGTACGGAACTAAAAGATGCTAAGTTTATTTCCCTTATGCTTTAAGTAGCGGGCAAATCGCACCACGGCAGAGAATGACCGATAAAATAAACAGTGTTTTAAAATAGCACATTTATGTCCTAAAGAGTTTCTGCTTCTTTCTTCCTAGAGATTCCATAATGTTATTTTAGCAAGAAACAAGCATGGCAAAAAATCACCCCAATTAAGAACATGTTATTTTCCCACAGTATATTCCAGCAAAGCATTAAATGTTTTTGTTTTACTAAATAAATTTCAAATGCTACATTATACAAGACTATTTTAAGTAATGGTGCCCGGCTGGCATCTCTCCAATCCTGTTAGATATCACGTCCCTCAAGATTAAATTTAGGTGTCTGGTAACTAATGCACAAAGAAGGTATGAGCAGACGCCGTACGAGCCATGTGACCATTCTATATAAACTTTATATCGCCTTTCTTGGATGCGTCCCCAGCGACTGCCTCCTGACATCACGGAGCAGTGGCCGCTATCTGTGTACACGCATGTGCTGGTGGATCTGCTCACGCGTGTGATCGTCCACTTCCAATACTTCGTCCTCTTACGGTGTTCAGTGTCGGAGCCACCAGAACTAGGACTGATTCTCAAAAATACATGGTGCGGTGCCAGATTATCCATTAGGAAGACTAGGCACGCGTCTCGGGCCCCTGCACGTTAATGGAAGCTCTGGCTACAGGACAGCCGCTGTCCAGGCTACTTTAGCTCGAAGTCGGGCTAGGAGAAGGGGAAGGAGCCATCAAAAGCCAAGAGCACAAGAGGGTCTTAATCGAGCACAGAATATAAACGGCAAATTAAAGACATGGGGACTTTTCCATCGACTTTCCCTTTAAATAAACATAAAATCTGCTCTAAACAAAATTTACTATTAATTTGGTGCAAAACTGACAGCCATCGGGATTAATGGCTTAAACAACCTGTTTGTCGGTTTTAATTACTTGGATAGCTTTCATCTCAGTTTAATTACTTTGATCTATGGCCCGAGATCCTCGTCGTATTAGACTGCTTACGTTGTAGATTTAAACTTTGTCCTCGTCTCCTGGAGTTTTTCCCCTTTATTTTTTAATTAGTTACTTAATGGGGTTAATAGAGACAGCCCCCGATATGTTCTCCTCCAAATAGACTGCCAATTTTATAAATGCCCCATCAGTGATCAGATATCGTACAGCTTACATTGCATTCATTTTCTTCAGAAGGCAATAAAAAGAACATTTATGGTAAAAAGGTGTATTTTCCATCATTGGCTTAAAAAAAGCTTTAGTCATGCCAATCACCACAAAACCCCCCTTTCTGCTCCCAAGATCCATTCTTTGAATCTCTATTTAAAGTTGTAATTTTTAAAAGACAATAGTTTCTCAAAATATATAAATAATGACCATTTTATGTTCCAATTTCTAATTAAAGGTGCACCCCAGCCATCATATTCACTCCGATGCATATAAGAGCTGTGTGGCCCCTTTAAACGTTCATGTTGTCCCTTTTACAGACGCATTGGGGGGGATTCTACATTCGCCTTATTCCCCAGCTAAATGCCGAGGAGGAGAAGTGTTCAGCCGATCTGTTCTAGCTCTGTTTTGGGGAAAGCTGCGAGGGGTCTTTCTGCATCCTTGGGCACACGTGTGGAAAGAGCCCCCCATTGATTTTAATGGGAGCACTTTCCTGCCATTGATTGGCTGCTTCAAGTAGCCAATCATTGGCAAAAAATGGCCAGACCTCGGCTGCATATTCTTCATCAGATTCTATGGCAATGGACTTTTACAAACTACTACTTCAGGGGTATTAAAGAAGAGCGCATGCACAGTGCTTTGATCATTTGTAGAAGAAATAGAAAGCAACATTTATTTTATTAACCATTATCATAAAGATACAATTTCTGACGCTCAGGATAAAGCAGGAGCAATTTCAATCGTGTTAATCCTCAAGACTGTCTGCGGATGCACAATCCCTGCAGAAACATGAAAAAAAACAGGGTTTTATACACAAAAAGACGACGCCAAAAGCAGGGGTTTAAAGGTTCTGTTCCAATGACAAAACCAAGTAATTGGGCTTTCTACTAGATTAAATGAACCTGAGCAGATCTGTTATTTGATTCTTTCTGCTGAAGGTATAATCACATAAAAAAATTTCGAAAAAGCTTTTTGGTTTCTATAGCAACAACCAATCAGTGCCTGCCATTCCCTCACAGTGACAATTAAGACTTCCCTGAAAATATATGAACAAGTCAGTTTAGTGTTTGGGCATCTGTACTAGAAATGAGGTCTTCTCAAGTTTAGGTTACAAAAATAAATAATAATAATAATAAAAATATATATATATATATATATATATATATATACACATATACACACACATATATATAGTGCCATCAATTAATGATGTCACCATACGGCAAATATACTTCTAGGGAGTAATATGGAAACGTTCTGCATGTGCCATTAAACGTTACTGTCAAAAAGTTATTCCTGTAGAAACGTACATCTTTTCCTCTGGTATCTGTGTCTTCTCCAGAACTTCATGTGAATCTTTGGGTGGGATTCGGTTTTCTCGATCACCGTAGCTTCAACTCGTACCAGGTCTTTCCTGCAATAAGCCACACAACAGATCATATGAAACACAGAATTGGACGGCAGATCAGACCCATTCATCTAGTCTGCCCATTCTAACCAATCGTTGGTCTTGCCTTAGAGTCAGGATAGCTTGATGCTTATTCCATGCATGTTTAAATTCCCTCACTGTATCAGCCTCTACATTCCTGGAGTGGAATGATTAATGGCTACGAATTAACAAACGTGTTATATTTATAATACTTCACTTGCTAAGAAACAACTGGTCAAGGAACAAATGCAGGACACGAGGCTAAAAGCCTGAAAGCGGCTACAGCAGGTGGGAGAAGATGACATCCACGCTCTTCATCAACAGTGACTTGTGTAGCCCCCGGCCTGGCTAGCTGTTCCTGACCGTGTAGAGTATCATGGGATTGGCAAATCATTAACACTCGGAACAGTTGTGAGACCCCATGGAAAAAATTATTCCTGTCAGTTATACTTAACGGGTCTTTTAAATAGAATCTCTTCATCGGCGTACAGAGGCCCTTTATCACTCCCATCACTCCTGTGTTCCAATGGCCCTTTATCACTCCCATCACTCCTGTGTTCCAACGGCCCTTTATCACTCCCATCACTCCTGTGTTCCAATGGCCCTTTATCACCCAAATTACTCCTGTGTTCCAATGGCCCTTTATCACTCCTGTGTTCCAACGGCCCTTTATCACTCCCATCACTCCTGTGTTCCAATGGCCCGTTGTGTTCGCTGATCCAAGTTTAAGTTTAAAAGGCTAATTGAAGCCAGGTGAACACAAGCGAATGGGAGTCTAGTCAGCCAACTAATTATCTTAATCCATCTAACAAATATGAGATTATGAGACATGGTGCATGTTCAAATTTTTTTCTACATATCGGTCTGCCATAAATACTATTCCACGTAGCTACAAATTCCCACAAACACGTTACCAAATTCCATCCTCCACGGGCGTGCAAACTTCAACATTTTATTAGCCAAATACTCAACATTACTATAAACCAATTACCGTATATTTTTATTATATATGTTTATTTTGTTCTGGGTAACAGCTAAGCGTGCGTTTAGCCAGACCACAATATTCCATTAAATGAATTCCAGCTCTTCGTTATGAACTGTTACGAGATTATAGTCTCAAAACTAACAAATGAAGGAAATAAACAGACTTTGTTCTGCCGATTCCCTCTCTCATATTCTTCTTTTTTTGTTTTTTAATTCACTTATTTAATAGCATATATTTATATAAAAAAAAAATAGGACACCAAACAAAAGCAACTGATTATTATGAAGAAGAATAATAGCCGCAGCCTTTGTCTTATGGCTTTCCTCTTCTAATCACTCTTGAACTTTACTAAATCTCTCTTTTTTAAAGTTAAAACACCGTCTTTTACTTGCTCCCATACATATTACACCCATGAGGTCTTTCCTGTATTATTTCAATGGATTAACAACAGAGATTTAACACTGAGGGAACTACGCTGTTCATTCTAGCGCTGCTCATTCTAACGCGGAGTGCAGAAGATTAAGGCTCGAACACTTGGATTCACGCACATTCATGCTCTTTGTGATATCCTCCCGGAGTCTGGCAGGAGGCCAGTTCTTTGTACGTCCCAGAATAATCTGCTAATTGCAGGCTTTCTTTCAAAGCGTCACTGTAGGGGCACTTGTGAATTTGGTTACATTCCGGAATGAAACACAGAAACGTCGCCGTAATTCGACGGGCACATATGTTTAGAATAGCGTGGGAGAGCCGAAGTGGCAATCCATATCTTACCCGAGGAGAGGCTTTCCGACGAGTGTAAAATTATCGCTGCCAACGAGCAGGACCTAAAAAAAGAACGGTTTTAGTCACACGATAGAGAAAGAAACGAAAATAAACTGGAAAGGGTGAACATTTTGCTCCAAACTTCTTAAGTGAGCAGTAAATAGATTCGAAGTTAAGCCTCTAAATCTCTTTTGTTTTCAAGTATAAAAAAATGTACTTTTGTAAACTTATAAATGTGCTGCGCCACCTGCTCCACCGAACGCTTTTTCAAACAGCTGGCACTGATAGGAAGTTTGCCTTGGAAAACGTATACAAAAGTCCCGTAACATTTCTTCATTGTATTTATTAGATCAAACCTTCACGGGTTGGCCCTGCTAAGGTTTATAGACAGAGCACAATTAGAGGTACGCCATTTTTGAAGATTTATCTTTACATGGAAATCAGTAAAAAAAAAATATAACATTGCAAAAGCTGCCAGAAAAGCCGCCTTTTAGCTTTTTTGTTTTGTTTTATTAAACTAAAAAAACGTAATGGACCTGTGAAGCCGCCAAAATGACAGCAGCAAAGACAGTTTCACGTTCTTGCATTTTACAGCTTGGCCCTTTAAGAGTTAATACATCACCCCTGTAGATGATCATTTTCTGTCTCTAAAATTTTACAGAACCCGTTCTGTTGACCAAATAGAGCCGTCTTTAAATTATTAAAAAAAAAATGTATATTGTATGGATAGTTTGTCAAAATATTCTGAGAATTTTTACAATTAAAACAATTTCAGCCAACCCCCCCGGAACCTTACCTTTTCTAGCCGGATTCTCTCTCCACATTCTGCGTCTACTGAGCAGTTAAGTAAAATCAGGTCTTCGTTGGTCACTTTCCATTGTCTACTTAAAAAGGAGATGACCGCGAATAGTCTGCCATATTGTCTTGTAGCTATGAGGTTATTTATGTTCTGTAAAAGCTCTGTAAAAATAAAACACAGACGGCGAGTGTATATTATGTACAAAACAACGATGTCAAGTTCTCCAGCAACCTGAGCTTTTAACTGAAATTTCACAGCACTCGTATTTGCCAAAGCTGCATACCCTATGCCATGCCATACCCTGCCATGGTCCACTGAAAGCTGCCATGAAGAGATGAGCCCCGTACCCAACTATACATGTCGGGACTTAGGTGACCAGACCCCAAACCCCAAGAACAGTAGAGTCATCAGAAAGTGCACTTTGTTATCTATCCTACCTTTGTGGTGTTCTGCCTCTTCCACTGGATCTGGGAGTTTAGTTTCAGGCCAAGGCGGTTGAGTTAGCGACGTCTTCGGAAGGGGGCTGCGGATGATACAAGTAATATGTGATTTATATGAACGCAAATGTCCTACAAGCCCAGTAATTAGCACAGGCACCAGAGCACTAATTTAAACCATATTAATGGTTAGTATTTCAGATAACCGTGAAGTAATCATCTTCATCTTTGACCATACATAGTACCAGGTAACATAGTTTCCATACATAGTAAGGAAATGATAACACAAAGAATCATTTACTGGAATGATTTATACAGACTATCGCCTTGATCTATACGTTCATTGATTTATATACTTGATCTGAATTAGGGCAGTACAGTGCAGAGTTTGCTTTGGGCCACTATGTGTACAGTAATTCAACAGGAACCTTATAGACGTTGATGCCATAAAAAGACTTTATTCAGGGCTGACAGCCCTCATCTAGCTTTATGTGTAGAAAGTGCAGAGTTATTTTGAGAGGGTTTATTAGGATACCCAATATTTACCCCGTCTGTATGGAAGAATTCCGTAATCCCAGGTATTGGAGACCAGGCCGAGACAGCACGGCTATAAGAGAAACAAGAAAAGAGGCGTTAATACGACTAATCCAAATAAACATAATTCCGTCAACTGTATCAAAATCAAAATGAATATGTTTTATATGTTTCTTTCTTTAAATAGCGTTGTCATGTATTGCGATCGCTACAGTATATGTTGGTGCCTTATTTGAAAATTAGCTAATTGGCCAACAGATTGAACTCCTTATAAACCCACCGTTTCCTAGCATACGTCACGGCGCTATTAAAGGGACCCGCTTCAAAATATAATGTGAAAATTAAAAAAAATAGCGGATTTAATTATAAAACCCACTATATAGCATTTACAGAATTGTCTGAAATTCATTGTTTAAGTGAAGCTTTCTCTTAACACACAAAGTAACTATTTGGCAACAGGATCATTTAATGTGGAAAGGTCAGTCGCTAGAAATAGCCCCGAGTATCAGAAGTCTGGGGTATGAGGTCACTGGAGAGCTATATTATCTCGTTCACACAAAGATATGGTGCTTTGCAGATATATATTTATTTAATTCTGAAACCGGTACCGGCAGGCGGTTATCGCCTATTACAAGGAAGAAACGCACACTGTCAGGGCGTGTTACACGTAAACCAAAGCGTGTTAGTGAACCCTTCTCCATGCCGGCCAATCAATCCTCAGAGCAGATCCTAAAACCGGCCCAATAAAGACTTCAGAACAGAAACGCGTTCTGGGGTCGCTGCCAAAACGGACGCAACTTTCCAACTCTGCGTCTGGAGTTCGTGATAAGAAAGGTCTGGGTCCCTTCACTCGCGTGGTGAGTGCTCATCGCGCTCTTACAGATGGACTGAATGTTTGCTGCTCTTGCAAGCAGATGAAGTCACAGCCTGGCTTCCAAATACATCCCGAGCCCTGGCCTCTGTTTACATCACTCATGGAATCGTTTATTATTAACCATTGCATGTCAAAGAAAAACACACAGATATTTACAAACCAGCTCACCGGTTTCTCCCGCTATAAAGACTCAGACCTTAATCAGTCGTTGGTCTCGTCTTAGATTCCGGAGCCATATTCCTATCCCACGCATGTTTAAATCCCCTCACTGTATTACCCTCTACCACTTCTGCTGGGAGTCTGTTCCACTTAATTACCACCCTAAGTGAAGTAAATTGAGGTAGGACGGGGCAGGGGACCCTGTCTATAGGACAGCATTGGGCCCGAGGATTTCCGACAGCAGACCTGTAACCAATACCCTTTATGTGCCTGAAACCTACTGACAAATGTTTCTGTCATTGCCTGGACAATTATAATAAATCAGATTATTATTATTATTATTGTTGTTGTTGTTGTTGTTGTTGTTATTTTCATGGCTGTGGGACTCTCTCTCATACCCAGCAAACATTCTGAGCTCCTAGAAAGCTGGGGCATTTGGACCCAGACAGGGCCACTAGGTAAGTATGACACTAGAGATAAATGCTGCCCCAGCCAGTGTCTCCATCACGGCAGCCTGTCACGCAGGACACAGTGTGTTCCCATCCCCGGAGCTCCTGACCCCACATGCTGTGAATGTCACCCAGGCAGGAGGCTATGGGTCACCCACACAGGCCGCCCTCCTACCCCCCGGATCCAGTCTCACCAGCTCCGGCAGCCCGGACACACTGCCCGGCCAGCAAACTACCCGCTAGACGGCCGCAAACTGCCAGCGCCATAGCTCCAAAACCCGGTCTCAGGCCGCTGGCGGCTCCGTACGGGAGATGCACCGGTGCTTGGAAATTTCCCTTCCGCACGGAAACACAAGCTGCGTGACACAAGGTTCCGACCTTAACAGGAAGTGCTAGTGACAGACCGGGGGCAGGGGGAGCCTCGCAGTCACATTATCGTATTAACTGGTTTATGTGCGGGGGCCACGGGGGCCACGGGGGCCAATGGACGAGTTTGTGAAAAAGCAACTGGAGCTTCTGGGAGAGGAGAGAGAGGCCGAGATCGAGCAATCAAGGTGCAGTCCGCTATTAATATTATGATTATTATTATTAATGTATGTTAGCCACCCTATCAACAACTTTATTACTAGTCTCCATATTTTATACCATATTCAGTAGCAATATATAATGTGTCATAGTTGTCATCATTCCCGGATTTGTAGGGACAGCCCCCTGCCAGTACTTGCACAATGTCCCATTTGGTGTTACCTGGGTGTATTAATCAATGATATGAGGATGTCAGCATTTTATTTCCCCTACTTTAACATATTTTACCCAAAGCCCCCCCCCCCAGTGGCTAAAGTGGGGCCCTTTTATTCTAGGTGGTGGGTCTAGGGGGCTTCACCAAGACTTTTTATGTGACTATTTATATACATAAGGCTTTGGGAGAAAGAATCATTTAGATTATTTACACTTTTTTTCTGTTTATAAAAACACACTATTGTTACTTTTAGGGCTGTGGAACCCTGCGATACCCCCCTACCCATCAAACATTCCCAAACATCAATAAATAATAATAACAATAATAATAATAATAATAGAGCCGTCGGGGAGGAAAGAGGACAGGGGATGTCATTACTATAGAGGAACACTTAGGATGAAGAAGACCCCGTGAGGGCCGTGTTCCTGGCGTGTTTCCCCCTTGACATGTCCGTCATAGTCACAGAGGTGGGAGATCCCATTGAGGTGCTTCACCAAACACATTTACACGCGTGTCTTCTGTCCAAAACACGTTAAGCGAAGGGGTTCCAGGTCCATCTTTGTCGGCGACGGCTTCTCTTTCAGGGGTGTTTAATAAATCGCATTGAAGAGCTTTTATCATCCTGATGTAATTCCACCCCAGCGGTGTTCCTTATCTGCGCTAAGGTCCTCCTGTGTGTATAATAAAGAGGAAGAGCGTCTTACCGCCATGCAATGTCTGCACCATTCTAATCGTGTCTGTTTCTTGTACAGAGCGTGGCAGGGAAGTGTTTCCTTAAAGGAGCTCCAGCGGAAAGGAGTTTGCCTTTTGAAGCTTCAGGTTGCCAGCCAAAGAACCGGCCTCTATGGACGTCTCCTCGTCACCTTCACCCCCAGGAAGTTTGACTCTGAAGCAGTCCTGCCGAGTAACAGCTTTTCGTCAGGTACATCGCGCGCTCTCGTTGTGTTATCTCCTGCTGCGTTCTCTAGAGGGAAAATAAGTTCACATTTTAGAGGCCATATAGAAACTGGAGCAGTTCCAAGACAAAGTCCTAATTCGAGATTCGGATCGCTGGTTTCTATGGCGATTGCTGCAATCTGATGGGTTGTCCTAGAACGGCTCCATTCTTTTCATGATAAACGTGGGCTCCATGGACATACATAACTATCTAACATGATAATAGAATGCATAACACGAGTTATAAGGGTAACAGCGAGCACACTGGCCACCGAGCCTCTATATATGTATTTATGTACTAAGCATACCTGGGGATGTGCTAAAGGTGCTGACCCTGAGACTTTATTAACCCTTAATAACCCATCGTGAAGATTCTACATGTGTTACCCAAATGGTTCTAATGGGAACCTTGACTTGTCATTATTTAAGCAAAAACACCAATCCTTTTGTACCAGCATGTCTTAACGTGTGTTAATGTTATTGTCAGTTTAAATTGTCCATGTTCATTATTTTCACTTTCCCCTATTGCAACTGCGCTACAGAATCTGCAGGCGCTATATAAATTCAGTGTAATATTTCTATGGAATTCTAAGTGATATGAGTCGGATCTACGTGTCTCCATGATGTCTTCTGCATTCTGTTCAGTTTGCTGCTGTTGAGAGTGGAAGCATGCAGGTTATCCCCGGTCTCATTCATTTTTCTTCACGTTCTGAAATACCTCCCTGTAGAAATGATCCATTGCCTTCTTTTTTTTTAGGTGACATTGTGGGGCTTTATGATTCAAACAGTCCCACTGAACCTCTTGCCACAGGGATAGTGGCAGGGGTCACACAGAAGACTATTAACGTGGCCTTCGACGATTCCAGTAACGACACATTAATCTTGGGCACTGAATGTACGTACAGGCTTCTCAAACTGGCAAATGATGTCACGTACAAGAGAATTAAAAGGTAACGACAACAAAATCACATAAAGCAAAACCAATTTCCGTTTATTTATACAGTGACTTTGCTTTTAAGAAAGTCCATCACAAAATAATCCCGGACTCTACTACGTTAACGCAAATGCGAATGAATGATTCCCATGTATCAAGTAATTTGCATATAGCAAACAAGATGTGACCAATTAAACAATGCCTCTGCCCCGATGGGTTCTTTCATTGGCCGTGTGCACGTTTGTTGGTGTTTTTACAGTGTTTTCATCATTTTGGTTTGTAGGGCTTTGACCACTTTGGGTCAGTACCATTCTGGACCTGCCTTTGACCTGATCAACGTCCTGTTCTGTTCTTCTGAGCCCAGTAGTTTTGTGCAGCCAAGTAAGTCCCACCACTAATTAGGTAGGTGATTCCTCCACAACATTATGTAATGTAATGGAAAGACCATTCGGCCCCATCTAGTCTGCCCGTTTTTCCTGCTGTAGAGACGCAACCCTTAATCAGTCGTTGGTCTTGTCTCAGATTCAGGAGCCATTTGCCTATCCCGCGCATGTTTTACATTTCCTAGCATGTTCTTACATTCGCTGACGTTTCTTGTCCCGTCAGGAGCTTTGGAGTTTTACAATCCGTCGTTGGACGATTCACAGAAAGAAGCCATAGCTTTTGCTCTTGGTCAGAGAGAAGTTGCTATTGTCCATGGTCCTCCTGGGACTGGTAAAACCACCACAGTGGTGGAAATTATCCTCCAAGCTGTGAAGCAAGGGCTGAAGGTGAGCGTATCAATCGCCTCGCGGGACGTTCTGACTTATGAAAGTCTATGGAGAAACAGACTTTATTAGCATTGCCGTAAAGAACAAGCTCAGTGTGGTATTTCGGAGAAAGTCATCCAACATATCACATGACAACAATGGCGGCCTCCAGGTCTGCAGATAAAGGGAGTGAAAGCTACTTTACTGTATACAGCGCCAACCTACGTTACTGTATACAGCGCTGTGTTTAATCTTAAAGGACAAATAATTAATTGTCTATGGGAATCCATCTTAAACGTCTTAAAATATCATCTCGTATTTCTTTTATGCGCTTTGATTTTAACTTGAACTTCTTATCTACCCGAGGTCCTCTGCTGCGCTCCTTCTAACGTGGCGGTAGACAATCTGGTAGAGCGCCTAGCGGTATATAAAGAAAAGATACTACGCCTGGGTCATCCTGCGCGGCTGCTGGAATCCCTACAACACCATTCTCTGGACGCTGTACTAGCGCGTAGCGATAATGCGCAAATTGTAGCTGATATCCGTAAGGACATCGACCAGACCTTTGTAAGTATAGAAGCTCGGTGAGATATTCTCTTGTACGTTGTCTTTATAGATTTTACTGCCTTTTTGTTGGGTATAATGAATATTCTTTTTTCCCTAACTTAGTTGACCATTATAGTACTTGGTGACTTACCATTCCTTGCTGCTGCACATAAGCAGGTATATAGGCTTCTTCCTACATCGTTGACAGCCACAGGTCTTTCTCTGTGGGCAGTGTTGATTGCTGCCGGAATACACCATAGAGAAACTCTATAGATGTCCTTTCAGCTCATCATTTTAGTAGTCACCCATGGGACTGGGGCATCAGAGAAGAAAGTATAGCAGCAAGAAGTATCAGGAATGCTACGTACAGAACAAACAAGAGATTTTACCTTTGGAAGGAAAACAAATCAGCTTTACTTAATTAGAATGAGTAATATGGCCTTTGTTGCTTTTAGAATTTACATTTTTTGTTTGAATATTATGAGGATTTGTTGGTTTTGTACATTCCGGCTTCTTAAAGTTTCTTTGATTTGTCAGCCAGATCGGATTTGTAATGAAGTCTAACAACGCCTCGGAGTTGTTGGCTTAGGGTCTATCTATCCTCTTTTTGTTTTCTTCTTTAGATGGATTACTGGAAGGGAAGTTACTTCTACACCTATTGCTTAGTCTAATGCTCTAGCATTTAAAAATGATCAGGTGGGATCAACTGATCTCTCAGTATAGTAACACAACCTAATATTGAAGAGTAACACGTAAATGTGGACCTGCCTTTAAAATGTTCTACAGATGTTTGACCACATAGAGAAAGGAGAATACGTTGAGTGTTCGGCACAGAATCTTTAGAAACTAGCGGAATGTTTCCGCTGATTGGTTCACTTTTTGCACGTTTCACCCAAATCGCTGTTTTTTCCCCCAAAATAACTGCCATTGTGAACGGAATTGTGTCGTCAGAGGCGGATAAAACACATTTTCCACTGAATATGAATTCCTTTTGATCTTTTCCTAAGGCAAAAATGAAAAAGCTACAGCGGAAGGACGAGAAGAGCAATTTTAAAACAGAAATTAAAGCTCTCCGAAAAGAGCTGAAGAGCAGAGAAGAAGCCGCGATGATAGAGACGCTAAAAAAAGCCAACGTAATCCTGGCCACCAATACAGGTCAGTGAAATGCTGCTTAGTAGGCAGTTTATTCACATTATTCCCGTTATCTGTTGGAGATCTCTGTCTCCGGGTTCCATTGCTGAGTTCCAAGCTGGATGATTCTCGTACCTTTTGGGACAAAATATTATCGGAAACCAAGCCAATGGCACTGATCTTTCTTCCTATTGATGAGACTGCTACAGAATATAAAACCTGTTTTTATTAAAAAAAAAAAAGAGAGGGGTTGGTGAGTGCAATCTAAGTGTCCGTTTACTTAAATAGTCTAATCCCACCGATACTAAATAATGTGAGTGCAACAAGAGAGGCAAACTCCACGATTTACCCAGTTATAGAATAAAAAGGGTTCAGCGCATATCTAGATAGGGTAAAGTTATAAATACTTCACAACAGTATTTGTCTGGTTGCACTGGTATCTGAAAAATATACAAAAGCGTACAAAGAACCATTTATGGTGTTTTACGTTAGTATGGAATTAATATGTAGTGTATAAGAAAGACTCTCAGCAATAACTGCCCCTGTACGTGGGCACCCGACAACCCTCTCCTATTTGGAATATATGATATTTTATATAACGGGTGTCCAACCTGCGGCCCTCCAGCTGCTGCAGGACTACATCTCTCATACTCCTCAGCCAGCCCCTTAGCTGAAAGAGCATTATGGGAGATGTAGTCCTGCAGCAGCTGGACTACATCCTGTCTTACATGTAAAAAGCAACCCGGCATGTAGAGGTATTAGTGCAACCAGAAAAATATTATTGGGGATATTGTTACCCTTGAAGTCCATTACGGACTTCAAGGGTAACAAGAAGTAATTTTATAAGCAGACAGCCAGTTTCCATTTTTTCAATAACTGAGTTAAATTCCTGTATTATTGTGGTAGTTGGGGGCAAATTCTGTGCTGCTAACGGCAAAGTCCCTAGAAGTTCGCACCAACGTTTCTCAATACTCAATGAGTCCCGAATAACTCAATGAGGATATGGTTAGGAGGGAAGACTTTAATTGGCCAATTCCAATCAAGCCTTTGACCTGACCTCGGCTGGGTCTGAGATACTGAGGAACCCATTGTTATTTTGAAGAGTTGAAAATTGTCTGGTTGCCCCAAAGATCAGTCAACCATGGAAATCATCCTTCAGGATAACAACACTGGATATAGCGAGCAGTTGGGCATTTGACAGTAAGCTTTTTACACATGACTAATACCGCCGACACACGGCCGTGGACTTGTTTTGGCTCCACATCCAGAGCTCTGTAAATATAACCCTCGCAAACAGATTGTCTAATGATGGCCCCGCTCCAGATTTTGCATCATTACCATTTGAGAAGGAGCTCTTCGTGCTAATTAACGACGACTGTTAATTCTGGAATGACAACCTTGTAAGATCGTCGACCTGCTTCCAAAACGGTTCTTGTTTTCCAGGTTCCTCGTTAGACGGGCCTCTGAAATTGCTTCCCGATAATTACTTTGACCTGGTGGTAATTGATGAATGCGCCCAAGCGCTGGAAGCCAGCTGCTGGATCTCGTTGCTGCAGACCAAAAAGTGCATCTTGGCCGGTGATCACAAACAATTACCCCCCACAATCATATCTCACAAGTAAGAGTCTAGGAGCCTCCATGGGTTGGACGTCTTCCTTGTTATATTTTTCAGATGTGGTTCCTCTCCGTATCAGATGCTGTTAGTAAAACTCCCATCACACTCTGCTAGTCTGGTGCACGAGCCCATAGTCTGGATAAGAAAGCTGAAATTATGTGTTAACAAATATGGATTTTGCTTCTGGAATGATTACACCCTCCCTTTCTCTTGGCACTGCCAAAAAATTAACCCCTTGCCCAAGGGTTCATTTCTGTGAATGGCTATGTCTCCACTTGTTTGGGCAAACTGCAGAATCCAAAGGACAGGTAGACAATCTTGAAAGACTTTAGAAGGTCTTGAAAGCTTATGCGACTCTACGTCTTATTCTGTAAGTAAGAGAGGCGTCCCTGGCTTCTTCACATTAAACTTCTAGCTTGAAAGATTTAGTGTTTTATTCCATTTTTACTTTTTCCTGTCTGTTTAACCCTTTACACAGGGCTGCAGCCGACGGTCTGTCTCTAAGTTTGATGGAGCGGCTGATTGCGAAGTACGGAGATGCGGTAGTGAGGATGCTAACCGTCCAGTACCGGATGAATCAGTCCATAATGCGGTGGGCTTCCAGTGAAATGTACGGGGGGCGATTAACGGCACATTCTTCTGTTGCACACCATTTGCTCAAGTAAGTCAGATGCATATTAATGGATACTTTGGGGAGACCCCCCCTTGTATTTAAATTCATTAGTAATGCTTCTTCTTATAAAATAGTCTTGGGCGTTATTGCTTACTACTTAATAACTTATAGTGCCAGGTATCATTTAATCACAGCAGGGGGTCTCCAGTAAGCCCCCCTGCCACACAGCATTGAATTCATTGTGTCGTTTTGCTCAGAAATGTTTTAGACTTGAGAAAGGGAGAAGAGCTCCCGAAAGTGTCTCATTCCAAAATTTTGTTAGTTCAATAAAAAAGGTATTATCACAAGATACTTATTCCATTTGATATATTATTTGATATATAAATATACATATATGTTTATCTGTCCTTGTTATCAATGAGACAGCCTACATTGGGATGTAGCAGAGCAGATGATATCCCAAAGAGGATATTTATTGCCCATCCGCCTGAAGTATCTTTCGACCAAACGCTGCCCTTCGGGACTCCAGAGTCTTAAGTTCATGGTGCTTTGTAAAAGTATTAATATCTGACCATACGGCTGCATTTCACGTCTGCGTGGCGGGGGAAGCTCCTGCACCCACGCTCATCCATTGTGATGTTAGTGATGGGATCATGCAATCTAGTCCAGTGGTAGCCTGGTAGTCCATGTGACCGCACAATAAATCCTTGGATATTCAGCCACCTTATAGACTGCATTGGTCTCATACATATTACCATGCCTGGAAACCATCACTATGGATTAAGAATTATGATAAACTCCCTACTCCATCCTGGATTATATGGAAAAAACAGAATTGTTCTACTTGACCATTGCGTGCACTTTACATTATCACAGCGCCTTGGACTAATGACAGTATCCAGCCGTGTGTATCTATAAATGTGTGGACAAATATATCACCTAAATTAGATTTTTTAATGTTGCGGAGTCAGGTTCCATCTTTAATTTAACTCACGGTATGGTTGGCTCATTGTCATTCCAACTCAGCCTTGATACTGCTGGCTTTTACGCTCAGGGCCTGGTAGGTGTCCTCTCGAGTGTAGTTTGCGGGTCAACAGGATACTGTGGTTGACCGCGTGAAGACTAGAGAGGAAAGGGTGATTTATAGACAAATGTGTTCTGCCGTGCTAGGGACCTGCCAGGAGTGTCATTAACAGAGGAGACGAGCATCCCGCTGCTTCTGATTGATACGGCGCATTGTGGTCTGTTTGAAATTGATGTGGAAGACGAGCAATCTAAGGGGAATCCAGGTAGGACAATCACGTTCTGAAATTTGGTCACCCGAGGCGGTATCAGCAGTTATTCACATCGTTCACAGATCTGAGCGACCTAGGACCTGCAGCACGTTGCCATAAAGCAAGGCTGAGGCTCAAGGATGGGGCAACGGGGACTGGTTGAACCTGTATGAACGATAAGATCTGCTTCCGGTGGGAAAAAAGCGGATCTATGTATCATCGCAGGGTAAATTGGGTCAAGGCCTTATTGTTCTGCTCCCATCAGCCTTATGGACTTCCATGTAGATTAACTCATTAATGCTCAAACACCAGTTTATTTGCAGTTTCTATGTCCTAATACTCTGTTTCTTTGGCCAGGTGAAGTCCGTCTGGTGGATTTGCACATACAGGCTCTCACGGCGGCAGGCGTGAAACCGCGTGATATTGCAGTAATAGCACCGTATAACCTGCAGGTAATGTGCTACACGTATGTCATGGTATAGCTGGGGGCTTAGCTATTTACACTGTTTGTTAATAGTGTGTGTATTGCATACATTGTGCTAACAGGGCAATTAATTTGTCCTGTTAGCCCCTATAATGTTTGGAAGGGTAAAGTTATACTTTTTTCCGGTTATTTTGGTCAATTGTTTTTGTGTCTCGTGGTCTGTTTCAGGTGGATATGTTGAGGCAGTGTCTCCGTCAGAGGTATCCGGACCTAGAAATCAAATCTGTGGATGGCTTTCAAGGAAGGGAAAAAGAAGCTGTTGTATTATCTCTTGTGAGATCAAACGCTAAAGGTAGATAAGTGTGACTTAAATGTGAGCCGAAGTCTAATCTCCCTCTCTACCCCGGGACGAACAGATTGACGTATAGTCGCACCTCTCTGTTCTCTCGAATGAAACAATTAAATAGAAGAAGGTGAAGAATTCCCACTGTATGTTTTTGTTCATTGATATAACAGCAAAAACTGTAACAATATTCTGTTTTGTTTAATAATGTTTTTAATGCAACATTGTGTTCATGTGGTTAGCCGTGTGTGCTGTTCACTCCCGCATTCAATACCGTTCAAAAGTTTGGGGTCACTTAGAAATGTCCTTGTTGTTAAAAGAAACGTAAATTTTGTCCATTAAAATAACATGAAGTGGATCAGAAATCCAGCGCAGACAGGGTTAATGTTGTAAATGACTATTGTAGCTGTAAAAGGCTGATTTTTAATGGAATCTTTTCATAGGCGTACAGAGGCCCTTTATCACTCCCATCACTCCTGTGTTCCAATGGCCCTTTATCAAGGCCATCACTCCTGTGTTCCAATGGCCTTTATCACTCTCATCACTCCTGTGTCCCAGTGGCCCTTTATCACTCCCATCACTCCTGTGTTCCAATGGCCCTTTATCACTCCCATCACTCCTGTGTTCCGATGGCCCTTTATCACTCTCATCACTCCTGTGTTCCAATGGCACGTTGTGTTTGCTGATCCAAGTTTAAGTTTAAAAGGCTAATTGATGGTTAGAAACCCCTTTAGTAATTATGTTACAGCCAGAAATGTCCTTGTTTTCCAGGAATGGTATTGAAGCATATTATACCTTTTATATTATACCTGACCCTTTTATGCTATTTATTTTCTAGACAAAGACCGTATCTTGCTGCACTCTGTCAATCACCCTGGGAGGGGCATTTGATATATAAAAAGTCTATGGGGAAAGGAAGGCCATAATAAAAGGACTATGTTTATTGTTATAACGGGGGGGGGCTTACTGTTCTTAAATGATATACATTCCTGTATACCAAAGTGTATTTAATACTTTAATTGTTACTCCTCCAAGTGTCTTCTCCCCATCTCTTGTTCTGATGCTTGCTTTCCTCTGTAATGTTCTGGTCTGGTGCGTCGCGCAGGTTTTTAGCATCCTCCTTCTTGGCTGAAGAATTGGATGCCTTTACATAACAGATACATTTAATGGGGAGAATTCAGAAGATCTTTGGTATTTTTCCAAAGCTCGATTTGAAATGCTGCATGACTAAAAGAGAGCAGGAGCTATACACAGAATGAGAACTCTTACGGGTAATAACTCATGGGGAGGAAAATGAGCTGATTCAGCAAAACAAACTTTACATGCTGAATTACCATTCTAATGATATATTAAACACTGGATCCAAATCCATTCATTTCAAAAACAGTGTATGAGAAGGATCTCGGCCTAAATACTTCGGTCTGAGCCATTCCACTGAATTTAACCCTTTTTTCGCTAAACCCAGCATTTCTAGTCCAGCCAAATGTCCCGAAATAATTCTTTCATGATGTCAAATCACCGTCACATTCTTTATTATAAGGAAATTGATTCATTACGACTGTAGATCGTCTTTTGTTTCTAAATCAGTGAAATGATTTTGGCAGAGCCAGCATTATCCGATCAATTTCATGTCCCGTAGAACTTTCCCTTCTCTTAACCCCAGCCTTAAAGAGGCTGCCTGAACCGATCAGCAACGATCAGCAACTTAACTTTATAGGGGGGCAATATCTTGCTGAGTCGAAATGAAGATGATACTTGATGACACATTACAGGGGTATATAATGGGTATATATTTCTTATATTACAGGCAAACACCACTATCTTGTGTTATTTTATTTATAGAACCGTATCATTCAGAAAAAGTGGCACTTTATGCTATTTTTAGTATGGGATTTTTAGACTCCCTAAATAAACTAATCCTCTGACAGTTTCAGGAACTTTAGTCGACGAAGAGCGAGTTTCATCGGTTAGATATTCCTTTACAGGATGCAAGAAAGTGCCTTGTTTGTAGAAGGATCTCACGTTCTGGAGCTCGTCCTCTCAGGCACATTGTTTTCTGAAAGGGTTAACCGCTGAGATTTAATTACACTGATTGCAGCCGACGAAACCCTGTTCCTTCGTGGATTGTGAAAATTAAAAACCTCTTTTTTTTGCGATGAAATTATAGCGTGCAGAGCTGCGTAATCCTCATGGGCTTCGCGTTCAAGTGACTGAGTATGAAGCAGTCTATTAGCGAACCCACACACGCCTTTGTGCATTTATTACCGTTAATTACAAGTGTTCCGCGCGTTTAATGTATTAGTGCCATGTTTTCAAACAAGAGATAACGGCATTTTTTATACTGTCATGGAATCTGAAAGAAATAGAGTGAGTTTGCTCATAAAAGAAAGGAAGGCGGTAAACTTGAGGTTCCTCTGTACTACATGTGGCTTGCACAAACGTAATACATTATGCTAATATACAGGCATAATTTATTTGCATTCTTGCCAAACTTAATTCAGAATATCAGAAGGAAGGGGGAAGTATTTTCCGTTATAGTTGCTCTGGCGAGCACTTCCTGCACTTCCTGTGCATACTTCCTGTAACATTTTACATAGATATTTGTGAATATTGTGGCTCAGGATCTGTTTTTTTTTATATAGGAGGAATGTGTACAGCAGCCACATTGTATCTTTCTATCCTCTTAATGGGCTTTTTAAATCTGCGTTTCCCTTTGACCTGGGCTAGTGTGCGGCTAACCGGACCGGCCGGTTTGCAGTGATCGGTTTATCAAGTCTGTGCGCCGCATATGTTTTATTGCTTGGTGAATTTCTCTGTCCTCATCTGGCCTTCTAAACCCATGAACAAAGTTAATTAAAATTTCTTTCCGATAAGATTTGCAGATTGTTTATTTACTAATTTAGAATTTATCATCTTTTTTTTTTGGGTTTAAAATCCGTTATTGATGAAATAATGATTTCTATTTGTCTCCTGTTAAAGCTGCCTTCGAAAAGTGTCCTTCTTCTGTTTCTATTGGCTACCACGTCACTCAGGAGTCACATTAGCCAATCAAAAGCTCGATCCTCCATATTCAGGATATTCCTTAATAAGAATAATAATAATTTAGGTCGAGAATTGGGTACAGATCCTTAATAATGTATACTAAATATTTATAATTTTTTTTTACGTAACAGGCAAACTTTTCTAAGGCTTTTCATAAAACAAAATGTTGATTTTATCATTTGCTTTACAGGCGAAGTGGGATTTCTGGCCGAAGACAGAAGGTTGAACGTGGCCATTACCCGTGCGCGCCGCCACGTTGCTGTTATATGCGATACCCATACCGTTAGCAGCCACAAGTTTCTTAAAGGTATGGTGGATTACTTCAACAAACACGGAGAAGTCAGAACCGCCTTTGAATACCTCGAGGACGTCGTACCCGAAAAATATTCCCAAGAGAACGGAAATGTCCGCAAGCAAGAAACCGAAGCCAAGAAAGCCCCCGGTACGAGGAGTAAGGGGCCAGCTAACGAGAAAAAGGAAAGGAATATTAACAAAAGCAGTAAGGCAAGGGACAAAGCGAAGCGGGAAGACTCCAAGGAGAGCTTTCCGCACGATGAGGAATCGGAGGTAAGCGCTGAAAACGGTTCCAATGAAGACAGTCTGAGAAAAACGATTGAAGATTTTATGAAGGACCCTCATAAGACGCACTTGGCTTTCCCTTCAAGCCTCACATCGCATGATAGATTATTGGTCCATCAGATAGCAGAAGAATGGGGCTTACAGCATGTGAGCGCGGGAGACGGCAAGGAAAGATGTATTTCGGTTGCCAAAACCAAAGTCGTTTCGGAAGATGCGGTATCTCCGAAAATGGATGACACGAGTCCCGAGAAGGATTTTCAATTACCGGAATCGGAAAAGGCAAAGAGCGACCGGGAGATAAGCCGCGGCGCAGCCTCGCGTAACATTGACCTGAAAGCGCTGCACGCGGAAAGAATGCAACGGGAGAAGCAAAGGCTTGAAGACCAAAACCGAAAGAGACAACAGGGCGCAGCTCAAAAACCCTCGGAGAAGAAGAAATCCAACGCAAAAAGTAAGTAAATTAATTATCGCTCCATTAGGTTCTTAGTAGGTCTGGCAACTGGTAACACTGACTGCTTTCCCGGACCATTAAAGAAAGTCACGTCATCGGTTTTTCTTGCATTGATTGGTGAGCCTCACGGGATGTTTCTACAGAAGTGCCTTGCTTAGATGTTCGTATGGCGGGCGTCCATGCCAAAATAAATGGCTTTAGTATATAAGCATGTATAAAATATATATATTTATTTTTTGTGATTTACAGGTAAAACCGATGCTGTTTCCACAGCTATCGTTGGCGACGACGACGCAGGGTTTGATGCATTAATCGCTGCCACAGTGAAGGCAGACAAGACGTGTGGTTTTAGTACATGTAAAGCGAGCGTCGTCACAGTGGGAGATTTCTGTGTACACTGCAACAAACGCTTCTGCCTCAGCCACCATATTCCAGAGGTAAGCACTGTTAGCAATGCTCCTGCTTTAAATTAGGCTTCTTTCCCCCCAATTATAAACCAAAATAAGCATCATCTATGTATAGATAAACCCACCTTTTGTCTTACTATGTTAACCTCCTTTTCAGGATCTGCATGATTTGTCCTCCCCATTAAGTTATCTCTCCTCTGTAGCAAAGTTACTGATTATTGTTGATTGGTTCAGACAGGCTTTGTAAAGGTGGTGGCAACAGTCCCGCTTAATTATCCCAAACAAGTTTAGGTCCGTTGAAGTATGTCTTTATGGAGATATATCTTCAGAAAGGCAACTGTAATAATGTTTTTGCCTGTGTGATGCGATAAAGAAGAGAAAACAGAGCCAAATACAATATCTATCTATCTATCTATCTATCTATATCTATCTATCTATCTATCTATCTATCTATCTATCTATCTATATATATATAATATAATATAATATACTTTTTGATATATATATATAATACACATTTTATATATAAATATATATATGTAATATACATTTTATATATATATATATATATATATATATATATTATAGTGTAAATAAGCTGAAAGATCAGAGCATTTCAAGTACATGAATATACATGGTTTAGTAGGGTCCCTTTAAGTATCCGACATAAAAAGCTGTAGCTGTTTCCTTTTTTAATCTCTTCCCGGGGAGACTTATCTCACATGCGATAAAGTTGTTTTATAAACCTAGACCCCAGATCTAGAATCGAATCCTCGTGTTCCCGAAGCAGGAAATAAAGCAGAATAATAATAATAACTGTTCAGCGCTTCTCATAAAGCCGAGTAGGAATTAATTTCCTTTGGAGCATTTTCCTAATAAAAGCAATGTCTACTTAAAGTGGAATTTATTACCGGTGTAATAACTTTTAGAGATTTATAGGCACCCGGTGATTCGACGCCGTCCTTTCGCATTCAATTATTTTGTTATTGCAGTTATAGGGAAGATCAGCGCCGCCATCCCATTTCTGTTCAGGCCACGTCTGTGTCTTACGGTGCCTTCATATATCATTAAAGCCTTCTGCAAACAGCCAGCAGGCGATCCGCGAGACGAGCTGTGATTATTATTTGTTTTGGTGGGGGTGGCACGGAATCCGAGAAACATCCATTACAGTGGATCTGTTACTTTCCCCCCAAATCTAAGTGTTTTACCTTTCTGTACGCTAAATACACCTACGTAATGGTGATCAGCAATTCAAATAAACAATGTATACATAAAAAAATGTAAAAAAACACATTTTTGGATTCGTAGAGTTATTCCCTCCGTTATGTCTCCTCTATTTTTAAAGGGACGTTCCAGCCGTTATGAGTCCTTTAATGCTGCGGGGTCCCTTTAAATTTCCGTGGTGTTCCTTTTGCAAATGCATGGAAGGATTTCGCAGAATACCCCCCATATGCATTTGTTCCTTAGGGAGCCCCCAATTATTTTGGATGCAGAAGATGGGTTCGGCAAACACATCTTCTTCGTGTGATATACTTATAGCACCAGCGCTCGCTTAGCGAACCCTGCGGACGGGGGTCGACTCATAGCGTTCTAACACACTTTACGTATTATATTTTTCAGGTTCATGGATGTGGGGAAAGGGCCAAAGCCAACGCGCGGACGAGGATCAGCCGCGAAGGAATCATTTATGCAGGAAGCGGGCATAAAGACCACTCGTTGGATCCAACGAAAAAGGCTCACTTGCAGAGGAAATTGGACAAGAAAATAAATGAATTAACAAATCAGAGAAAAACTAAAAAGAAGGACAAATAAATGATCGTTACTCAATAAAGTATTTGTCAGAGAAGACCTAAAATTAAGGAATAATAAATTATTTTCACATAATAAATATTTAAACATGAGATTTTACTTAAAACGGTTTTGCTCAGTTTTATTTTACAATGACCAAGGGTGGTGATATGTAACCGGCAATGCCCGGATGACGGCGCTCATAATACAAATGCAGTCACGGTTACTAAAACAGGCTACAGAATGCAAATCCAATAACTAAATTAGCAGCTAAAATGTTCTTCACATAGTTTCTTGGCAAATTATTTACAAAATGGCGGCTAATTAGCCCACAGAATGCGAACTCTGTTACTTTTTGTTGCGTTAATGGAAAAACGTGAATTTTTGTGGGAAAGTGTAAGAGGTTAATAATAGCGAAGAAAGGAGAAAGTTAACTTTATATAACCTGATCCGGTGTCAGTAGACCCCGCAGAGATAGGAAGATGGGTCATGGGGGGTGGATAGTATATGGGAAGAGGAGATGGAGGGGGACTTGAGAAATAAAGATATGAGTAAAATGTATGGAGGAGGAGTAAAGAATAGAATGTGAAGAAGGAAGGGAATATATTTGTAGGAGAAAGTGTGTGTGTGTGGGGGGGAAGCCTGTGGGTGCCCAAAATAATATAAAATTAGGCATATACCCGCTTAACATGTTGTCTCACCTCTGGCGAGACCGTGGCAAGAGACCGCTCAAAGCACTTATGTTGTCCTACCGTATAGACCGTTTCTTGGGGTTCTATGTGATCTATAAGAGCCACATAAAAGTATGAAAGGGAGACAGAGACCAGTTACTTGTGTTTATTAAATAAATATCAGCATATGAACGGCATTAAATAATTCACGTATTGTATTCTGAGAGATGTGATCCACTCCCACTGGAAAAATATATGTAAAAAAAAAAAAATGGCAGATCCATTATATGTTCATACAAATGATCTTTTGGCGAAGGATTATAATTTATAACACAACACAGACACATATTACTTATTATGTTTTATTAAAATTCAAAAAAAAAACATTATTTTTTCATAAGGTAAACATAAAACGTAAGCATGTATTTGTAACGAGAAAACTCCAATTTCCATTGAAGAGATTATTGCACGTATTCATAAACGGGAATCCAAAGAAAATTGGTTATTTATGTTAATATTTGCATTAAACATTGGTTATTAACATTACAGGCAATAACAAAGCAATTTATTTACACCGTCAAAGCATTTTTTATGTTTTTTTTTTCTTTGTTTTCACTGCTTTAGTGTATTTTGTTCTTCCAAATATCTAATTGGCTAATTTAATGCACCATTAATATTGTCATTTTTATAGATTATTTTTTTATTATTATTATTTTTTATTTTCAGAAGACCCAGAGCTTTTCTGGTGATAAATATTGCGCAATTACTATAGAAACCAATTTTTTGCTGACCGTTCCAAATTTTGATTCCGACCGTCAATTGGCGTCGGCTACGCCACGCCACGGAAGGCCTCTTTGACACGTGATCCTTAATGAGTTTCATGATGTTCCGGCGTGCAGTAAAGTGGTCCCACGTGTACAAAAGTGTATAGATATGTAAACAGATACTGCGCGTCGGGTAAATATGGCATTTCATAATTGGCAACTCATCACAGAACGCTCTCTTATTAATCAGAAGGTCATTTTCAGCTCCTTTTTCTGCTTTACAACGCAGGCATCTTCTACAAAAATTATTTTATGTAAAGTTTGTCGTCCTTTCTCATCGTTTTATTCGGTTTTAGTGAAAAATATGGTTATTTGGTGCGGTTATTTTTATAATATCATCAACGCTATTAAAAAATACTCTGGATACAATGTAATTGAAGAATGGATATTCATAAACTGTCGCTTTTCTTTATGGATCTAGTAGCGGGCGGCATGCCTTTAGTTACAATGTTCCTTGACTAATAATAAGTATTATATAATAGTATTATGTAATAAGTATTTTAAATAGTAACTTTGATTTTAGAAATATATCAGTGTATAAATATTTTTTATCTGTTCTCGCGAAGATGATTTTCATGTAAACATTCATCGTTTGGCATTCGAAATAGTTAATATAGAAAAGCAGGCCAACGCTCGGGGATATGGCTTAATTCGTCTTGACTCTTTTTAAATAGAGGCTTGTAGGAAAGAATATTAACCCCTTAATGACAAAGCCCGTACATGTACGGGCTCAAAATGCATTCTTTTCAATGGGTTTAAGGGGTTAAATTAACTTTGCTTTGTTTTATCATATAAGTACATACCCTAAAGTGTCAGGCTTTTATACGATTGTTGTAGGCTCCATGCAAAATATAGATATACAAAGAGAATGTGTATCAGACTCTTAACAAGTGTCTTAAAACCAGGGCTTCAAACAACTAGCCGTCCGGCACACCGGGCAAAGGCTGGATATGTCTGTCCGCCAGAGACATGAGCGTAAGCATGAAGCTGACCTTAAAGTGCCAGGGCTGCCTGGTGATCGCCAGTTCCACCAGTGCTGAAAATGCCGTCAAGATGCCTTTACACACAAAAGACCCCTAAGCATTAAAAAAAATGGCCTTAGAGGTGGGCATATGCATAAAATGGATGGGAAATGGGTGGGAATAGGACAAAAGCTCCTGGTCCTCCACCATGGTGGTTTAGAGAGCACACCTAGTCTGTCCAAGTTGGAGATCCAGCAGATGACACAAAGCACATTGTAAAGGACGATTACATGTTATATAAAATAAAAACATAAATCCAGCAAGCTCGCTGCCATCAAACACAGGTTGTGAGACTGTTACGCTAAGCATTACGTGGTGTCTTGTGTCCATTTTTTAGTTCTTCCATGCCGAGACGCCCATCGCTCCCACCAAGAGCTTCCACCCCCACCCAGTTAGATATATTTCTAGTTTCTTCTCAGTTGGTGCCACATGGACACCGGCTTTCTTAACGTAGCTAACATTTGGTTCCAATGAGCCATGCCCATTCCAGCTGCTGTGGGACTGATGATAACGTGTCCAACATTCTCCGTTCTTCCGCCTTCGCAGCATTCTGCAACCGTGATCCTCAAAGACAGATCCTGGAATGAAATGGATCACAGTGTTATTTGCTGCACACGGTATGATACTAGCTTTTTTGTTACGATTTCTATGCAATTTGCCCTTCTTGCGGCTTACAAAGTCGACCATATCTGATTTATCCTGTTTTTTTTTTTTTTTATTTCCAACAAAATTTAGATTTTTTACATTTTCTCATAAATCCTTTCTAAATCCCACAAGCTAATTCTTATATTCATTAAATCAAGTCTCCTGTAACTTCTATCAAAGATATTTTAGGATGTAAATGAATGAGCGTCTATGGCTCACCTGCAGTACAATAGCCGGAACAGAGAATATCATTGCTTCGTTAAAAACGGGATTTCGGTCATCGCGCTTTACCGCTGTCTTTTTCTTACTGATCTTTCTGCCATCTTGAAGGAGGTAAACCTTTACAAATGGATCTGTGAACATAGTAATGGAATCATTTTTTTTAATGTTGATTTATTTTAATGTGGGCCAAAGGTGGTGCAGAATAGAGGAGTTTACTTCAAGCTCCGCTTCCACAGTTGAACATGAAAATCGGCCACTAAACAGAAAGGGAATGATATTTTGGTGATGCAATCAGTTTCAAAAGTGTTAAATTCACCAGAGTAGGTGGAACAGGACCTTTAAAGTAGGAGACCACACTTTGTCTATGATGTCAACTGCACCAGAACCCAGGTCAACTGGAAAGCAGTGGCAAATAGGTCATCGCTGTTAAGTAAGATATTGGGGGACATGATTTTATGAATAGTTGACCCTTCTCTATATTTGGCACAGTTCTCTATTTTTAAACAGTACATTTTACCTCCTGTGACTCTTCCTTCTGTCAACGCCAAGTTTTTCCCTTTGACAACGACAACGGTGAGACGTTCAGCGGTTGGCAGGTAACTAAGAGACAGAAGAATCTCGCCTACAGAGTCCACGGCCTGAAAGATCAACATTGTCCATAGTGAGACACATAGAGAGTGTTCCCCATGGCTCCGTCCGTTAGCAGAAGTACTCCGGGAGGCCAGAATAATACAGACGGAGATGAGGAGAAAGAGAGGTGCGTTATTCTGGCGTCTTGGAGCACTTCCACACGGCACGCATGACCGAGACAGCCTCTCCCCTTTCCTTCAATAGAAGGAGAGAGTGTGCGCTCCGAGAGGCCTGGTTAACGGAGCTGATACTGGGCAGAAGGGAAGAAAAAAAAGAAGACAGAGGATAAGGTTAGGGAAGAAGAAGAACTGTGGAAAAGAGACAGAGGCACAGAAGCGGTCAGCAGAGAAGGTAGGAGGACATTGAGAGAGAGAGTGAGAAAGAATGAGTATGAGAGAGTGTGAGGGAATGTGAGTGAGGGACAACGTAATTTCGTTCGAAACCAAAAAGGCAGGAAACAAATTTGTTGTCCAAAAAGGAATGGCCAAAAAAGAAATACAAAATTTGTGTGACCCTGAAAATCTGCCCTTTTACCCTGTGACCCTGAGATTGGGGGAAAACCCTGAGACTTAGGGTCAAACCCTAAGAATTCCCAGATATGGTTAGGGATCCATTTAAGCCTTCAATTGGTTCATGGCTTTATCCTGTAGCCTTACTTTGTGAGTGACATGTCTGCTTGAAACACTCAATAAAGATAAGTATCAAAGTGTAAGAAAAAGCTCTATGCTGATATCATATATATCTACAAGTAACGGTAGTTAAATTGCTTATATCGACGTAATTGAGCTAGTCCATTGACCTTGTTGACGTCCTGTAGATATATCCACGTGCTGAAGGGCCGCAATGCCAGATCCAAGTCTGATAACTTCAGTTCGGCGACTCCTGTGCTGACATTCCTCTCATCTCCATCAATTCCAAATATTGAGAACTTAAGGCTGTTTTCTTCCAAAGCCAGCGGGTCGAGAGGAATAGAGAACGTCTCATCGAACAAAACTGAATATGAATTTCTTTGTATCTGTCAAAACAAGGAATTATGCGTACGTCAACAGAAGATGGTGCATCACTGAAATGTTTTTAGATGAAAGGCATTGAAATGTGTTACTTGTTATGGAACGCACACACAATATGTGAATAGCAAATTCACATAATTCATTCATTCGGCTTTAGAGAGAATGAATGAACAAGCATTTAAAGGGGTAGTATCATCTTTAAACAATATCCCGTGGCAAATATCAGATCATTCATAATAAGACATTACTGGAGCAATTCTTGGTCATGAAATTGTAACTCAAAGTGAACAACTATTGAGCTCAATCCCCAAATTTAGTAAAAATGTGCCTCTCCCACCAAGAGCTTCCACTCCCACCCACTTATTTATTCCTTGACTACAATGGATCTTTCTGAATGTTCTTGAGAGTAGCAAACGTCTATCATACATCAATGGAGACCACCAGTGGTAATGCAGCCCAACAATCTATTGATTCCTGCAATTCCAGGAGAACAAGCTGAAGACATATGGGCCAAAAAATGTCTATAGGACCACCATTACTTAATTGCTCCTCTGCTTCCAGGAACTATTCAGCAGATGAGTTGGACAGGGGGGTTATGGAAGAGCCAAACATGTTTTCTGGTCTTCTTCTACCTTCACCTTTTTCTCATTCATTTCCAGTCATTTTCAGCAATGACCAAACAAGTCCCTCGATGTACTTCCTTTTTACATAAGGACTAACATAAATGCATACTGGTCCATTTACGAAAGTAACAAAACAGCCAGTGTTAGTCTCTGGACTAGAAATACAAATTGTTAACTTGTTAACTTCCTTGTTAACTTGTTAAGTTTCCGGGGGATATGGACATGAGAAGAAGGAGCTCGAGAAAGCCGTGATTTGTTACTCTCATGTTCCTTCTGTCTATACGTTCTGTCCATATGGAAGTAATAGTCCACAGCAATTACAGTTCCTAATGATCTTTTGGGTGGGATTACTGACTTTTTACAACTCATGACCCCCAAATCAATTCTATTCTGTTGACTTCTGTGATTTTTCTTATAAGAGGTGCAATTGTTAACATTTAATATCCTTGGCTGTTCGTCTTAGAAGACGGCGATTCCTATATCCTTAGAGATGACGATGAAGAGTTGGCGTAGGCTATTGAATATCTTCCAACAGCGGAAACAGGCGATCGGATGTGTTTACAAAGAAAGCCAGCCAATGGGAATCAGAAAATAAAGAACGTTGTAAAAATGTACATTTTGGAAAGAAAATGGAAAAACAAAGCAGTTTAGCCACTGTACAGCTCGGAGTACAAGACGATCGATATTCTTCTCAAGTGTTAAAGACATCTGTCGATTGTTTGGGCTCCTGGGATTCTGACCAGGCAGATAGCGGGATAATATCCAATTTTACTTGTTACAGGTTTAGGATCCACTCAATATTTTAGCGGTATTTATCCCGAAATCACTTTTAACATGATCATGCGGCTCCACCAAGATTCCTTAACACTGACCTAGTGCGGCCCTTGATCCAGCTGATGCCTGATCCAGGGGTATTTAATAATGAAATGAAACAGAGAGGGCAGTTCTCGTCCCTTTTAATACACGACAAGGGGGGTGTAAAGAGAATCTATGAGCCGTTCTGGAGATATGTACTAAATCTAGTTTCACAAACATGGAACTTTTGAGCAGATCACACCCAATCAGCCCATCTAGTCTGCCTAAAACCTTGGTCTTGTCTTAGATACCCATCGTTATTTACATTCCATCACTGTATTAACCTCTACCACCTCTGTCAAGATGATGCTCCATTTATCTACCACCCTCTCTGTAAATCTTTAGAACACTGCTCCGAAATATCTTATCTAATATGAACCTTCACGGGCACAAAGACCCTACTGCTTTGCTAACCGGACCACCAAGGGATGGGGTAGGGTCCTTTGATGAAGGCAGGTGATTTTAGACTAGTAGGAATCACGGAAGAACATAATTATTAGTATATATCTTTAACAGCGTCGCTTGCGTATACGCTTGTTCCATTTTCCGAGACTATATTGCTGAACGGATTTTTTGACAATTTATTGGAACGTTGACATACATTTTAGTATACGGAGATTGCGGTAAGGAAGGGGGGGGGAAAGGAAATCATTTCATGGTCTACCCAGCAACAATTACAAGATCTTCAGTGCATGAAACAAGCGGAGCCTGTAATCTATTTTCCATACCGCCGCAGTCTCTGCAGAATTCAGTTAGTATACCCTGGACTTGGCGCATGCTAATTATACTGGTATATATATATATATATATATATATATATATATATATATATGGGAACCAGCAACGATCGCCAGTGGTCTCATCTACAATAAGGACAGTTCTGACCCCAAGTATCATTTTTAAACCCTAATGGTTTCTTAATAACACAATCAATAGAAGACGGGGAATAATGACGCGCGAATGGTTAATTCGTGTTAGGACGCCGATGGGCAGAAGGGTTGAATGGAAAGGGTTTGAGTTGTGGGTTAAAGGTCTCTTTTCCGTGACGCTTCCCGCGTTGTTCCATGAGCTGTAATTAACGCGCGCGCGGCTGTACCGGGAAGCAGCAGCGAGACAGGGATCCGAGCTGTCCCTTTTTAATGAGCGGCTAAGATATTAAAGTCGTAGCTTGTACGCCCACGCCGCGCGCTGGGATGCTGGAAACCTGGCGTGTTCGAGCCCCGAGGGAGATTCTGTCTGCTTCATCTCTACGCGATTCGCCAGCTTTAACTGGATTTCCCCTTCACTGCAGTGATTCAGGAGAGCAGAATATATACATATATATATACAGATACATATATACCGGTATATACAGACACATACACACAGATATAATGTAATATCGTAAATAGGTTGCAAATTTATACAATGGCGGAATATAATCGAGCACCTCTCTCTCGATATATACAGTAATAACGTTGGATATAACCATAGATGGTTGTCCCTTATTCACAAGGCCTGTCGCCAATCAATGCAGAGAACGGAGCTGAAATATTTTTGTGTACAGGTCCGTGACCCATTTCTGCCCCACACCGGGGGGGGGGATTTAGTAGTCTCTGACCATTCCCTTATAATTTGTTTGATGGATACACATTATAAGGAGGGTTTCGTTTAGTTTGTTGTCTATTTTGTACTCTGCAATGACCTCTGTGGGGTTCTGTGGAATATTGGTATAAATTGTATGGATCTGGTAGGTAGACATCCCCAGATGGAGTCTTCTTCTGGACATGGTAGCAATGTTTTATTTCTAGCTCAAACTATACAAAGTAGTGTTGGGGACGAAGCAATGGGGATTAGGTATAACGCAGAATTCTGGTGCGAGGTGATGCAGTTACCATAGTAACCAGTGCAATGTTCCAGCTGATGGCTTCATTTTTCTACTTCTGAGTTGCTTTTCTATTGATGATCTCAGAATATTTAACATGGTAAGCCTAAAAAAATTAAATATTGTTTCTGAGTTATACGGCTGGCATCTTGTGCCATGTGTCCCAAATCATCATGTTCTTCTACGTTTCATGGTATGACATCAGATGACATCAGATCATCAACCTACCTGTTCTACAGGTCAAAATATCTGAAGAAGGACACGCATTCTAAAAACGTAAAAGGGACACGAGACCCTCCAATTGCTCATGATACGTAGACATTTCCAGTTACAATGCGTGGCCTTCTTCAGGGATTGTGACCTGGAGAACGGGTAGGTTGATGATCTGATGTCATCTGATGTCATACCATGATAGCTTATCTATGGTGACGGGCGTTCCACTGTTCTTTAACATGATCGTAACGAGAACCCTGTAACGTACAGTATGTGTGACCATTTGATTAGACAATGCTCTTAGCTAACCCCGCATTGGTTGGATACCTTGCGTAGTACGGCGAAGGAGTTGTTTCCATTGGCTGGTGGGAGAATTATATCCTCCGGCTCCAATCAGGTTTGAATCCTTTTCCTCAAGCAATCTAATTCACTAGAATAAGATTAGAGCTCTGTGGATTTGCCACACTTTGCCCAAAATTGGAACATTCTGAACAAATATTATGGTTTAGGTAAAAATAAAAAAATTCAAGTAATCGGTGTACAATATAGTTCTCAATACCCATAAAAATCATTATTTCCAAAATGAAACATCCTTACCCTAGAAATACCGACAATTTGTTCATCCGGGAGCAGACTGATGTGCACGAAGCAGGACTCGAAGTTACCGTCTTCTTTCTTTTCCAGCAGATCTTTTCCTTGTAGCAAGGAAACGTGTAGCATGTTAGAATTAACTTCATATTCCATGGTGACTTCGATTTGTCCAACAGTAAAGTCTTGGCCAAAATTATTGCCGATGGAAGATATGGAACTGAGGGAATCGGTAGAAAGGGACCTCCTCATCATGCCATATGGTGTCATCTCCATATCTCTGCTGTTCAGTTCCATAGGTCCAAATTCATTGATGCTCTCGTAAGTATCGATGAGGTCTGCCATATTGTTTGCAGAGCCCGTAGGAGCCTTTCTCTGCAAACAGAAATAGATTAATAATTAGGAAACATCATACCGCAGTAATTGTTAAATTGGCATCCTGGAGATTATATGTTTGGCCGTTGTGTCTCAGTTTGTCTGGGAATCAAAACTTCTAGTCCAACCAACTAATGGTTTATTTCCACCAACTGTGGACCACATCACCTACCATGAGTTGGAGCTACTGTGGCTTCTTATCGCTTTCTATGTCTTAATTCCGCACCAACTGGGCAAGCCGCTCAGTGTGCGGAAAAAGCTCTGCAGCCAGGCTTACTCGCAAAAGAAGAAGATCCACCTGACCAACCATATGGACAATTGGGAAGACCAAAATCCAGGTGAGAAGAAGAGCCCGGCACAAGCATTTACTGCATAAATCTTGTCGAGCCAGGCAATGCAATGAGCTCCAGCCCAGCTCTAACCAATGTTGGCTCTCCAGCTATACTTAGACTGATTAACCCAATGCTGACTTTAAGAAGGGTCGTTTCAGGTTAGAGGACCAAGTTCATTTAGGGTAAACATTGGAAGTCAAAGAATCTTACCCACGGCATACACCACACATCCCAAGCTACACAACGGAGCAAGCAGGAGACAAACGCCTGTGCAACACTCAGTTACCCCTGACATCTTTGTATCATGAATGCTAGATTAACCCCTGCGTTTATCTGAATTTTTTCCATCCAAGACACACCATGTGCACTCAGACAGGGGACATTTATTAGTTTATATTCATGAATTTCCCTCTCGGGTAATTTACCAAACAATGACTGATATCTACTTTGATTTTCCTGCTGGGCACGGAAGTGACTTTGCTTTCCAACTTTTTAATTATCTGTTGTACGAACAGGATAGATTACCATACATGCTGAGGACTTGCAGCTTAATTAGTGCCTTAAAGATATAGTAAACGCCTGTTTTTATGAATCAGTGAAGCAAAAAATAATTATTTTCAATGTTCTCAACAGTGAATGAGTGCAATGAGTTAGGAGTATAGGTAGACACAAGAGGGATGCTGGCACCACTGAGCCCAGGGGCAAGCCCAAGCTAATAGTAATAATAAAGTGTCCCAAAACTTTTGGCTAACAATGCCAAAGAAAACAAATCTCAATGGACTATATAAAAGGATCATAGAAATAATCCAGTCCAGGTGTAAAGGCTGCATGCAGCCCTTGTTACAATAGTTCCCCCGGTGGCTAGATGTGGAATGACACACAAAACACACAAAGGGCTTCTGCTAATCAAAGCAGTGCCCTTGTCGGCCCTGTCCTGGTCACACATATAACCTTGGGGGCCCTCGCATGATATCAAACGTTGTATGTTGTTTCAGAAAGCGTACACACGCGTGCACACATCATGTGTTCAGCAATGGCTGCAAGCCTCCCTTCCCCCAATTCACTTAAAATAACGACACTGCGGAACTTATTAAACAATTATTGTGCTTTCTAGGAACCTGGGGGGGGGTTCTATTGATCAAGGCTTTTATTGACAACCTGCAAAGGCCATCACGATAATGAACCAACAACCCGTTGAAGCCCGGTTAGGATAATCGGAAAGAAGTGCTTGTTTGTTAAAATAGATACAGAGATACTTAGTGGAGTAGAAGATGCATTCAGTTAATTAAATACTATATATAGTACGGTATTATAAATATTTACAAACAGGATAATATATACTACATGAATATATACACTCTACTATTCAAAGGTTTGGGGTCACTTAGAAATTTCCTCGTTAATGAAAGAAAATCAAATGTTGTTCATTAAAGAACATGAAATTAATCAGAAATCCAGCGCAGACGGGGTTAATGTTTTAAATGACTATTGTAGCTTGAAACGGCTGATTTTTAATGGAGTCTCTTCATAAGCCTACAGAGGCCCTCTATCACTCCCATCACTCCTGTGATCCAATGGCCCTTTATCACTCCCATCACTCCTGTGTTCCAACGGCCCTTTATCACTCCCATCACTCCTGTGTTCCAATGGCCCGTTATCACTCCCATCACTCCTGTGTTCCAATGGCCCTTTATCACTCCCATCACTCCTGTGTTCCAATGGCCCTTTATCACTCCCATCACTCCTGTGTTCCAACAGCCCTTTATCACTCCCATCACTCCTGTGTTCCAATGGCCCTTTATCACTCCCATCACTCCTGTGTTCCAATGGCCCTTTATCACTCCCATCACTCCTGTGCCCCAATGGCACGTTGTGTTCGCTGATCCAAGTTTAAGTTTAAAAGGCTCGTTAGATCGTTAGAAAGCCATTTTGTGATTATGTCACAGCTCGAAATGTCCTTTTTTCCATATAAGCAGCTCATTGACCCCAAACCTCTGAACGGTACCGTGTGTCAGCATACCTTTTTTTTAACGTTCGCATGAGCAGTCCCATATTTTTGCTTGAGATATCGATAGTCATAGTTTGGAAAAGGAGAAGGTGATGGATAATCCCCCGATTTATACAGCTTCCACAGGTAAAGACCTGCCGCTCCAAGCAATGTCAGCGCCCCAGCGATGTAGATTCCGACTTCCCATCCTGGAGGACTTTTGATGACTGAAACACAACGAACATACATGTGAAAGCAGATACATGCCGTGTGTATGAACTGGTATTCCCGAGCACCCCTGGGCACCAAATCCCTGCACCCCTCGCTCCTTCCTCGATGCCCCTCTTTTCTAGTAGCTCAGAATCTTCGCTGGGTATGAGGGTATCACCGGGTAACGTGTATATAATACGCCAGCTAAGGTCTGGATCTCCCGTGACGCTAAGACCTAAATGCTTTATATCCCTATAAATGTTTCTATAATTGAAAGAAGAGATTCCAATAATTTTTAGTAGATAGCTCTGTGAAATATCACCATGTGACCTGGGATGCAAATTAGGTATTCGTGCATCTAATTTGCATAATGGGGTGCGTCATAATAAAACCAAACACCGGAGCCAATTATGCAAGCACAATATATTTTTTTGCACGCACAGAAATTAACACATAATAGTTCTTTGCTTTTTTTTTATCATATTAACGTTTTCAGGTAAGTTTGAATTGTCATACTTGGCTCTCGCCAAAACTCTTAGGAATGCCCTGAAATAATTGCTTATTTTTAACCATTTGTAGCCATATTAAATAGTTCTTTCGTATCACATGACCTATCACAAAATGTAGAACTCAGCATTGAAATAGAAATAGGGCTGAATTACTCAAAACAAGAAACCATGAAAATAATCTTATTATAGCTAATTGCTAATAATATTTTAGAAATTATGCAAAGTGAGTCAGACATAGCTGTCTTGTTTAGTAGTTTGCACATTACTTGGCAGATTGCTAACCATATTGCTAGTTCTCACTTCTTTTCCTCTCTCATAACCTCTTCACATCCTTGTCTTGTAGACTGTTTTCAGGGTTGGCATGTTGACGCAGATCAAGCTGTCTCTTTTGGTAGTAAGGTTCCAGAAGACAGTTGATTTAATTGGCGGTGAGGAGTGAGGAAGAGGTGACAAACTCAACCACAATCTTGCCCCAAAAGTGTGTCCCTCACTCCATGATACTCTGGTATGATCTTCCCACAACATGTTCTTGTTCATTTTTTGTTCCATCACAATCTCCAGTAGCCTTGCTTCATTAAACTCTTCCCTCCCTATTGCTCCATAAAGCTTTTCCCAAGTACCCAACCTTTAGAACTTAACTCAGCATCAGAATCTTCCTGAGTCTCAGCCTCAGAATCTTTCTCATCAATGTCTACCTTGCCTTCTACCTTTGAGACTATTCTGGTCTTGTTCTATCAAAAGTCCCATTAGCTCTACTCCATCTGACTCTGCTCTAACCCCACATCGTCGTAGTCTTCCTCAAATGTCCCCATTTATGCTGCCGTATACTCTCCTCCATATTTGCTTATCATACTCTTCCTAACCTTCTGAGATTATTGAAAACTGGTCAAGGATGCGTCTCTGGTCCATGTCCATTCTGTTGACTGTCCTTCACCTCTGCCTCAATTCCCATAGTATGAACTAACGCAATGGGCCCTTATCATCTGTATGCGAGTCCAAGAAAACGCTGAACACAGCTCGTTCTAGAGTCGATATTTGGGCATTTACACTCGGACGTTCCAACAATATTATGAAATATCATACATACCACTCATACGATAGTCCATCACTTTGCTCTCCATGACATTTACTCAATGGCCACCTTTAAAAAAAAAAGGAACATAAGTTTGAGGGAGACATAGAAAAGAAAACCATGACCAGCTTTGACCATAACATCAACGTCAAGAGGGGGGTCCTGCATTGGGTGAAAAGAATGACGTTTAAATAAAATCTAAAAAAAAATTAAAACAATTATATAAATATAACATAAATATAAAAAATACTACCCAGGCAGGTTTCTTTTCTCATTGTATGTTGTGCTTTTCCCGAAGCTGCTCAAATGCAAATGATATTTTCTCTGCACCAAATAAATTAAATTTGGATGTAGATTTGACAACGGAGGTGACCTCTGTACCAAACGAAATGTCTAACTAATTATCACGAGCGGGTGTTATGTGGATTAGTGCCGACCAGTAACGAGATAATCCTATATCACTTTTTACAGCTGGGATTTAAGGAAAAAAAACGAATTAAATATCAATGTTTGATATATTATTCATTACGTTTTCATAATAACGTATGAGCGGCAGAATTTTAGCAGGAACTAAACGTCTCAATTACTTTGAATGAGCTTGAAATCCAAACTGTACTGGGGGTCCAGATTGAGCCCCTCGGCAGAATGCGTGACCCCCAAGTCAAGGAACCAGGAACCATTTAGGTCATCAAATGACCAAAAGTGACTACTTTGGGAACTTTTTTTCCCGGGGTGTGTTGTAATTGTTACTGAGTGGCACGTGGGCTGCCCCCCTGCAGTAATCCCATCCGGCCCCATCTAGTCATTAAGCTGGAGATGGAGATGCTTTGGGGGTCTTCAGTTTTAATTAAATAACAAGCGGCACCAGAAGAGAGAGAGAATTTAATATTTCTCTCCATGCTGTTTATTCGATCAGCTGTCAGGAGGTTTATGACAGGGAAGAGAACAAATAATAAAAATTATTAATTTGCCCCCCTTCTATTTGCATTGGGGGAGATTAGTTTGCCCGAACACATCTCATCACCGGTCAACTCCAGCGCTGGCTCGATGAGTGCTCTTTGAGACCCTTGTGCGGATGCGCATTGATTGGCCAGTTGAAGCAGCCAATCGGTGGCACAAGTCGTCAGAGGCTCGAACGCTTCAGCTTCTACTGAATTAAGTCACTCATTTTTATGGTTCCTTCAGGATTAATGAATGAATAACAAAGTGCTTTAATTGATCACAGATTTGGGCCATAACTCCCGCCGGGCCTTGGTTGAGGAGGTCCCTCTAGACGTTCCCAATTCTGAGGGGAAATGATGCAAATTCAGCAGTTTAAGTAACTTTTATTCTATATTTTCTGCTTCGATACCCGTTTGTACACACTGCTGGCCACGCTGGCAGAAAGCACTGTTGATTTGTAAACTAAGACAATAAATGCCGCGAGTGTCTCTCTTTTTTTCTTCATCCCGGGTACCATTAATAACTGACATTTATAGCGCCACACTAAAAATGCCATTTTCTACTTTAGAACAGAGGAAGAAAATCTTATTACTCGGGAGCTGAAGCTGCAAAACAGGGCAAAGTGAAGCGTCTCCCGAGGAATAAATGTGCCGGATCCAGAGGTCGGACGTATGTAAGCGCAGGCGGACTCCCCCTTAAGCCAAGCTGCCCCCGTTTAACATTTGCCTTGGGCTCCTAAAATAATATGCCCATAAAATAAACGTAAAGGCCCGTTTCCCCGTACTGAGAGTCGCGTTATTATCAATAGAGGCAAACAAGCCATGAAATATTTGGGTATTTTGATAAAATGTTACGCTCGTTGTAACATTCAGTAAACGATAAACGTTAAATGCCCCGCGCGTTCCGCTCATAGACTGTCTATCTGTTCAGGGTGAGTGCTGGCTGGGGTGGGTTGCATCAGTCCCCCCCCCGACGCTCTAATTCTGAAGAATTTGGGCAGATTTGACCTGTAGTCATAGAGGTGTCTGTAGGAGTTTACATACAGGACTTTCAGCAGCATTTATGGATTTCTACTGTAGAGTTTTAACACAGAGGATAGTAACATTGATGGAAGAACGTGAGTGGTAGATAAGTGGAACAGCCTCCCAGCAGAAGTGGTAAAGGCTAAAACGCGAGGGAATTTAAACATGCATGGGACAGGCATGAATCTGAGACGGGGCTTAAGGTTGGGGTATTTAAATCACAAACTAAATGGGCCGAATGGGTCTTATCTGCCGTAAAATTCTACATTTCTATGGAAGCACTCAGGAACAGGTGGCTTCTGGAGCGGAACCAATAAACGGGTCGCCTTCCACACGCTGCTGCTTCTGGGGCGCTACGTTCCGTGAAGCCGTCTCTCTTTTTATAGTTAGATTCTCATTCGCTGTCCTCATTGAAATTCACACTTAATGGGTATTTATATTTAATGGATCATTTTTGTGAAGGCGCGAGAGATCCTTTAAACAGAGCCATCCGCACGGCTCCCGCTCTCGTGTTTATACCGCGCCGCTCTACTCCGCGGGGAAACAACACGATAGCTTCTAATCACTTTCATTTGCTCGATGGGTTGACGGTGCCTTTTTCTATCGACCTCTCGCCGCCACAAAACAACAAACTCAGCTAAGCTAAGAATACGATGAGACGGCAGCGAGTGGCGACTTAATGAGGAGACGGCAGCAGGATGGTTGTTAAAGAGACCCTTAGGTGCCGGGATTGCTGATCCAGAAACATTCCAAGAGCTTTTAAAGGGAGAATTTACTGTTCTGCGCAGAATCACCCGCATATGTTTCCTTAACTGCAAAACAAAAAAAGGTGCTTACATTTAGAGGAAGCTGCAGCTCCCAAGCTGTAACACATGGCTCTGTGTTGTCCAGTTTTTGCACCACTTTGAATCAGCCAATCAGTGGCAGGAATAGGATTTTCTGCACATGGGGCTCTGGTTTGACGAGTATATCTCATGCGCAGTGACAAGCAGAAGCCAAACACATTTAGTATAAGCCAAGGAACTGGGGGCAGGAGAAGAGGGCAAATATATAGCGGGCGTCTGCAGAATCCCTCTATGCATTAGAAAGGGGAGAACAAGATCCCTTTAATAATCCCCAATTAGAGGGGGGAATCCTGATATCATATACTGATGTCTGATGTCATATACTGATGTCTGATGTCATATACTAATGTCATTTCCTGGCGCTCAGCAGGTAGGATGTGGCTGCAGAGGTGGGCTCCGAGGGGCAGCTGGAGAGCGCCTAACCTACATAAATCACGGCCAAGAGGACTATAGGGGGGGAACATAACGCGATCCCGCTGAGATTCCTCTCTCTAAAGAATAAAACATTCTTGGAATATTCTGAGCCTCAGACTAATTCACAATATGCTGCACGGGATCGACCTTCCTAATGCTTCCTATACATCGGGAAGCCATCGTTTCAACAGAATTCCGGTTTCTAATAAAAAAAAAATTGACCACATTACTGAATTACACAAATTATTATTATTGTCACATAAATGTCATTCTCATTATCCACGTCATTAAACCCCAAAACTATTACTACTGCTATTCTTACCCCAAATTATGAAGAACCTCACAAATTAATAACATTAATAACATTATTTTAGATTTCACTTCAGGTACAAAAACATTCTTATAATGATGTTTTTCTGTTCTATAACATCATATTAAGTAAATGAATGTATGGTTTTTATTAAGTACACAGTGTGCTTGGGGTCTTAGGTGATACAATATGGTAAAAGGGGTTTTTCTTGGTCCCTTGGGTATTTCAGAGTGACATTTTAAGTAATGAAGTAATCCATATAATGCCTGGCGAGCTTAGCTGACAAAACAGAGCCCCCTGAGCCCCCTGAGACATCAATAATCTCCAAAGCCAACTCCGGACTATTACAGCCTCCCATTATATATATATATATACCTGACCGTACCTGAGCTGGCCTTGAATTATTAACCCTTTAATAGCCCATTGTGAAGCTTATGTAGTTACTCACCAAATCTGTTAACCAAATGGTTCTCATACTAGCCATTGTGGGAACTAAACATACACTTAATTGATTCACCTGCATTCAAGCAGGGATACCAACCACAACATTCTGTAGCAAAGGTGCCAATTGGGAGTCTTATTTAAGATCACAGAAGTGTAGAATAGGAAGGAGTCATCCCCCGGACTGTGTGACCCTGAGAATCTGCCCCTTCACCCCGAGATTGGGGCAAAAACCCTAAGAATCAGAGTCAAGCCCTGAGAGTTCCCAGGTCTGCCCAAGAGCGAGGTCTTTCCCCTCGTATGTCTCTTTCTGATGATAATCTAACAGAATGTAGCAGTGAGCTGTACCCATCAAGAAACCGATCTCTCCTTCCTCGCGGAGAACGTCTATGTCGACAGAGTTACAAGTCTTTCTTTTAACCTGTGATTGATCCTGCGCTTTCCGCCGTCACCAGTAATGGAACGGATAATAAAAAGATATGCTCACTCAACAATTCGCAAGAAAAAAAAAAAATTATTGATGACGCCGGAAAACGGCCTACACTTCAACCTAAAAAGGTCTTCGTCAGAGCCAGCAAAAAAAAAACTGTCAGCTCTGTGCCTTCGTTTCTATGACTTCCTTTATCTTTCCGCAGCCTGATGGGAATTGTAGTCCACAGCATGCGGAGAGCCTGGGGTTTCCTATCGCATCCCTGCCAGATAGCTGACTCAGTCTCCAGGATTCCCTATGCAATGCAGACATCGATAATAATAATTTACACTGCGGCTTTTCCTTCACCTGGTTACATTTATCTCCACATTTCCGTTTTAGTGATGTCATCATGACACGCTCGTTGGGTTTTCTTTATGGAGCAAAGAGCTGCTAATATTAGAGACTTCTCATAACAGCTAATAGGTCCTCGGGCCCTGATTGGGCATCAAATCACTGATTTTAGGGATTATAGATATTGTGAAATTAAGCAAATTGCACAAAATATATACGAAAAATGCTGGATTTATATATTTTTTTGTAAAGTACAAAATGTCGCCGCACGTTCCACCTATTAAGTCTCCAAGTGAAATGTTTATTGCTAATTCATGACTCAGTTGCCTCTAAGGTCTGCAGCTACAGAGGGCTTTTCTGTAACCCTTCCATGAGATTGATCCTATGATGTCATTGTCATCTTTGAGGAACCCCCATATGATGATGTGAATGGTGGATAGAGACTATTAAGGGAATGACACTGCCCATAGACAGGCGACCATTAATTGGATGGTGGCTACCATTCGAATGCCATATTTCAAGAGCGTGACTCTAGTGTTTCCCCTTCGGCAACCGCACGGATACGCCTGGGGGGTGCCGAAGACCCACGCAAAGAGCCCTCAACTCAAGGAAAAAAATATTCAGGCTTTGCACTCCTAGAATAAATATACATATATACATATTGCGTACTGATCAGTGATATGTGAAATGTATACGTCTCGGGAAAAATATTGCTGATATGGCAACCCTAGTTAGAGCACCAGAGAAAAAGGGGCCATTAAAAGCAGTTTCATTAGCCAGGGCCAGTCCGACTATGTAGAGGGCTGCCGAGGGGGCTGAGCTAGTGGTGGGTACCCTAAAAACCCTTATTTTTATGCCAATATTGGAACCCAAGACCAAAGCAGCTGAGAGCTTGAAGTAGATTCATCAAAGAGAAATATTAACCCCTTATACAAAGTATTTTAATCCTATCCACTATAAAAGACCTTATAAAACACACTGCGGATTCTATTCCATCGGCGTCAGGATCGGTAAAACGCGTTCTACCTGCAATTAGTGTCGGATTAGAGCGCACTTCTCCCGGCTAATGGTCTATCGCACTTTTATTGTAAATCTCCAAGCGAAAAGCTCACACGGCCGTGTTATGCAGTTGCATGACCTACATTCCGACTGTACAACACACAATCGCTAGATTTTCCTTTGAGAGGTTTTCCGGCAAACTCCCATTCTGCACATCCCCACCGCTATTCAAACTGCAATAGTCACGTTACGGTATTAATGACGTATATGTTCGTCGAATGACGTCAAAGGAGCCACTTTGCGTGATGAAGAAGGAAGCCAACGCTTTGAAGATCGGATACACGATATAAAATAAATGCATCCTAACATTTATTTCTTAACGTTCCAAATTCCAAGAAGAAATAGGAGCAATTGTTAGCTTTTTTTTAAAATTCCTTTGGGACTTCAGGGGACGTTTATTAGCCAAATCTGCACATTTTGTACGGTTATGTAACGGACCGGATGCCGCCTTTAATTGCCTGCATAAACCTTGATTGGCTGGCATGGAATTCCAAATTAAATGGAGTCCAACAGACAAACATCTCCCCACGCAATCTATACGCTCGGCATTCTATTTGCAGGAAACAAGTCACATAAGATTAATTAACTACAATGTCTATGTTTAAAAAGCCCACCCCTTGAGTGCCAGATACCGTCGGTGACATCGATCCACTGCAATACCTTTCTGATCCTCTGATACAGTCATGTATCATGAATTCAATATCTGCTATTTTTTGTTCTTTACTTTTCGTTAAAGTTCTTTTTTTTTCCCCCCTTCTTGCTTTTTTTTTTTTTTTTTTTTTTTTTTTTCACCGGCAGGTAAACAGTTAAACCCAAGCTGGCCACTGGAGCAAAGACCAGTGTTTTCGTTAAAACTGTACGCTGCAAGAAGGGTTCAGCAAAGCGGCGCAATTAACCCTTTCAGTGCCGGGGAGGTGATCAATGCATTGTCTTGCACCGATCGGTATAGGGTATCCGGATAAAAAAAAGTGGGTGGGTAACTCTTAGCACATTATTTTGGCACCGAAAGGGTTAGACGGAGCCAAAATACACTACCGGCAAGCACAGATCATCAACCCGCGGAATCCCCAGGCCAGCTCTGTTTCTGAACGTCCGATCCCCTGTAGTGGCATCACTGTCATATTCTATAGTTATATAATAATAATAATAATAAAAATAATAATATAAATAATGTTAATAATAGATATATGTTCATGATAGTCATTGATTAACACAATAAAATTCTGAATGCATGAACACACATGCTATATGAATACAAATTATTTATATACATTTCCATGGTAGATCTCTCCTTCGATATGAATATTTAATATATATTTAAATAAATAAATATATATATATAAATATATATATATATAAATAAATATATATATATATATATATAATCTTACATTCTGCAAAGTATAGTAACTGTTATTCCAAGCGAATAAGTTTAACCATCTGTATTTTTCCGAGTATAAAAGAAGTAAGAGAGTAATAAAAGGATTACCTTACCCAGAGTTTGCTGCAGTGATGATATGTACAAAGTATGGAAGAGCTTTTAGCTTATTACACGCAATATCCCACTACACGACAAACTGGACTCTTGCAAACATCCATCCCGAAGAAAGGCAAGGGGAGGAAATACTACAATGGGCTTGATCACTTCCAGGGGCTCTCCTCTCATCTATGCATCTTAAGGCTTTGTGCTAAATAATTGAGCACATCCACAGAGATGGGTGATATTTTGGGATTCTGTGTTTGATGCGTTACGCTGCATTCATTGAAGCCCTCCTACCGACTGCAGAAGTCCAACCCCTGAAATGACTGTTCCAGGGAAACACAGGATAAGGAGACATCCTCGGCTAAACACGCCGTAGCAGGCATTTCAACTACAGACCCTCGCTGCTGCAAAGGACTCTTTGTGCACCAGAGAACTGTAGGGTCCTCAAGACCCACCTGCCCCATCGTCACATAGACAGATGCTGGATGTGACACAAACGGTTCTTTCTCGGTAGAAAGATGGGTCTCATCTTGGTGGTTGCTCACTCCTTTGACATTTAACCCCTTAATGACAAAGCCCGTACATGTACGGGCTCAAAATGCATTGTTTTCAATGGGTTTAGGGACCGCCCATTGTCCTTAAGGGGTTAATCTTTAACTCTTTGTAACATAGTAATATAAACATTGTGTATGGCCACGTAGAACCACTCCTATCTATATAGACTGCAGCACTCTGTACAGTACCGTTCGGACCATTTGGGCTCAGAGAAGAATGCGATGGATGTAGAGAGGCCAAACTTTGCTTAGCCCAAGCTTACATGTCGGTATGTCCTCCTTCAGCCTCCTTCACAGCTCTTTGCCTGTTGGGACAGGACCATAACAATTTCTTTCTTTCTTCTCTATATGTGTTGGCGGGAATCCGATCAATGCACCATTGTTCTTCGCTGATGTTCAGAAGTTCACCATCATTCACCAAAACCTGAAGGCAAATTCAAGAACTCAAGAAGCCGATATAGCTCCGTCAGACATTGTAAAGCAAGAGTGTTGACATATCTTTCTGATAAGAAACTAACCGTATTAAGAAACAACTTGAAGCCCTAATTGGCATCAACACAAGTCTAAGGCAGTATTCATAAAGCGGCATTGACGTAATCGAGATCCAGTCTTACATTGGTGCACACGGGGACTCCAGTGGCCAGATCGAAGGTCGAAGATGAAAGAAACCACCGTGTTCTAAAGTTTGAGCCTCTGGCTCAGAGCGATCATGTGTAGTTAAGCTTTCATCAGCACCAGGGGTAACGGGGAATTGCTGGGTAATAGGTGGTAGCTTAAAACAGGCGAAGACCCAATGGCCAAGTACATTTTTTATTTTTAAGTAGCAAGTAGAGTTTTTAAACAATTCAGGTAAAGAATCCAGACTATAGAATGATGACAACTAGAACTGAGGCCCAACAAGAAATCCAGATAAGTAAACCCTCAGAGAATGTAGTACAAGGTATCTTCTGGATGGAAGATGGGATCTGTCATCCTCAATTATACCTGACATTCTATGCAGCTTCTCTGTTTCTAATCATGTCCTGACACAAAGACGTCTGCCAGGTCAATCAGCGGAGAAGGGGGCAGCTGGTTCTGGGTCCCTGAGGATGTTTGGGCCCTGGACAGTTGCCCTTTTCGGCCTGCGTTTAATTACCTCCCTGAATAGAATATCGACTGGTACCGAAGGACTCTTATCCATGTGCACCATAACATGACAGGCTGGTCCCTTCATCGAGAGCTTTTAATACCACTTTTGTAAATTGATTTTCCCAGAATCAACACTGGTCTGTTGTATTTTTCCAGTACATACTGGGGAACCTCCTAGTGTTGGCATCCTTGAAGCTCTCCCTCTCCTGCCCCTTATAAAAGGGAGGAATGGAGTGTGAGTGAGATAAGGGGGTAGACCTATATCCGAATATCCTCAAAAAGAGACAGGGAGTGGGTATTACAGGGGTGGGAAGTGGGCCGAAAGGTGTCGGGAGTGGAACCTCCAGGAGAAAGGGAGAGAGTTCCTGGGTTTGCCTATCCGTCCACACGGCAGTGGTGCTTGGACCAACAGGTTATACAGACTATGAGGAAGCAAATAGAAACCATACACAAGATACTGGACAGCAGACCGTGGTTTTAATATTAATACATTAAGTATAATAATATTCTGCTGGGTTTGTGTTTATTATTAATTTTTTTCTATGGATATTTATATTAATAAATCTTTCCCTTAACCCTTGCTGCCCGAGTTTTCTCTATCCGGGAAAGGCTAGAATATTTTCCTTTGCTACCTAAGACACCGACTTGATTGGACCATTCCTTTGGTTGCTATGGTTACTGGACCATGTTAGAACTTTGCACCAGAATCACTTTTTTAGATGTGTTTCTATGTTTAGTAAACCTCTGCAGTCACACAGCCTACCCGCCTCCTATAACACAGATGGAGCGGTATTTCCATCCCATTACATGTCATCAGATCACCCACTCGATCTCTGTTTGCACTTTCATTCATGCTTTTATCTTATCTTATCTGATATATTTTCTCGTATCTCTCGTTCAAGTAGCAGTATGCCAATAACCATAAAATACCATAACACTTTTATTACCAGAGGACCGTGCAACTGTGTGGCTCCAAACAGTCTATCCCAACTCCAGTTGCAGAGGCCACCAAAGTTATACGTTTTATGGACATTCTAAGATCTTTGGTGGGGTTTGGCAGGAGGATGAATGGCGTGTCAAGGAGTAATCTTAAAAAAAAAAAGCTTTAAAGAGACTCCATCAAAAACTTGTCAAAAAGCATTAGAGCTTCCATACATCATCAGAACCAACAGAACCAACGTTTGACAAGAAGGATAAAAAGACGGACAAGATCCTCGTTGAAGACATCGTTGTGTTCTATCTTCTAAAAGGTCTATGTTGAGAAGGAAGGGTTGTTCTGAAAAACTTAGGCTGGGGTCTAAATTCAAACTGTAAACTTTAAATGCTACGGGACTACAGGCCAACCAGGACCCCTATAGTCCCACCAGGATGTAGATATAGCTGGCGATGAGCTGTGATTATCACTAGGAGACTCGATGATCGTTCAAGCTTTTCTTCAGTTCTCTGGAACAGCATGGACAAGTCAGGATGTAAGGTAAAGTTTTATTTAGAAAGTATAATTGGAGATAAAAAGTAAAATTGGGAAAAAATTAGGAAAACTCACCCAACGCACGCGGCTGCACGCTAAATTCATTAAATTCTGACTTATTACTGCAATTAAGGACATGGTTTAGTAATCAAAAATAAGGACAGTGATCTTATTCACTCAAATGTAAAGCAAAGGGTGGTTGATGAGCCGCGGTGGGGCCGGACGGCAAACATGGAAATAGTAGCAGTGTGCTGCCATCTAGTGAATTATAGAAGTAGGTGCATCTAATATCCGTCCAGTATAGAATTTTAGAGAATATTGCATTTATCTATATGGTATATTAAGGGAGCCGGTATTCGTAAGCAGCAGCTCTGATTTCCAACAGCCTCGCTCGGGACTGACGACCCGCTTCCCGGAGAGGCTTAATACATATGGTAACCGAGAGGTCCCTTTTCACGCGGTTCCCCTTCTGCAGAATCCGCCGTATACATTTGGTTCTTTCCCTATCCCATGAGACCCTGCATGTGCAGAAAGCCCCCCTGTTCATTTTAATTGGAGCACTTTACGGCTTCTGATTGGTTGCTTCACAAGATCAGGCAGTGCTGTTGCACTGCAGCGCTGGAGCTGCAGCTTCTCCATAGGTGTATTTATGTATATGTATTGGCAGGTTGATAAATTGATTTTAAAGGATTTTTGGGAGCTGAAGTGGGTATAGAACAAGGCTCCGTGTAACACATCATGCACTAGCAGCTGACATGCTCTTGTTAACCCTGTGCCCTCTGGTACGAACAGGTTAATTACATTGCACGCGACTATCACTGTCAATGTTTCTTTCAGTTTCTATTCTGTTGAGAGCTCGTTATTTTTCTGCAGGGAGTTTGAATAAGACTTGGGCTTAACGAGCGTCCCGCGGTGCTCGGGAGCCTTCGTGTTATGTTACTGTTACTGTGCAATGTAAATGATCTCAAATGTTAACGCGGAAACAGAGAAGCAGCCGCTCCAAATGTTGTAAGAGGAAAAGACATCTGATTTTTGACTCATATTTCTTTAAAATTGTCTCTTTTCATTATCAGGGAGGGAATAATGAGATGGGGGATTGATTTTTTCTATATATCTTTTTTATCTATCTATCTATCTATCTATCTATCTATCTATCTATCTATCTATCTATCTATCTGTCTGTCTGTCTGTCTGTCTGTCTATCTATCTATCTATCTGTCTATCTATCTATCTATCTATCTATCCATCCATTATCTATCTATCTATCTATCTATCTATCTATCTATCTATCTATCTATCTATCTATCTAGCCATCCATTATCTATCTATCTATCCATTATCTATCTATCTATCTATCTATCTATCTATCATCTATCTATCTATCTATCTATCTATATCTGTTTTGCTGTCTATCTTTCTGTATATCTGTCTGTCTGTCTGTCTGTCTGTCATTTACTGATAATCTGACCATGGAATTTCCAGAGGTAGGCTTCCTTGAGCTCTTGGGGAGTGGCTTTGAGAGGGGGTGGGGCTAGCCTGCAACAGTGGGCATGGCTAAATGGCTCCCTTCCCAAACGGAAGGTGACCCGGAGAGCCAGGAAAGCAGCGCTTATCCCAGAGAGTCCAGACCAAACCCAGAGAGTTCCCATGTATGCTAATGACCTCTCTGTGAACACCGCATGGAAATCCCACCATTACCCCAAACAGGAAGTTGTAACCTACTTCCTGTACTCTGCCTGCATTGCTTTGGCAGACTGAGCCTCTAGCAATAGAGATTGTTTACCACTGTGAAGCGACTACCCAATACTAGGCCCCTGCGGCCCACTAGGCTCTTCTGGGCTTTGTGACCCAGACGGATCCTTTGCAGACATTGACACCTAGTTGGCCCTTTCCAAATGTTGGGGCCTTGCGGCCCCATTGTGAGCTTGAGGGCTTAGTGGCACGGGGCTGAACAGTGAATGGAGGACGGGCTGGGACAGTTCAAGAGGCCCCTGCCTTTAGATCTGTATTCGACCCCGAGATGTTTGATGGCAGTAGCAAGAACAACGTCTCTGATATTGCAATTAGTTCTAAAAGTGTTAAATCCAGCAGAGTAGACAGAACGCTAATCCCTGTGGGAAAAGATGATTAATATGATTTATATAAATGTAACAACTACTACTGGGGATAATCCGTAATGTAACAATTCCCTTTAAATCCTTAAGGAGAACGCCTTGGTGACGGATAAAGAATCAGAAGCCATGGGGTTAGCACGGGGCGACACCATTATTCTATTTGACGAATCACTTTCCATTTCCAATATAACTCTTTCAAGACGAGTTTTCTTTTCTTGTTCAAATATGCCACATAATGAGAGGTTTCAATAAAAAAAGAAGGTTTGATTTTCATAAATAGGTCTCTTTGGTTTCCTCTCTTCCTCGTTTGCCTTCAGTAATATTGTATCTCTGTGTTCTTCCTACCAATTTTCTAAGGCTTCTGAGACTTTACCTTATAAAACCTTGTCAGATGTAATATGTGGCCTTCAGCCGACTGGCTCCCACGCACCGAGCAGTCTGTCTATCTGTCTCTTCGAACACAAATCACTCTGAATTATTCAATCGCAGTAGCATGTCTCTTAGGCAAAAAAATACTAATCTAAGTACCTTTTCTAAACTCTCGTCATTTGGCAATGTAAATTCAATATCATAATAATATTTTGTCGTATTAAATGCCGAATATTTACGTGATTGGAAAATGACAATTCCTTTTATGCCATTAAGTTGGTGTCTCGGATAGCTGAATGTCACCCGTTTCCATGGTAAATTAAAGGAAATCAACCTTTAACATTATGTGCAATAACATTTATGCTGAAAGACAGCATTAAAGCACAACCAACACAGCTTCTAGCATCCTTCAATGTGTTCAAAGGTTCTTTTGTCAGTTAGTGTCATTATCTCAAATATATTTGGTTTAAAAAAATAAATAGCACCCCTTCCCTTACAAAGCTGCTAATACCAATCATCTTTCACCATGCAGGGGCAATAAATTAACAGCAGGGGGTGATAAGTTATTTTGGGGGAATATTTTTGCAGGTACCAGTAACAGGAAGTTAAAACAGCTGGTTTTTGGTGTCATTGTGTGTGTGTGTTGGTATATTGTGTAAGCGTGTGTCAGAGTATGGTGTTTGAGTGTCAGGGGTGAGCCTAGGGTTAGTAATGTATGACAGTGTATGTGTATGTGTGTGAATGTATATGTAAGTGTATGGTGCTAGAATGAGTTGGTGTTAGAGCGAATTTGCGTGTTTGTGTGTGTTTGTTACAGAGGGGGGACATGCTGAAGACATACTGCTCCTCGGTGCCACTAACCCTAGTCTCACCCATGCCACCTTGGGCTCTCCCTCTTCTGAGGAGTGACTTTGCAAATAGGGCAACTTAGGAAATCTTTCCATGCACTTTCATGGGGAAATGCAGCTGTGATATACTCATACACGGGAACTCTCCGGGTTTGACACGAAGAGTGACGGGTGAAGCTCCGGTTCTCCAGGTCAAGACCCGAATCCTCCAGGTTGCAGGAGTGGGGTCTTGACATGCCCCACTCCCCTCCCATTTTCAATCAAAATGTGGGTGTTTCCCACTGCCGTCAGCAGGAACGGCCCCGACGTCAGCGGGAATGCCCCCTGAGGTCAGTGGGCAGTCCTGGCTGCGTCCCGCAAGGGAAGGCTCCGAGTAGCCGAAGCCAGGTATGCCTATATTATACTGCACTAGAGTGTCCCTTTAATATTTTAATCTGTAATTAACAAAAATGAAGAAATAAATAAAGTATTCAGTCGTACTGGTGAAATGAAGCTGATGCTCTTCTGAAAAACTGCCCGGCATAAAATCACATTGATGTGAAAAGTTATGACTGAGAAAGCCCTGAAACTCTCCCCAGGGCTGATGTAGCCGTCAGAAGAAGTTCTTATCATCCGGTTCTTACCTTGTCTAAGTTACTCTATGGATATATCAGTCAACACATAACGTGCATCACTTAGAACAGATTGTGAGGAATATTATCCCACACAAAAACACACCCTAACACCAAAAACCGCCACAATTACCAAATTAACATTAATTGTAAAATATTACAAATAAATATGAGCTGTACATTTTTCGGGTTCGATAGGCTCAATTTGGGGAAATGTCTAAAATCAGCTCCAGCGGCAGATCAGGTGCTGCATTGTGTGGCCGCCGGCTGGATACCCCCAGCCACATGCTACGTGAGCATGGAAAGATAGGACGGTGCGTGTCCGGCCACCATCGTCAGGCGGCCGCTGGCATGCCGATTATTAAATCTTTATTACAGTTTTCCTCTCAAGCCACTACAGCTTCAATGATTAGCATTTTGGGTTGTCTGCCAACATATTGGAGATCCTGTCCTCTTCTCTGATTTCTACCTCTTACGTGTATATACAAGACTTCTCAAGAGCTGCCCCTATCTTCTGGAAGGCCCTATCGGGCTGATCCAACTCTCCACTTGCCTCCGGCTCTTCAAAAAATCCCTTAAAATCCGCTTCTTCAGGGACACCTATCAGCAGACATGCTAACACCCCTCCACCACCTACCTCTGGCTCACCGTTCCTGTCTAGTAGTAGTATTTATTTAAACAATGTTGACATTAAGATAAACTTGTGCTGGTTCCTCTAACATTTGCACCTCTTACTCACAAGTTGTTTCTGTAAGGATGATCCCTAGTCTATAGATGCTGACACAACGCGAAGCCTCTCTATCTCCTGCTGACATAATATGGTGAGCGGATCACACCATATCTTAAGATACCAAAGTTGGTGTTTAAGGTACAGAAAGATAAAGTGACTTATCGTAAAGTCAATACACCTTGACAGTGAAATGACTGATAACCAGTGAAATGACAGTATAATAACTACTTAAACACTCTGTTATCAGAATGAACACTATTAAACGTGACACGTGGCGTTGAACACTCAATGTTACGTCGCTGATTTAATTGTTATGTTCGTTCGATAAGTTTCATTTGGAAGTATTAAGATTTTTAATTCAATGTGATCTAACAAAATTATTGATTTGACTTTATTTGGCTAATCTTACGAATACAGGTATGAAGGGCTAAAGACTGTCCATCTGCCCCGATAACACCCCCAGCAGCTGGTGGGGTGCTGTGTGTACGTCCAGTGGCTTGATGTGCTCAGTCACATGTTTCATGAGTCTAAAAACGTAGTGTGGGCAGTGCATCCGTCATAAGGTGGCCACTGGGCTTAAAGTGCCAGGGCCGCCTTATAGTCATCAGTCCAGCCTTCATATTTACAGAACATACTTCATATACTTGGCAAAAAAGCGAAGAGTATGAGATAATAATTGTAGCGGTGCTTGGGTATGAGAAGCCATTGTATAAAAGATCTCACTTCTAAAAAGCTCCTTCTCTACAATGTCTAATGTCAAAAGTGGTCCTATCTCCATAGCAACCAATTGAATGGACTCATTCACAAAATATTTGGTTACCATGGTGATGAGACCACTTTTAGAAATTTTTTATTTTTTTATACACAAACCCACCCCCCCCATAAAAAGCCCTTGAAGTTGGCAGAATGCCCCCGCAGACCGGACATCGCGTTGCACCAACCCCGCCATTTATCTAGGTAAAGAATAAAAGAATCACGAATGCCTGGATGTGAACTCCGTACTCTTCGCTATCTTGGGTCAGACGTTTAAAGCTGTTGCGCTTCCCGTGATAAAGTCTGCTATCTCCTTCCCACCCCGCCGTCTGCCGTTCTCAGTCACCCCATGGTCTGAGCTCTATGTGCACGACGGCATTCCTGGCTAACGTTCCACATCAAAGGTGGCGTTAGCGAGTCTGTGTACCTTCATCATGGCCACCGGGCTCCTCAACCTCCCCTGCAATATAATCTAAACGCTTGGCTTTATATTCTGAACTGCCTCCTTTACCCGAATCAACTACAAACTCTCCCTTGATACCTGCCCTGGCTCGATGTGGGCGAGCGGCCATTGTAGGCCCACCTGACCCCCAAAGCTTGGCTCGCTGTCCTGTGGGTGAGCCGACTTGGACACCCCAGAAACAAGGTGAAAGTAGGAGCAATATCTGCCCCCGCTTGGCTCTGGCTTGTCCTTCTCCTCTTTTGAAGGGCCGGAACCAAGGCTTGCTGGCCCGGCCATGGCTTTGCCAATGGTGCTCTTGATGAGCCAAGTCACAACAAGCTCCTTTGGCACCAGAAGATCCCTTAGAGGTCGTAAACTATCATATAATGACGGACAAATTGGGTTCTTTATATCCATGACGCCCGACGACCCAAAAGCTGTGCCCATGGGACAGCCTGCCTGGGGCGGACTCCTTTATCCTCTACGTTCATCTGATATTGAAGACTGAGTTGGTGCTTTTGCTCCCAGTATGTTATGGTTGTTATCCCTGCTTGAATGCAGGTGACTCAGTTAAGTGTATCTTTACATAATAACAAGTCACGGTTTCCATTTGGTAATTTTATTATCTGATGAGCCGCTACATAGTCCATGATGGGCCATTAAAGTCTCCGGGTCACCTCATTTCCAAAGTTTCCAGACATACAAACTTTATCTGCACAAAAAAAAAGTGCAGTTTCTATATTTTTTTCAGGATTTTCTAACATTAAAAATATGTGTGTAAACATTGTGTCAAAATTCTGCATTTCTCCTGTGATTTCATTAAATTCACATAAAAGCGATCAGACTTCTCACATTATTCGCTCCGGCCCCCGAGCCCCGTTCTAATACAGTAATTCATTCATATCCTTATACATTATATATAACGCTCATGAATAATCCCTGCCGGACTAAATCTGCCTTTCATGTTTCCATCACGTTTAACTTTCTCTTTTGCGGTAATCATTAACCCCTCGCTGGCTGAATCTCACACCCTTCATCATGTGGGCCGGGTCCATAATTAACTAGCAGGTTTTAGAAACGGGGAAACGGATGCCATTGTATGCATTTTTACCCCCCCCCATCCGATGCATTTGCCCCTTCCCCACTTTACGGCCACTGATTGGCTGATTCAAGCTTGAACGTGATAGACGAAAGAAATGAAAATCTGGCATAATAACCTTAAAATGAATGTATCACAAAGAACTCTATGCTGTTTCTTCATTAATACACGCGCATGCTTTAAGGATCAGTGACAGTCATTCGAAACTTTCGAGGAGATAACAAAAGAGATTAGAGGGCATTGGGGGTAAAATAGGGACACTTGGTAGGTATGGCAGAATCACACACAGTAAAAGTGCCTAGGTTGCAAATCCTGACTTCAGCACCGCGGACAGCGCATGCGTGTGAGCGCCGCTTCCTGGCGTGATTCCTCCACACCCCGCCCCTTAGCAACGAATGATTGAGCAGCGTCCAGTGTGAGAGTGGGGCACGGCTGGCGTCACGGTCACGTGGCGAGGTGGAGCGTACGTCCCTCCTTCCCTCCCTCTTGTCCTTTCTCATGCTCCTCCCCAGCGCCCGCCGGTCACTGTGAGGAAGGTTCCCAGCCGTTTCACATGTGGCTTCCTCAAACAACAACCACCGCTGAGACATGATCCGCAATGACGGGAGGAAGGGGCCGGCTGCCAGGAAATCCTCCCTGGACGGGCTTTACTGGGAGGAACCAGAGGCCCGGGGCAAGCACCAGGCTCCCAAAGCCCCCCTGAGAGGCGAGTGCTGCCTGAGGACCACCGAGTCCGAAGTCTTTGATGACGGCACCAACACGTTCTTCTGGTGAGGGGTCCTGCCTGCTTCTTACCGCCCTGAACCCCCTACTTATTAAATCATTTGCCCCTTCATGCCCCGACACCCCCCACCTGTAGAGCAGAGCCGCGCAAATCCCCAGAGCGGGTGGCCTTGGCTCCCTGCTGGCGACGAACTTTCTCTGCACTTTGTTTTATAGATTAATCCCCTCTTATTCCAAAGCCAGGCTGGCTACTAACATGGCTCGTCCGGCCCCTTCATTCTACTTAAGTGTTTAGCATGTGTCATTTGCCCCAGACACCTGCTAGTTATTTGCCCCTCTAGCCCTCTGCAAGGGTAGGCCAGGCATTCATTGCATCTGATGGGGGAGGGGGGGTATTTATTCCCTTGGCTTAAGAATGCCCCTTGTGTTCCTTAGAAAATAATGTGATTAACCCTTGTTTTAGCAATTTGATGTCATTTTATCAGAGAGGATAGTCGTCACAATTTATTATTGATCAATTATTCCGATTGATTTATATAGCGCTATCATAGTCTGTGGCGCCGTACACCCTATTAACGTTTAATATGTTGTATTGCATTTGCAGACCGTGACAGAGTTCATTCAGAGTCCAAAAAAAGCTAGCTTTTTCTTATTTAGATTAGGTTAGGGGGTCCTTGTGCTGCTCGGTGGTATCCATTGCTAGATTGAGACAGATAAAGATTAATAGAAGCCTAGAACTTGGTCGCTGACAAGAACTATCATCATGCTTTGAGGCTTATATTCATGGTATCACCTCCCTCACATTTCTAATGGAAGGCAGTGCCACCTATCTACTACCAGTCTCAATACTTGATATTTTTAAGTACAAAAAGAGTGCGGATTGGTAAAGCAGGGTCACTGAATTGCTAGCGTTTGTACTTTTTTGCATTTATATGTATAAAAAAAAGTCATAATAATTAATTATGATAATAATAAATGACCTAGAAAATGTATAGATCCAAGCTGATCCTGCGCGGCTGCACGAGGGTTTGCCAGAGTATCGGAAAACTGACAACTTGAATTAATTTGCGATTATTCATATTGTGTGCAATTTTATTTAATTAATGATTAATATCTTCATTGTTTAAATTGAGACCACCCAGCCCTCTTATTAATCAGAAGGACCCGGAATCCCGGAATCTCTCCAACAACCGAGGTCGGCAGGGATGTTATTATTAATATTATTATCTTTTATTAAGTGCCAACATATTACGCAGCGCTGTACAGTTGAAATGGGGCAGTTAACACATATATAACAAATATACACGTAAACATACAGATATATCAGGACCCGGCCCGTGAGCTGCCATCTAGCCTCATGCTACTTTATACAGAGTTCCTGGCAGGAATGGCGGGCTTATGTGTGCCCCGCTCAAGAGCTTACAATCGAAAGGGATATGAACACAGAGTTGTTGTTTAATTCAGGTCTGGACTGGCCATCTGGCACAGCGGGCAAGTGCCTGGGGGACCGCTGGCCCGCCGTTCCACTAAGATGTGCTCCTCTGCGCTTGAGAAAAACAACTTGTTTTGCCGCAGACACATAGGGCCAAAAAAATGCCAAAAACAATATTCTGGGAAACTCCGTTGTGAGAGATGAATATTTTTTTTTTTTTACTTCTCTCTAATGTATCGTCTCTCGCTGCGGGTCTTGCAGGCCAAACATTCGCTATCTCCCTGAGTCTAATCGGTGTCGGCCTCCTGGGCGTAGTAACGTTTTTTTGGCTTCGTTCTCGGTTCTCTGTGCTCTGTTGCCGGGTCCGGCATTTAAAAGGTTAAAAGGTTTCCATGCAAATCTCAGGGGATTGCAGGGAAGGATAACTGGAAAATAAGGAGAAGGGACTCTTTTATGTTTCCCGTGCTGGCGATGGGCCGCCTGGAGAACGAGAAGCCGGCTGCCCGGACTGTTTATTGCGACCAAAGGAGGAACTTTTTTCTTGTAAACGGATAAAAAAATAACTGTATTTCCAGGCGATATTAAGAAACGTTCCGTAGCTTCCCGTTTATAGGGTAATACGTGCCGACTGGGCACGCAATATTCTATTCTTCTACGCAATATTTATTCCTTAGGATTCTTTACCCTTTTGTTCTTGGTCAGAAGGAATCGGTGGGAGCGGCGATGTCATAGATTAATATCTCGGAGAAATCTAAGCTTGTTCACATGATGCGTCCGGCGCGTACCGGACGGCGTTGCCAGCTGCTCACATGTCTTACTTATTTTGCTTTGGACCATTTTTAAGTCCTAGATGTTGGTTTGATTCATGCCGGTTGGGTACCCAGCAGAAGTGGTAGAGGCTTATAAAGTAAGGAGAATTAAGAGGCATATGGCCTCTTAATCTAACGCGAGACCAACGACTGATTAAGATTTGAGTCTTTACAGCAGGAAAAAATAGGTTGTTTCATTGAGATCTACCATTTATATAATCACCATATTGGCCTGAATATAGGCCGCAACCCACCCCCCCCCACTTTAAAGACTTATATTCAGGGTTTAGCGCAGGGATGTGCAGTTCGTGTCGCCCGACGCTAGGGTCATGCAGTTCTGGGCGCTAGGCGGGTGTTTTTCTTTTTCATTTAGCCCTTCTTCGGGTAAGCAGCAGGGTTAGGATTCTGATACCCCGCAGCGCTGCAGGGGACCTGGATCCTTCCTAGACAACTTCCGCTGCTGGCACTTCCGCCGCGGCTTCTATGGTGGACCACCGGCGTGACATAACCTGCCGGGGCTTCTATGGTGGAGCACCGGAAGAAGTGCCGGCAGTGGAGGTTGTCTACGCGCGTCACGCAGGCGTTCACTGGCTGGCCCTGCTAGACACCAGGGAGCCGGGGGGGGGGGCGAAGTGGCATATCTGGGGGGACAGAGTAGTGTCACGTGATAATTAACATGTTCCTGGCAAAATTTTCACATTTATGCTGCCAGGTTACCGCATGTAGTCATTATTATAGCAAATAAATGAATTATGCGGCAGATATTACAGTTTTGCAGACCTCTTCCGATTAGTTTGTTACACAGATAAGAACACGTTAAATTATTTAAACTTTGAAGTATTTGGGTTTGTTTGAAAGAGTTGAGAGAAAAAAAAAAATGGGATTTAAAAAATCAAAAAAAAATCTATTTTTTGTAAACTCCTGTTTATACGCATCCCGGAAACGTTGCAATCTGCGAGATGTTTCCATGCGACCTTCTTACCCTTTCAGCGGGATGCGTGTTGATCGCTACTTATAATAAATAATGTAGCGAGAATTGAAAGGGGCCACTAAAGAGCCAATGAGAACGTTTTATCGTTTTAAGCAATAAATATCCTTATGTGATGATAATCACAGAGTGAAATATTAAACGCATGGATTAAAGAGCCTCCGGTCTACCTTCTGATTTAGGTTATTCCTCCCCGTTATCTAGCCCTCTCGCGCTCTCGTAAGAGTTGGGGGGGTAACTTTACATTTGGTTTAGAAATGCTAGTTTTGCCTCTTTTTGACAGATCCCTCCGTATCTGAGGTTAAAAAACGGGGGAAATACCATTTGGGGTTTGGGGGGGTTTGCTTTGAGAGAACATCATGAAGACTAGCAGGGTCAGGGGAGGCGGATGGGAGGCGGATGCGAGGCTTCCTAGGCAGTGAAGTTTGCCAGGCTGTAAAGTTTACAGCTATATGATAAAAGGGGGGGTTAATTGCCCTGACTGCTCAGATAAGCAAACATTCGAGGTTAAAATAAATCAATCCTTTATTTAAAGGGAGCCGTCACCTAAGCAGCGTTCAGTAGCCTCCGTAGCCTTGGCTCGTCAGATCGGTGGCAGACTGTGGCAGGACCAGCTGATTAATTTCCTGCGCTCCCTTTTACCCCCACCCACCCTCTCAAAGGCTGCCTGAACCAATCAGCAACTTAAAAATAGGGGAGGAAAAATCCTTCCCGTTTGACAGCAGGAAGTTAAAGTAGATGGGCATGTTTGTGCACACGGCTTCTTGTAATCTTTAATCTGATTACACGGGTTGTTTGGCGTAAAGTTCTGTAAAAACGCAGGGTTTTGGGACAGAAACACGTCCTGCTTTATGTAACGATGTTATTTTCCCGGCATAGAATGTTCTGAAAACAGGGAATGGCAACAAAGATCGGCCATTGTTTTGTTTCCTTATAAGAGTCGTGCGCTGATTAAGTGTCTCCCCGGTCGCTCTAATACACAGGGGGTCCAGAAGCCAGCTCCCACCTGGACACACTCTGCATGCATGCGCGGACTCCACTGTTGGAAAGGGATCAACCAACCCCACTAAGTGTGGAAGGCAGGGATCGGCTTTCTCCGCTTCTTCACGTCTGACCCTGCTTAAGGTGAATGCTGGTCCCGTGTGACCTGTTTTGCTTGGCTCGTTGGTCTCCCGTGCAGTTTGGCCCCTAGGCAAATACCTAGTGGTTTTTAATGAAGGAGCGTGTGTTAAAACCCAGTTCTCTAGGGCACCCAAGTCCCCAGCTCCAGCCCGCCAAATACATACTATGCATGCGAAGTATTAAACGTTGAAATGCACTCAGCACACAGCATCGGGGCTATCGTCAGAAGAATAGAATGTATATATAATATGTATGTATAATATATAATATATAATGAACGTCGTACGAGATGAGCGCATTCCGACAGTGCAAGTCGCACTTCACGCAGATGAGCGGCTGTTTGGAAAGGAGCGAGACGTTAGATAAGACCCGGTCGGGGCGTAAGCCGAGTATCTGGCTACTAAAACCTTTCAGCTGGCTGTCAACTAGTTGTGTAATTGACATATTTTGCAAAAGTTTCAGCCGTTCTGTAAATAAGGAAGGACATTGTGTGTCCCGGCAGTATTTGTTTTGTTTCCCGAGTCTCTGTTTTGATGCAGACATCAGAATAACAACTAAAAAAGAATACTCTTTTGCAGGGGCGTGACTAGAAAGCACGGTGTTAAAATCTCGCCCCAGCCCTCTAACTTAAACAGCTAGTCTGTGCCGTCGTTGCCCCCAAACAACTTGTCTGTGCCACCTTTGACCTTTGCTCCCCCTTTCAACATACAACAAATGTTAACAATCTTACACAAACTACACACCCTTACTCATACTCCATGCACACTCCATCTTGCCCCACTTACACATACATTCACACACACACACACACACACACACACACACCTACGCGTCCGGGCATAGGCATTCATGCTCGCGTCCGGGCATAGGCATTCATGCTCGCGTCCGGGCATAGGCATTCATGCTCGCGTCTGGGCATAGGCATTCATGCTCGCGTCTGGGCATAGGCATTCATGCTCGCGTCTGGGCATAGGCATTCATGCTCGCGTCTGGGCATAGGCATTCATGCTCGCGTCCGGGCATAGGCATTCATGCTCGCGTCCGGGCATAGGCATTCGCGTCCGGGCATAGGCATTCGCGTCCGGGCATAGGCATTCATGCCCGCGCCCGGGCATAGGCATTCATGCCCGCGCCCGGGCATAGGCATTCATGCCCGCGCCCGGGCATAGGCATTCATGCCCGCGCCCGGGCATAGGCATTCATGCCCGGGCATAGGCGTTCATGCCCGGGCATAGGCGTTCATGCCCGGGCATAGGCGTTCATGCCCGGGCATAGGCGTTCATGCCCGGGCATAGGCGTTCATGCCCGGGCATAGGCGTTCATGCCCGGGCATAGGCGTTCATGCCCGCGCCCGGGCATAGGCGTTCATGCCCGCGCCCGGGCATAGGCGTTCATGCTCGCGCCCGGGCATAGGCGTTCATGCTCGCGCCCGGGCATAGGCGTTCATGCTCGCGCCCGGGCATAGGCGTTCATGCTCGCGCCCGGGCATAGGCGTTCATGCTCGCGCCCGGGCATAGGCATTCATGCTCGCGCCCGGGCATAGGCATTCATGCTCGCGCCCGGGCATACGCATTCATGCTCGCGCCCGGGCATACGCATTCATGCTCGCATCACACACTGTGCAGGCAGTCACGTGACCCCTTTCTAAACAATTTTGATGAGGCACTAGGAGAGAGGTAGAAGGGATCGCACCGGGCGCCCCGTCGCAGCTGCAACCCCTGTAGTTACTCCAGTGCTCTCTTGCTATAAGGATTTGGACATTTGCCAGATTATTTTTCCATTTGGCAGCGGACTTTTTCTATCATTTTAATTCACATGAGGTTATGTCTAAAATAAGTACGTCTTATCGCCGTTTAGATAAGACTGTCCTGTTGGTTACTATGGAGATAAGACCACTTTTCAAACTTAGAATCACTTTTTATGCAACTCCGTTCTACTCTGCAAAGTCTGTTTGTGTGTGTGTGTGTGTGTGTGTGTGTGTGTATGTGTATATATATAATTTATTCTTTAGTTTCATTTAAAAATGTCTTGTTTTATGCATTTATTCCTCCCCCGCTTTTCGCGAACGCACGCCTCCAGCCATCGTCTGCACTTTTTAAATTTCCGTGGTGTCCCCCTTGCCAATGCTTGGGGTCACGGTGAATCCCCTCGTACGCATTTGGCCGTGTTCCCCTGCCCTCCCCCTGGGTACTCGCCGTGCCGGAGATGTGCAAACACATCTCCTGATAAGCGCTAACTCGCTGCCAGTCGGCTGGAGCATCCCCTGCGCATGCATGGACGGCACGCTCGCAGATTTCAGTTGGTGCGCTTGCCTGCCAATTGTTGGCTGCAGCTTCTCCCCAAAGTAAGTCTTTTTTTTTTTTTTTTTTCTTCAGTATGAATGAATGCATGTCACAGTATATACATTTTATTTTAATACGCATTTAGTGTACCAGGCCCTGCGTAGAAATCTAGAATACGACAGCAGATAAGACTCCTCTAATCTGCCCCATTCTTAATTCAGGACTCTCGTCTCCGCCATATGCCTTATCTCTAGAGTGTAAGCTCCTGGGAGCAGGGCTCTCCGCACCTGTTGTCTCTAAGTCAATTTGTTATGTTACATACTGCTTGTTATGTCCTATCTACACATTGTACAGCGCTACGGAATTTGACGGCGCTATATAAAACAATAAATGGTAATATCGCATCCTTGGGTCCCTTTATATACAGCTGTCCAGAAAATGCCATTGTACAGCGCTACAGAATATGTCAGCGCTGCAGAAACTCATACATAGTAGAACGTGGTTGTAAATGAATATTCAGCGGTTGATTGCGGTATTTAACTGTTTAGTGTCTAGTTGTGCCTTCTATACTATTCTCTGGAATATCTGGAACTATGGGTTCTAAGAGAAGAGACTCTTGTGATGGATTGTGGACGCGCTGTGTCCGTCGCGGCCCTTCCCTGCCACTTGTATAAAGTACCCCGGAAATGGCTTATTTGTTCCCGTTAAGCCTCTTTGACGGCGCAGAATGTTCCTCCTGCGACATCATGAGAACTGAATTCAACAGGCCTTTAACTGGTTAACTCGCTTCCGCATGTTAACCCTTTTAATGCCGTCCATGAAGCATTTGCACCTTCAGGGCATGTAGACGTGTCACAAGCTTGGGTTGTTCAGTCTGGCTGATATCGAGGAAATGGATGGGGGGCGGGGGGGAAATCAATATTTTAATTAGCTTGTTCAATGTTTTCATACATGCTAATCGGGTCACGAGACGGTCCTGGCTCGGTCCTGGCTCGGTCCTGGCTCGGTCCTGGCTCGGTCCTGGCTCGGTCCTGGCTGATCTGTTTCTTGCATCACGAGTCATTTTAGAGAGGGAGAAGTTAGTGTGAGTGACAGAGAGGGGCAGAAGAAAGAATTTGGAACGGCTGAAGTCGCAGCTGAATTCTGATTGGTTGAAAACACCGTTTTATTTCATATAGTTGCCACTGGCCATGGAATGAGGATAAAATAATCGCAGCCTACTGTCTGCAACAAAACAATTCTGATTTTATCATTAATTAGGATTAAACCACCCAAGATACAGAAAAGGCGTGTATATTCTGAGGGGAAAAGTTAGGTCACAAAACCGTATTCTAAAACTAGAGGGTCAGAGGGTGGTAGATACATGGAAAAGCCTCCCAGCAGAAGTGGTAGAGGCTAATTAAGTAAGGGACTTTAATCTATGGGATAGGCATATGGCTCCTGAATCTAAGACGAGACCAATGACAATGGTCTTCACAGCAGGAAAAACAGCCAGTCTAGATGGGCCGAATGGGGCCGATCTGCCGGCAGATTCTGTGTTTGCTAGTTATATTGTTAAAGTATATCGTGCAATAACGTGTTTTTGGTAAATTTCACATAACGTGGAACATTATTATGTATTTATCGGCGTTTCTGAGTGCGTTCTGAGTTTCCCGTGGTATCCCCGGACGGAAGGCATGGGCTGCCGGCATATGATTGAAAGCGTGTCTGTGCGGATGACACGGCTAAATGGTTGTATGTGGTCAGCATTTAACACACGCTGTTCTTTTCAAACACCCTTTAATCCCCTAATCTTCTTGGGAGGAATTAGTGGAATCGGATGCTCTCGATATTTATTTGTTTATTTTGCTTATCGCCCGGATAGGTGAGAAGAAGCCTTGAAAAAAGCGATGTAGAAATAGGAAAAATACTCTTGTTTTGTGTTTGGGATCCCTGGACTCGCTCCAAGATTATAGTGCAATAGTCCTTGAAATAACGGAACTTCTTATCTGAAATCGATTAAATATAAACTCTCGTGGGGCGGCCGTTGCACGTTCGTGTATTACGGCATCACCAAATATTTTCTGTATAATCCTGACATTCCGTAACCCGACCGCTAGCGATGGATGAAAACACGGAACCTCCCGTTAAAGGTGCCGTTCCACTGAGAAAAATATATGCTTATTTGCTTAGCAGAGAATGCAGTTAATGTCTTCGGCAGCGGATCCGCACCTTTAATGTGAGCTGTTTTTTTTTTATTTTATTTTTTATCGCATCTATTACTGCGCCCAATAACGGAGGGTTATGTATGGGGGGAAAAAAATATTCTAGTGCGGAGTTATCTTGTTGCTATGGTAAAATAATATGAAAATAAATGCAATAACTAATAATAATAAAATATATATATATATAATAATCCTTAGAGGGTCCTTCATAGATTGTATGGTTGACGTATAAAATACTCCAAGCTATTGTATTCTCAGTGCTGTAGGTCAATAGTAAGTTTTTTTGCCAAATATCCTGTGATTTTGTTGGTTTTTTTATTTTATTATTTTAATTATTGTTACAGATATAGGACATGCAGCGTGCCGGGGCGTTTTGTGTGCTTTTACTTACTCTGACCGTGTCATTAACCTTCCCTTTAGCTCCGGTGCGTCGTCGTTTGATACTCAATAGCTCTCCCAATAAGCAGGTTGGCAAACAGAGCCGTCTGTCCAGAGCGCGCATTTCTCACAATGTTGGCAATTAGTGGAATCGGCACTTGAAGTCGGGGGAAGTGAAAATACCGTTTCTCGTTTCTCGTAGCTCTGCCACATTGGTGGAATTCTTTGGTTTTTAAGGGCACCTTGGAGAGCAGACTCTGAAGGTGGAGCAGCTGATCACGTAGCAAACGCACGGGCTTCATTCACTAAAAGGAGCGCCCGCTGTCTGTCAACTCCGCCCCTTTTCTCCAGCATTAAGGTCAATGTGTAAGCTGACTGATTTAACTATACATTATGCAGGGCCAGGCAAGCTCTTCCTGCAGTGGCTGGACCTTCATAATGGAAAGTGAAGCCAAGGAGTTGAAACGCTAAACTCTGTTTAGTCGATAAACCCCTATGCCTTGGGCTTAAACTGTTCCTAGAATGTTGATGTGGGGGTTAGAACTTGGTAAGCGCCTGTTGGCTTCCATTGAGGTGGGGAAAGCGCTGGGGGCCACATGCCTTCTCTTTCTAAAGGCAGGTCGCTACATCAACTACTCTTTAAATAGTTTCTTTTTGTGTTTAATAGAAGTCGTATGATATAAAGCTGGTGTAAGTAAATAAGAACGTGTGCAAACACGTATATCATTATGTGACCGGCCGTCCATATTGTTAGTCACTCTGTCCTTCCTCTCCCCCGATGTAGGAGAGCGCACACACTCACCGTGCTGTTTAGCCTCACGTGTGCGTTGGTGTACGTCACCCTGCTGGAGGAGACCCCTCAAGACACGGCGTATAACACGAAAAGGTATTTATTCTTTGTGCATGTGATCTGTCCTCCCCTCCCCCGCTATGTCCGTCTGTCCCGTAGCGTCATTGATTTCTGCTCACTCGGCACACGTTTTCCAGTTACGCACCCGGTCCTGCTCAATGGCCTCATGTATTAGATTGCGAGCTCCTTTGTCCAGGGCCCTCCTCGCCTGTGTCTGAAAGTTGTTATGTTATATACAGCTTGTGCTGTCCTGTTTACCCATAAACCCATATACAACAATAAATCATACACAACATTTTAAACCTCAAAGGGTTAATTCAACACAGATAAGAAGTCATTGGTTTGAAAAATGACACAGAATCTGCCGGCAGATCGGCCCCATTCGGCCCCCCGTCTAGTCGCCCCGGTTTTCCTGCTCAAACCTGAATCAGTCGTTGGTCTCGTCTTAGATTCAGGATCCCATGCATGTTTAAATCCCCTCACTGAATTAATCTATACCACTTCTGCTGGGAGGCTGTTCCCCTTATTTACCACCCTCTCAGCAAAGTAAAACTTCCTTATGTTTTATAACGCATAAAAACACTTGGACTCCTGTCTCTGCTTCTCTGACGTCTTGTAATGATTCCAGGGGGGCTTTGAAACGCATGCCTGGCATTGTAACAATGTATTGTGGATCAGCTTTGTATCCAAGTGAGATCTTTGTTTGTAAACATCGCAGGGAAAGAAATTCTGTAGCAATAAATTGTATTTTGCAACATTTGTATACTTGAGCCAATGTTTTTACGCAACACAAATGTAGAATTTAGACCGAACCGGCGCTTCCTTCTCTGGGCGAAATGTCTGATCGTTTAAAGCCTTCTCAGAAATAATCCTTTAATAAAGTAACCCTTTGCTTTCAGTTTCTGTCTGGATCTCGTGTCATGTGACGCAGAAGCTGGCAGTGATTGGTTGTTAAGCTGGCACTGATTGGTTATTAAACCTTCAGATGAAAGAATAAATTTATTGCACCCTCTCTGGTATAAAAAAACTTACACCAAAAGTTTGGGGTCGCTGAGCAGTTTTCATGGAAAACAAGGAATTTTCTCGCTGTAACCTAATTGTAAAAGGGTTTTCTACCAATCGGTTAGCCTTTTAAACTTTGATCAGCGAACACAACGTGTCGTTGGGACACAGGAGTGATGGGAGTGATAAAGGGCCATAGAAACACAGGAGTGATGGGAGTGATAAAGGGCCGTTGGAACACAGGAGTGATGGGAGTGATAAAGGGCCTCTGTAGGCTGATGAAGATATTAAATTTCCAGCTACAATATTAATTTACAACATTAACCCTATCTGCGCTGGATTTCGGATCCATTTCATGTTCATTTAATGGACTTTTAAAGTTGTTTTTTTAAAAAATTTTAAAATAAATATTTCAAATTCCACTGGCAGATTCAAAACATTTTACAAATGGAAGATTTAAACATTATATATGGTTAAATAAACATCTTCAGGGAAATTTCATTGTAATATAGGATGTGAAAATCCAGTCATTTAGACACGCAGTAATAACTTGCCTGGATGTATTTTATTCTTTTCTAAGACAATGGCCCATGTCTACTAAACGCTGACCAACCCTTAATGCACCTCCAGGGTTGCTTTATCTCGGACCTGGCACTTAACAGCTTTACGTTGCACCCGATCAGTCTGTTGATTTTGTGTACTAAACAAATGGCTTCTCAGGGGAGCTCCGTGTTGAAGGATGTTGTGAATTAGATCCCAGCTTGGGGATAACCTGTCGGGTAATGGAGCGGCTCAGGTGTAACAAACCTCTTAGCGCTGCAGGTGTTATCAGACATTGTCTTTCCGACAGCCTCCCCTTCATTTTCTCTCCTACGTTCCCTGCCGGCCACCTTTCTTTGTGTTCAGTATAGAGGTGACATCGACTCCGTATTCTGTTCCTGCGCCACCGTCTCAAATTCCACGTCTTCCTGTTTATTCCTTGTGTTTAAGGGAGGGAGAGGAACTGAACTGGACGATGTCCTTTAGGGAATGTTTCCTGTCCAACCAAGTATATCCCAACAGCGTTTGGAGATATATCTGCTGGCATACTATAAAAGTATACTATTTCAGTGTTAGAATGCGTATGTGCGTGTGAATGTGCTGTGCTACTAATATTTAAAGGGCATGAATGAGAGAGGACATGGAGATCCCTTCCTGAAAGAGAACTTGTCACACAGCACGCGCTTCGTTCGGTACTGCACGGAAATTGCAGACCTTTCGGAAAGCAATATACAATATGAATTCCAAAATTAAAATGTTTTTACTTTTTATTCCAGAGGCATCGTCGCTAGTATATTGGTGTTCCTGTGTTTCGGCGTCACACAGGCCAAAGATGGACCTTTTTCAAGACCTCATCCCGGTATGTAGTCTGTCGGCTGCGTGTTTTAGATTATTTATTGGCTTTTGTTTATTTTGTTAATATACTGATATTTCTACGTGAATTTCTTACTCTAAGCTGTACGGCGGTCGTGCGGTACAATAGAGGTCATGCCACGTTCACGCATTCATGCTCGCCAACGTCCAAATGTTCAGCTTGCAAATCAATACTTGCCTCCCACCGTTTGCGATGAAGCCCTGAGCGGTTACACAAAAGGCCGTTCAGCTGCCCGACATGGATGTGGGGCGGTCAGGCATTGCGGGGTGGGATTGGATGGCTGCTTCCGGATTTCTGTGAATAGTACGGTTGTTAAAGTGTGTAGTTCAAGTTTTTTACATTGCAAGGAAATCCTGAATTAAAGCATTCTGCATGCGAAATGCTACCCCATGCTATAAGAAATGAGTATTTTTGGTAGTATTTTTCCCGTGGTTTCTCCATATTGTCACGATTATAAACGGTCTTATTGTTTTGTGCCATGAAAAAAAAACAACACAGTAGTAGAAGGCTAAAACAGTCTCGCACTTACTCTATTACTCTCTTGCTCTCACGCGCTCTGTCTCCCTACCTTCTCTGCTTCCTCTCTTGCCTCTTCTTGTTCTGTCTTCTTTCTTCGTCCGCTTCTCCCTGGAATCCTCCCGTTGACCAGGCCTCCCGGAGCCGCCTGGGGTGGGAGACAGGCTGTCCGTGTGGTGGCCTTTTGCAGAGGTTCTCTAAGAGGCCATCATATTGCAGACAGCGTGCATAGATTTCAGATACAGGATCATCCCTTACCTCTTGCTTTTTTAGACTGCCTCTGTGTGAGACACCCTGCAAAGCCACTTATCTCTGCCTGTACCAGCATGGCGGCACAACACGGAATGGGTGCTGTCTACGTCTAGGTTTAAAGGACAGCATTTGGTTGACCCGTCTCCTGTACTGGAGATGGACAGCCGCTGCCGGTTCACTTAGCGAAGGGCGTTTCAGTGAAACAGACATCTTTATCATTGATGCCCGCATCGCTGGCTCTTTAAAACACCGCAGCTATACCCTTCTGTCTTACTGCTATTTTTTTGCCAACATTAAGTGATAAGAAAGTCCGTAAAAATTAAATTTTTGTGTTTTCTTCCGCAGCGTACTGGAGGTTCTGGCTGTGCGTCAGCGTGGTCTACGAGCTGTTCCTTATCTTCATTCTCTTCCAGGTAAGAATTCCTTTAATAATAATAATAATATAATAATATTTATCATTCCTATAAGATGTGTAGAAGCCTGATATTTCACTTGTTATAAATTATTTTCTGTTTAGTGAATAGTGTTTATGTTATGGCTCGTTTAACACGAGTTCTCTAACTTTCCCTTTTGTTCTCTCTCTCGTAAGACTGTCCACGACGGGAGACAATTCATGAAATTTATCGACCCGAAATTGGGCGTTCCTCTGCCCGAAAGAGATTATGGCGGAAATTGTCTTATCTATGATCCTGGCAATAAAACCGATCCTTATCACAATGTGTGGGTAAGTAATGTGGTAGTTTTATGGTGTAATTGAGTTATTGCTAGTGATCCAATGTTTTCATATCTGCGCGGGGAGAGTAACGTGTATCTGACACCTATCCCGAATCCCGCAATACAGTCCTACACAAAAAAATGTCCCTCTAGCTCAGGGCTGCCTGCACGTTAATGCAGAAAATAAGAATAAGGGATATGAAAGTATTTTGCTACAGGTTGTTAGTGAGCTCAAGTACCCTCGGGTCCCCGGATTTCTTATTATTTTTAAACTTTGGCGATAGGTTCTGATCTGTCCAACCTGCAGCCCTCCAGCTGCTGCAGGATTACATCTCCCATGATGCTAAGGGGCTGGCTGAGGGGGATGGGAGATGTAGTCCTGCAGCAGCTGGAGGGCCGCAGGTTGGACTCCCCTGTGCTAGAACATAACCTTCCACCTCTCTATCTGTGCAGCGAACAGTCTGGCATGCTAATAAGAGTTTAGAGGGGTCAAGCAGACAGCGAGCACTTGGATTATGAAGGATTATTTTGGATTTGTTGTCTTTAAACTTTAGTAGCGGAAGGACAAGGAGTCAAAAAAGTAACATCAAACTCTTTTCTTCACTCTTAAGCATACGAGAAGTAAAGTTTGATTACTTGTCTTATCGCAGATAACTTCCTATTGTCTGCCCCCTCGGACAGTATCGGTGCCGACAGCGTGTTATGGGCGCTGAGGGGGCAGTAAGTGATCTGCGGTAAGGTAAGTAATGCAGAGGTTTGATTTTGCCCCTAAGAAGATGATTCCCTCCTGAAAAGGAGGATCTGCTAGTCCGCTCCTTGATTTGTAACCACAACGATTGGCTTTAAAGGAAAAAAAATATCTGGACTTATTTTGTGGGCCGCTGCGCTCGGTAGAGCTTTGGTCGCTGTGATTTAAATGCTCGCAGAACACGTATTGACGTATACTGGCAAATGCTGCGCAAACTGCAGATCGTAAAGACTAGATAACATTGAAATGTTTTGGGGAAAAAATATAACAAAAAAACCCCAAAAAATAGATATTTTTAGATCTGTGTGTATATTCTAACCTTCCGCATCTGACCCGTAACGTCAGGTTCTTACATTGACCCTTTCTTCCCCAGGATAAGATGGATGGCTTTGTTCCAGCACATTTCCTTGGATGGTATATAAAAGTAAGTAATTTGCTTTATATTCTTTAATAATATTTTATTAGAATAATTTTTATTTTTGAGTCCTTTAGATCTGGTTATCATGCAAACCACGATGCGATCTTCTAATGATCTCTGATTGTGACTTAGTGATACGTTGTATTCTTACATGCCGGAGTACTAATAGCTGTTCTTTGTACAACAACGGGTCACCTTCATCCAGTATTGTTTTATTATGCCCTGCTAACGTACAATAAGATTATTGTGCTGCCGGGACATAATAAGATTAATAAACCCAGCAGGCTAAGTGTTTTCTAAAAACAAATTGCCGGTGCAGCGTTTCCCAGATCACGAAGGCTGATGAGGCTGCTAAGAACGACCGCTTGCCGCTTGGCTGAGACCGCTTTTAAAGGCATAATAATCCCGTATTAAAAATAAATATTAGTGTTAAATCCAGTAATAAAGTCCGGCGTTAAATAAAAGTGGAAAGGATTGCATTTGTTCCAATAAACTCCCTTTATCTGCGGCCGTGTGATATTTCAAACACATCGCTAAGCAGATTCTTTGCGGCCATGCTAATGAAGTCCGTTCCCCAATAGATTTCCATTAGTCAGAGAGTCCAGCTGGGTGATTTAGAGCGAGTCCTTTTAACTATTTACCACATTTAGTGTGATATGAAGTCTGGGTGTTCGTCTAGTACAGGGGTGTCCAACCTGCGGCCCTCCAGCTGATGCAGGACTAAATCTCCCATACTCCTCAGCCAGCCCCTTAGCTGAGCATTATGGGAAATGTAGTCCTGCAGCAGCTGGAGGGCCGCAGGTTGGACACCCCTGGTCTAGTAGATTGAGCTGCGATGGACCCGGACGCTCACAGCATGGAACTTTGATCTGAAGTCCTTTTTAGATGTACTCTGAATGTGTTCTTGTGTTCTTCCTCCAGACACTAATGATCAGGGACTGGTGGATGTGCATGATTATCAGCGTAACGTTCGAGTTCCTGGAATACAGCTTGGAGCATCAGCTGCCAAACTTTAGTGAATGCTGGTGGGACCACGTAAGTTAAAGCACGGGGTCTTCAAGTCTGAAGGATCAGTACATATGCAGCAGGGGATGGTACCTGAGAAATCATAGAAGCTATAATGCAACATACATTCAGTGTAAAAACCCAAATTATATGTTTATTATATTATATATTTTTATTTGCCGTCTAAGATGGTGTTAACGGCCTCAGGCATTATTGGCTCCTTTGGTGAATGCCACAAAAAATAGAAAACTCCTTTTTGAGCGGTGGGATCTGCTTCTAATTAACGAATTAAAATGTCCACAGGATAACTCAGGCTTCTTTAATCAACCATTAGGTAGTCCGTGACACAGCCCTCCAGACACAGTGGGATGTCTTAAGTATTTGCATGCAGGAATATTACGTATATTAAGTCAAGCTAGGTCACACTTTTTCTTTCGTTGGATTTAGTGGATCATGGATGTTTTGGTCTGTAACGGATTTGGAATTTATTGCGGGATGAAGACCCTAAAGTGGCTTTCGATGAAGCCGTACCAATGGCAGGGCCTTTGGAATATCCCTACGTACAGGTAAGCGAACTCGTGCCCTGTGCGGTTCATGATCCGCGCCAACTCCTGCCGTGACGTATATAAATGTCTTCTGTCATTATCACTGTGTATAAAGGCGCTTACTGATTAACAGCGGAACCAACTCTACCTTCCAGGGGTAAGATGAAGAGAATAGCTTTTCAATTCACACCTTACAGCTGGGTCAAATTCGAATGGAAACCCGCTTCGAACCTGCGCCGGTGGCTAGCGGTCTGCGGAATCATATTTGTGGTACGTACATTGCGTGTACGACTTTGATCGCTCACGCAAATATTTCCTGTGATGCCCCGTTGACTGCGACGGAATTCCATATGGCTGCAACGCACATTTAAAAGGCCGCTCCGGCGCGTACGATAGCTGTGTGGTCCCTTTAAATGTTCACATTGACCGTTTTACTAGTACAAGGAGAATTCCCTGTGCGCATGCATGGAAAGCGCTTTCTTTCGTTTCAATGGGAGCCCGTTCCTGCGACTGATTGGCTGCTTGGAGCAGCCAATCAGTGACAAGAATAGTTGGACCGTGGATGAAGAGGGCTGCTCTCTGAGGTCATCGTTGCATCTAAGGAATACATTCTTAAGGAATACAAATGAAAATGTAATTTCTACGTTCTGATATATACTATTTATTTGTTTGATCTATACAATCTTAAAAACACACACAATGCACCAAATATCCTTTTTCTAAACAAAAAAACAACTTTTTGAGCTCACCCTTTTAAAAACCCCTTTTTATCTCTCAGACGTGAGATAAGCAGACCAGACTTTCCGTTCGCACCTTTATGAACGGGATCAGGTTTGAACGGAAAGCCCGCTGCTATTCTTTACAGATAACGGGCAGATTCCTAATCACCGTGCCAAATTTCCACAAGTTATCGGCTACCATGCAATCGCTGTGCGTCTGTATAGTGTTATAGCCTTTTCTATGGGTGAGCGCATCTGTAAATTCATTCTTTCTCCAAATGAATAGGCCACAAAAAACACTTTTTCTAATGACAAAAGCCTAATCCTGTAGGCATCAAAATAAAGTAGATATCTCTTTAAGAAATAATGTGCACATCGGGCATTATGGGAATTGTAATCAAAGGATACACCAGAGCAGGTGTTACGGTATATTTATTAACCTTTTCTAATATTCACATATTTATTACGTTTATAAATGTAAGGTTAAGCATTTTTCCCCTTTATGTCCGATCTGATGTTTCAGAAAAATTAAGCCCGTAAGCAGCCTTTTGGGTTTTTTTCGGCCGTATATGCCATTATACAATATACAATGCCAAAAAAAATAAATTATACTGTATACTGGCTAATTACTAACACGATTTATTAGAAGCGCCGCGCACGCTGAATGATGCATTGTGTTTGATTTATATGCGCTTCTGCCGGAAGGAATTGGTAACATTAATATCATTAAATCCTTTTCAGTTTTTGTTGGCCGAACTCAACACGTTTTACCTCAAATTTGTCCTGTGGATGCCGCCGGAACACTGCTTGGTCCTGCTACGGTTGGTCTTCTTTGTGAACGTTGGCGGCGTAGCCATGAGAGAGATCTACGACTTCATGGACGATTCGTAAGTTTAGTCAGTCTTCATAGTATCTCTGAACGATCAGACATATAAGGTAGATTGAAGGTCGTTGTATGATTACAAGAGATGCCTTTGTTGAAAAGCGATTGGTTATCAGTACAAGCCAAATCAGCCGTAATTTTGTCGACTTATCCCAACCACCTGCTTTGTTTATTCTTATGTCGTTTTTTTCCGTTAGAATTTTTTATTATACATGAAACATACGGAGAAATTGTTTTTTACCCCCGTATGTTATGGGACCCCTTCTTATGGGAAGATCACGCTTCACGAGTGACAGAATACTGGGTTTTGTTTTGTTTTTTTGGTTCTTTTTGGACCCCTTTAAAATCTCCTCTTTTTTTCTCTCTTTTAGGAAGATCCATAAGAAGCTGGGGCAGCAGGCGTGGATGGTGGCTGCGATAACGGTGACCGAGTTTCTCATTGTCATCAAGTATGACCCGATCACCTTAACATTGCCTTTACCGTTCTACGTAACGCAGTGCTGGATCCTCGGAATCGTTATCGTGCTTATTTGGACAGCGTGGAGATTCTTCCTAAGGTAACCTTCTCCCCTCTGTATTAAACCGTTTGTTAGGACTTTATTAGAGGCGTTGGAGCCAACATTACGTAGTCACTCGGTTCAAAAAAGACACAAAATCCATCAAGATCAGTCCTTCCAAGAACCCCGTATCTTATCCCGAAGGAGGTGACGCAACCCGTAATGAGACCATTTCCAATGTAGTCACCAAGCAAATACCATTCAAAAACGGCATTAACCCCTTAAGGACAATGCATTGTAAGCCCGTGCATGCACGGGCTTTGTCGTTATGGGGTTAAATATTGTGGATTCCGTCCCACTATACGGCCGTATATTGCTTATCCCGACACTACGTCAAAGTACCCCAAGTTTGGCGAGTCCTGTCTAATTTTTCTTGGATACATTGCTGACCAAGGAACTGAATCAGTGGGACTGCACCGCAATTTAACCAAAAGAGACTCTCAAGCAATGAAAAAATGAATGAAGCACCTATGTGGCAGGAGGGGGGGGCATATATCGCCATATAACGTGACTCAATCACAAATATTTATGCCCTAAAATATTTGCTTAACCCCTTAATGACAATGCCGGTACATGTACGGGCTCCCAATGCATTGTTTTTAAGGGGTTAACAAGAAACCTCTTTTCTTCTAGCCTTACAAGAAGGCCCCGTTATTCTACGAATAAAATACTTTAATTTTAGTGCCTGAACACAGTATTTAAGGGAGATGGCGGACCTTGTTGCCTAACTAACTCTTCTTTATATACATTTTGTTTGTAATATGCAGAGATATCACGCTGCGCTGTAAGGAAATCCGAACGCACACGCAAGAATACAAAAGCGAAGACGACAAAGTGCAGAGGAACGGACAGGCGACTTCGGAGAGGAATATCTCGAAGCCGAAAAAGCTCTGAGTTTTAGAAACAAAAAGAGAGAGCGTTGTTACCGAACAAAAATTGTACTTTTTATATTTTAATGTATTGAATATGTCTGCTATTTAATAACAAAATACGTAAACCTCGCGTTCCATTCTGTTTTTTTACCCCGTGGAATAGGTGACGGAAATCTTCGGGGGAAACCTACCGACCCCTTTTACCCCCCCCCCCCCAAAGGCAGAAGTGTCTTTTGGGTTTTCATCTCCCACGATGAAGAAGACGAACATTTTGTCTTTTAACGTAGCAACCGTTTCCGATTGTATCTCGTGGAGTTTTATGTATTTTGTTTGATATTCCTGAGAACTTGGTGATCTGTTTCGGAATTTCTATGATAGTTTAAGACATGTTAGAAAATGTAGTCGAGTAAAATGACATTGTAACTTTAGCCCGATTTGCACACGTCGACATGGTTACCGAGCAGTTTAATGTTTAAAAAAAAAACACTAAAAAAACACTAGCAAAAAAAAATAGATACGCTTTCTCATGTCGACTAAATGGTGTTCTCGATAGTAACTAGGTGCTGTGTCATCAGTTTCTGTCTACTGACTAGATAGACCTCCTTGTCTCTGCCCAAACTGGGCAGCATTTACAGAGCCGCTGTTGTACTTTACTGGTGTCCGCTACATCGTGCCCCCCACGGGAATGGGATCCATCGCTCGTTGAAAACGGAATACGTCAGGCCGTATCTGATTGGACGACTGATGCTCGTCAAACACGGCAGCTTCACTGCGTTTCTCCAGCCGGACCCCCCGGGAGACGGCCAGAGACGTAGATATGAAACATTCCGTAACTTTCCCGGTCTGCGGATTGAGAGATTTATGACCGGTTCGTTCTGGTTCCAATCATATGCCGTTTTGGGGCATTTCAATGCCTTTGAGCTATTCACTGCTCCACCTTTGGCCGTGTTAGTTGTGCATTGGATCCCGTTCTAGTTTTGTGAACTCATTTTTATTCCTTCAATGGAAGACGGTCGCTAACTGTATGTGCGAACTTTTGGGGCACTTCGTGTTTATATGATACGGCGGAAGTTGTAGTTTTTAAGGGTTTTTTTTTTTTTCTAATTTTTTTTTAATCTGCTTACTTTGGAAAATAGTCATTAAGGCTGGTGAGTCCTCTTAAGGGTTCTAGCGAGGCGAGGAAGAACGGGAGCCTGATGGCTTTGTGATATAGATATTGGTTTAAACGTGGGGTGTTCTGGAACCTCATGGGTTGCGGGGTCCCTTTGCTTTTAGGATGGAGTAATGGAGGGGGTGGTGGAATATGAAGTCATATCTTGAGGGTTGTGAAGGGAGAGTGTTAATTAGCGGCAGTGTGGGACCCAGGGCAGGAGCCCCTAAGTTTCTCCATCTGTTAAAGATGCTGTCCCACTTAGACACTGTGCTTTCTAGCGCGGTAACCAAATAAACCTTAGCGTATCCGTCGTTTTATTAATTCTCTGAAGATTTAATCAATCAAAACCAATACACTTTGACAAAGCTTTTTTCCACCCATTTTAACCATCTATCCGTGTCAGCTTTGCTGTCACGTGACACTTAAGCATTCCCTGAAAAATGATGGATGGAAGAAGTGGGAAGCATTTGGGCATTCAACAAACAGCACAAGGAATAAGTCTGTCTGCATTTAGAGGCAGAGTAGGTGGAACCGCACCTTTGCATTTTGTATTGGACATTGGAGAATATATATATATATATATATATAATTTCTTTTACAGGTTAACTAGTAATATGTAATTTGTGAAGTGGGGAACCATGTAACCTTTAGCTTCCGCTCTAGAGCATATTACTGGTAGTTAAAACACTCGCTAGTTATACTAACACTAAGCTGGTTACAAAGAATTGGAGCGTTGAGTAAATGTGCGTGACCAGACTGGATTCCATAACGTCGTAATCCTTAAATTTTGCTAAATGTATAATTTTTTTAAAAAAAGGAACCTGTCATCGCATTAACGATTAACATTCTCTGTAGAGAACACGGGGCAGGCGTGCAAATGGCTATTTGCACACCCTTGCCCTTTTTCTAGCTTCCCCTGTCTCATATGCAAATCAGTGACTTCAAACTGCGGTGATAAATCTGCATGCAGGGGCTATTATTAAATACACAACTTCAATGATTAAAATCCCCTCCTACCTCTTATTACGGGCGTGTTGCTCGTTACCTTGGTAAATATCGGCTTCTAAGTAAGCGAAAGCCTGCTGAACACTTAAGATAGGACCAGTGTCTTAACTGTGGCACCATGGCAAACACCGTTACTAGCGTCGCCCCGTTCTTCCCGTGGAGCGGGCTGTAGCCTAAATTGAATTGGAGGTATAAAAAGAATGTGTTGCGTAGAATGCCTTACTGCCCGGTCACGGTGCGATATTCTGACATTCTGAACATGGACATGTAGCAGAACTGCCCCTGTCCTATAGCTTTAAATCTACTCTCATATTAGGGCTTCATTATATCCTTCATTTTTCATTATTATTTTTTTTATTATTTTTAATAAGTTACTATGGTAATGGTTAAATACTGACAGTTATATGGGGCTTCGGGACAATAGGCCCTGATTTAATATTTCTATATATAACATCTGGGAAAAAAAATAATGATTAAATAGCAAAAAAATTATAATTCTCAAAACATAGCCCTTTTGCCTTAAAATTTATAGATGGAGTGGAAACAAACTCCTCCTGACACTGGAACGAGGATTAATCCCCGGAAAATCTAGCCCCTTCCTCTAAGCATCTGACGGATGAACATTTCGTTTTATTCTGGAAATCTTCTCGCTTGCTTAAGCACAACTACCTCTTAATATTTATAAAAAAGAATTACCAATTTTTACGGCTAATACTTCACCGAAAGCCCGTGTTTCCAAAGTGGCGTTTAAATTCCGTCGGGACGCCAAAGACTCAAGAGAATGGGTTAAATGGCGTTCGGCGGAATTCCGGTAATCACAGGTCCTCGTCCGTCTTCTGCTGTATCGGATGTTGGTTCATTCGGATTTTTGACTGCATTGTAAAGACTTCTGACGACAAATGTTACACTTTCTGATGTTTCCGATTTGATATGTTTAAAGTATGTTTTGTACGAAAGACTTGTGGCACGTGATGATTCAATTAAAAGATTTTTTTGTTGGGTACGTCGTTTCCTTTCTTTGGGGTGCAAGACGGGAGTCTGTGATGCATGGATGAGGTTCGCTGGCAATGGGGGGGGTGTGGGGAGGTCTGAAGATGGAAGGGGACAGAACCACAAGCCCACCTTACCAGAAGAGCTATCTCGGGACCCTTCGCTTTGTGACCATGTTGGATCTCTTTTGAAATTAAATAGAGCAGGTCGGAGAAGAGTGATCGGCAAGCGTGGTGCCGGGGCAGAGAAACCCCCAGCTGGCCATCTGGGCAGATGCCCGGTGGGCCAGTAAAGCCACATACATACTGATACTGGCACTCCAGCGGCACCTTGGGTCCTGTAGACTGCAATTCCCCCACAACGCGGCCTTTGGTTAATAGACCCCAAAGGGTTGACAACACAACTCTCCCTTTAGTGAATAAACCCCTTTCTGCGGTATATGAACTAACCTTGTACTCCCTGGTGACCTAGTGGAAGTCTGTGCCTGTCTCTGAATAGACTGCATGTCCTCACTTACGCTACCCTTGGTCTCCGAGCGCCGGGATAAAGCATCAAACACCAGCCCGAGAAGCCAGCGAGCTGCGCATGGGCGAAAGAACTGCACTGTCTTGGGTACAGGCCTGGGACAACTTGCGGAGGAGATCACCGATTGCCCCAACCGGCCCTGCGCCTGTATCGTAGCAGCGCATGGACGTCCTGCAACCCGTGCACCTTCCTCAGCACACCGCTGGCTTCTCGCCTATTGATTGTCCACCAACCACATCCGATAGGATTTAGACTCTTGGGTTTTTATGGTGGCCGTTCCTTGACAAACACGGTCAGTATATAAAATTCACTCGCTGGTTTAATTAAAAGAAGCCGCCGGAGGAGTTCTTAGACCGCCAGGTTAAAAGTGAGTGAAGCAGGTCAAACCACTTTCCCTTTTCAGGACCAAGTTCTCTACGTCTCTCTGTATGGACGCCCAGCTCGTCCTCCGGCCCGGGTCAGCCCAGGTAGTCTGGCGTGAGCTTGGAGACCCTGCTGCCCCGCGGCAATTCACGAATAATCCGATATAACACGACCTAAAAAATTCATCTGATTACAAATAACAATAAGTAGAGCTGAAAACGTTACAGTACAATTGTAAGCTCTTCGAACAAGAGTGACCAATCTCCTTTTGGATCAACCTTGTGATGTTTGTGGTCTTAAATATGGCGCCAGACTTAGAAACCCTCAGGGTTTTTGCGCCAATCTCAGGGGTAGATTCTCAGGGTCATACAGTCTAGAACTGACTCCTTAATATTCTCCCCTGCTCTGATCATATATAAGACTGCTAATTAGTTCTTTCCCTCCCAGTATGTTACGGTTGATCTCCCTGCTTGAACGCAGGTGACTCACTTAAAGTGAATCTTTAAATAATGACGTGCTACGGTTTCCATGGGGACTGCTCATTTGGGTAACACATTTGGCGAATCACTACTTAGAATCTTCACGATGTGCTGTTAAAGGGTTAATATTTCAAGAGTCTCCAGGTCGGCTCAATAAAAAAAAAAAAAAAACCTGCCTGTATTATTCAGATGAAAAAGTCAGATTTTTTATTTTTTTTTAAAAAAAGGTGCATTTGTTAAATCTGTGAGCGCTCAATCTGATTGGAGGGTTTTCTGCAAGCCGGCGGGTGAATAGTTAATCATGCAGGGATCAGAAGAAAATGGGGAGGCTTTTTTTTTTTTTTAAGAAGCAGTCTCAGGTTACAAAATGTTTCATGGCTGCCAGGAGAGCCTTTTGTGTTAATTGTCAAGCTTCCTGTATTACACACACACATACAAAAAATCCCTTTATTACAACATAAAAGGGCACTGTACCTTTAAGAAGCCTCTCAGCAATTAAACTTTCAATTTAAGGTAAGAAAGTCATTTTTTTCTTTTTTTTTTTTTCTGCCCCAGCTGGGAGGGAGAGAGAAAGGCAGTGAAATGAAGTAGGAAGTGCCGGGTGGCTGGTGGCTTAAAGTTTACATGGCATCCAAAAGGAAATGTTACGGCTTCCTAGAACGCTTTCCTCTGTAAGGGTCACAGTCGTCTTCAAGGAGCTCCAGAGACACGCCGGGGAAGCAGGTGAGATGTTTGGGCCGAGGAACCTCCGAGACCGCGTGCCCAGGTCAGGCAGGCAGACAGGCAGGCAGACAGACAGGCAGACAGACAGGCAGACAGGCAGACGGTAGCCCCGTTTAGCAGATCTGGCCCGGGGTGCCGCTGTAAGGCTGCCGTGGCTCTAACGCACGGTATAGATACAGGAAATGTTTGCTTGTTTGTTTTCAAACAATAATCAGGATGTCACTTTAACCCCTTAGGTCCCAGAAGCCTTTAACGGAACGGGTTATAGAGCAGGAGTCGTAGGTCGGAAGCGCTGCAATTGCGTTGCTCGGTTTGCTTCCGTGTGATCATCATTATTATTATTATTATTATTATTATATTGTTATTATTATTATCTTTTATTTATATAGCGCCAACAATTTCCTCAGCGCTGCTTACAGTCCGTGCGTTCAAAGGGTCCGACGAAAGCAGAACCGACAGACTTAGACGAACCCATACGTTAGGTAAAGAGAGAGGGCTTGGCTCGCAAGCTTACAATCTACAGGATAAAATAATGCTTTTACATAGCACCGTGGAAACTAGACTCCCTTCGGTTGGTTAGCATCATAATGTATCCGGAGCAAACCGGTGGCGCTTTTATTATCTTCTTTTACTTAAATAGCGCCGACAATTTCCGCAGCGCTTCACAAAGCTCGTAAGTTCTTATTGAATGTATAGTGTATGTTATATTAGGCAGGTATAGTGTATGTATAGTGTATGTTATATTAGGCAGGTGTAGTGTATGTATAGTGTATGTTATATTAGGCAGGTGTAGTGTATGTATAGAGTATGTTATATTAGGCAGGTATAGTGTATGTTATATTAGGCAGGTGTAGTGTATGTATAGAGTATGTTATATTAGGCAGGTGTAGTGTATGTTATATTAGGCAGGTGTAGTGTATGTATAGTGTATGTTATATTAGGCAGGTGTAGTGTATGTATAGAGTATGTTATATTAGGCAGGTATAGTGTATGTTATATTAGGCAGGTGTAGTGTATGTATAGAGTATGTTATATTAGGCAGGTGTAGTGTATGTTATATTAGGCAGGTGTAGTGTATGTATAGTGTATGTTATATTAGGCAGGTGTAGTGTATGTATAGAGTATGTTATATTAGGCAGGTATAGAGTATGTTATATTAGGCAGGTGTAGTGTATGTATAGAGTATGTTATATTAGGCAGGTGTAGTGTATGTTATATTAGGCAGGTGTAGTGTATGTTATATTAGGCAGGTATAGAGTATGTAATATTAGGTATGTATAGTGTATGTTAGGCAGGTATAGAGTATGTTATATTAGGTATGTAAAGTGTATGTTCTATTCGGCAGGTATAGTGTATGTTATATTAGGCAGGTATAGTGTATGTATAGTGTATGTTATATTAGGCAGGTATAGTGTATGTTATATTAGGCAGGTGTAGTGTATGTTATATTAGGCAGGTATAGAGTATGTAATATTAGGTATGTATAGTGTATGTTAGGCAGGTATAGAGTATGTTATATTAGGTATGTAAAGTGTATGTTCTATTCGGCAGGTATAGTGTATGTTATATTAGGCAGGTATAGTGTATGTATAGTGTATGTTATATTAGGCAGGTGTAGTGTATGTATAGTGTATGTTATATTAGGCAGGTATAGTGTATGTATAGCGTATGTTATATTAGGCAGGTATAGTGTATGTTATATTAGGTATGTAAAGTGTATGTTATATTAGGTATGTAAAGTGTATGTTATATTAGGCAGGTATAGTGTATGTTATATTAGGCAGGTATAGTGTATGTATAGTGTATGTTATATTAGGCAGGTATAGTGTATGTATAGCGTATGTTATATTAGGCAGGTATAGTGTATGTTATATTAGGTATGTAAAGTGTATGTTATATTAGGCAGGTATAGTGTATGTATAGTGTATGTTATATTAGGCAGGTATATTGTATGTTATATTAGGTAGGTATATTGTATGTTATATTAGGTATGTAAAGTGTATGTTCTATTCGGCAGGTATAGTGTATGTTATATTAGGCAGGTATAGTGTATGTTATATTAGGCAGGTATAGTGTATGTATAGTGTATGTTATATTAGGCAGGTATATTGTATGTTATATTAAGGTATGTATATAATAGGATTAATAATGAAATTCTGTAAAACTTCACCAAATACTCTCTGGCATCCTTACGTTGCGATTTTAAGTTCCCGTTTGAATTCAGTATATCTTGGACCAAAGCAATCGTATAAACAAAAAAGTGTTATTTTTGTTATAGCAACATACTAACCTTTTCTCTTCTCAGTAAGTATCGAGTTGACAAACACCGATATGTGACAATCTGGGCAAATCTCTGTAGAATGTGATTGAAACATTTAAATATGTAAAGGGGATTTACGGGAGGAAAGTTTTATTTTGATGGCGGAGAAGTATTAGAACAACAGGCCATGATCTAAAACTAGAGGGTCAGAGGCTTAGATGGATGTAAGGAAGTTTTACTCTACTGAGAGGGTGCTGGATAAGTGGAATGGCCTCCCATCAGATGTGGTATATGCTAATACAATATGCATTAGTTCAGCATTTATGGGATGCACATCGCAGTGATACAATGAGATACCCTAAATTCTTTAAATACCGAGGGGTAACTTAAAGCACACAGAACCGAGGGGGCGTTCAGAAGGTAACATAGAATTTGATGGCGGATCAGACCCATTCACCCCCGTCTAGTCGCCCGTTTTTACCCTCCTATAAAGACTCCAACCTTAATCTTCCGCCTCTCCTGCTGTCTGCAGACCCCCCCCAAGGCAAACAGCCTCCTGTGTGTATATGTACAGGTCTTTATGTATATGTCACAGGGGGGGGGGGCTTTGATTGATTGATTTGATATTATTCATGATTGTTCCCTTTATTTACCTGGATTGGGATTATCAAAACAATTGGCAGCCCCTTAATGACAAAGCCCGTGTACGGGCCCACAATGCATTGTTTTTAATGGGTTTAAGGAACTGACTTGCTTTTCAATCACTATTGTGGCCTTTTGTGGACAGGCTATTGTTAGTATTTATATTGCCCCCCCCCCCCCCACACACTTCAAATAGGACTTTGTTATCTGAAAAAAAATATATAAATATCATTACTAATACATAAAAAAATAAAAGTTAAAAATAAAATTCCCATTTTATGTGCACACAAATTATGTTTTTTGTTACTTTCCCTTTATGTTCAGTATTTTTACACAATTCTCCCCTTTTATAGCGTGCAGATACTATGCTGTTGCTGGCTATGCGGCCACAAGGTGGCGCTGTAAACATGAATACGGTTTTGGTCTGTTTAAAAAATATATACTGTTCAACAGGCAAAACGTAGTCATTTTGCCGTCTGGGCTTGGTTTTTTTTCTTTCAATACCCCCCCCCCCCATATATATATATATATATATATATATATATATATATATATATATATATATATAAGGATTGAGGGCTGGCACTACACATTCCGCACGGATTATCGCGCGTCACCTTTTTTTTTTGGATATCATTTTACAATACACTCTTTTGTTCTTTAAGAATAAAAAACGTGAAGCAGGTGCCTCTCGGATTTGCCTGTTCATTGTGACATTCTCCCCTCTATTACTTCTACCCTCTTCTCTCCAGAACTTGGATTTCATCTCCAGATAGGGCGTGAAAGAAGTTAAACAGAAAAAAAAAAAAATTCTACATCTCTGGGGCCACATTGCCATTATTATTATTTATTTATGCGGCGCCATCATATTCCGTAGCGCTGTACAATGAGTAAACAGGACATATGCGCATTGCATAATAATGTTAATTACAGAAACAAGAAATTGGAACCTAAAAGAAAAATCAACCACACGTTTCACCTTAAGGCTTCATCAGGAGTGATGGGAGTTATAGTACCAATAACTAGATCCAACCAATCAGAAATTCCAGATTCTGTGACATAATTGCCAAGGGCAGATAATGTAACACACTTTTCTAAATATGTCTATACCCCGGGGCTCATGGACTCCTTTTTCTTTTTTCTAGTTTACATCAAAACAGAAAGGAATGTACTCTGCCCCGAGGGGGGTTATTTACTAGCCACAGACTTGGCTTTCTTAAGGTTTAAGTTCTTTCTTCTTCTTCTCTCCATATGTGAAAGTAGACATTTGAGAAACATTACAGGCAATTAAGTAGCTGATCAGGAAAGACCGAGGGATCTCACTGTGTCCGGCTTGGAGGAGAGACGAGAGAGATGGGGGGATGTGATAGAAACGGTTAAATACGTAAAGGGATTCAACAAAGGACAGGAGGGAAGTTTATTTCAAAGGAGGAGAAATGTTAGAACAGGAGGTCGTTATCTAAAACCAGAGGGTCGGAGGCTTAGGTGGGACGTAAAGACGTTTAACTGTACTGAGAGGGTGGTAGATAAGTGGAACAGCCTCCCAGCAGAAGGGGTAGAGGCTAATACAGTGAGGGAATTTAAACATGCGTGGGATGTGCATATGGCTCAAGACCAACGACTTATTAAGGTTTGCCATCAGAAAAACGGGCAGACCAGATGGTCCGAATAGACCCGTTCTGCCGTCAAGTTCTATGTTTCTTGCTCAGCGTAGAAGTTCTTTCTGTGAATGAAACGTATCCGTATTTTCCATTCCTTTCATTCATTCACACGCTGCTTTAGTAAAAATAAAACCAGAGAGAAAAGGTGGCTTTAAGAAAGCAAAGCGTGCCAAACAAACGGGTTGCGGGGAGGAGAGCGTGAAGTCGCATCGCTTAGCAGATCGGCCCCCGGTCTCTGGTGTGAATGCTGCGTTCGGAGAGGTATAGGAAAGGGCTGCCGCTGTTAACCTTGTGCTGCAGATCCCTCCCTTCTTAAAGCAGTCATCGGGAGGGAGTAGATGTGGGCAGGACCTCAACTCGTGTTTTGTTACTAACCCGAATTTTGTTTCAAACTGTTTCTTATCCAGAATTAAGAAGTTGGCGAGCCGACGGCGAGCGGAGGATCCAGCGAGGTCTGCGGCTCTCTTTGTGTTTTGTTCATGCCACTTGAAAGCTGCTGAGTGAGGGGAAAGGGGGGGTCGTTTGCTTTATTCCCAATGTCAACCTCTCCAAAGTCAGAACCGAGGAACTGGAAGATTAAGCTCGTATCGTCCAAAAAGAACCTTCGGAATAAGCAGACGCCGCTGGAAATGAATGAAAACGCGGCCAACGCGCACTACGAGCCCATCAACTTACCCCCCCAGGCGTTTAACAGCAACGGGCAGCAATCTCAGGAACGCAACGACACAACTTTCGAGCTCAAACGCGATGTTCTCATTAACACCGAGTCCCCGCGGCCGGCTGTGAACCTGGATCCGAGGGTCTCGATATACAGCGTCCGGCGACCGCTGCTCACCCGCTCCAACGTACAGGGGAGAGTTTATAACTTTTTAGAGCGACCTACAGGATGGAAGTGCTTCGTCTACCACTTCACGGTGTGAGTATCCGCTTTTGTTTTCTATTTTTGCCACCGAGTACCTCAGAGACTAAAAATGGTGAAAAGGGGTCTTTTACGCCCTCCCCAAGAAAAAAATAAGATGGGAAAAACTGAAATATAAAATTTTACGGCATTTGGACCATCTAGCCTTAATGTAGAGACCTTAATCAGTCGTTGGCCTCGTCTTAAATTCAGGAGGCTTATTCCTATCCTTATGTGTGTTTCAATCCCATCGCTATATTACCCTCTACCACTTCTGCTGGGAGGCTGCCCCAGACCCTCTAAAAAAAACAAATTGTCTTCTGACAACCTATGAATCATAATTTTAATTTTGCTGAATACGTTTTATAGCATAAGAGACATTTTCACCATTTTTCCAGTAGATATAATAAATATATGTATTATTATTTAGATAATGTCCTCTAGGGCTGTACGATTTCATGCATTACGTGAGATAAAACCCAACAGGGGTCTTGAGCAGCGTAAGGTTATGTGAAATTCGTACTCGGAATGTCTGTCAAAACTGTAAGTAAATCGTAAACAAATAAAGTTATTGATGCCACCAAAGCTGTCCCGTTTTTGGGTGAAAAAGCAAAAAAATTGGTGTTAACGCTTCCACCGTATGTTACGTTAGGTGTAATTAGCAATAGAGTGCGTACTTTATTGATAAATATTGCTCTATTATCTTATACACCCTGAATATGAGGCTTGACGTCGGGTATGACACAGCCCATCCTTAAGATGGCGCTATACATGGTGGCGCCGGTTGGCAATGCTGCGTTTGTGTCGTAATATTTCAACATAAGCCTATATTTTTCTTATATTGTAACTTTTCTCTTTTGTTTATGCCTGCGCAGTGCTGTGTTATAATAAGATTAGTGGAGTTTTGGTTTTCAGGCTGTGGAGAAACAGTATTTACCCCGCTGTAATCCGCTGTGGGCTTTATTTACCAAACTGTGCGTCTGCGTATTAATTTACCAGAATAAGAATTCTGCTTTATGAAAGGGCTGGACCCGTTCGGCCCCATCTCGTCTGCTCATTTCTCCTGATGTAAAGACTCAAACCTTAATCAGTCGTCGGTCTCAGGAGCCGTACGCCTGTCCCATGCTTGTTTAAATTCCCTCACTGTATTAACCTCTACCACTTCTCCTGGGAGGCTGTTCCATTTATCTGCCACCCTCTCGGGAAAGTGAAACGTTCTCGTGTTGCATCTGAGAAGGTCTGAGTCGGCCCTGTACGCTGCGTAGATTTAGTTATTCGGGACTAAGGTGGCCCTCCTTTGCAGGAGAAACTGGTGGTGAATAGAGACTCCTGGATAAAGTCAATAAAAGAGTTTTTTTTTGGCTCGGCTCCGTTTGTTACTGTGAAAGGACACGCTGTGTTTGATAAATCCACTTACAAAGTGTTTATTTACTATTAGTGGAAACTTCATTAGATACTCTGTGCTGCCAGACCAGACTTCTCCGGCCAAATGTTTATGGAACAAAAGTCAAGAAACCCAAGAGAAGAAAACACTTTATGACTCGAAGGCCTCGTCTCCCGGCTAGCGGGTGATAGAAATTTAAGGTTTCCCTCCGGAGCTATCATAAATACCAGGTGGGGGATGAGTCTCATGGGCAATAAAAGGGTTAACGCCACTAATGATGAATACAAGCATGGTTTAAGTGCCGATGCATTTCACAAGGTCCCCTAAAGATTTACCCTTTGCCTTCGCTACACGTTAATTAATATTTATTCTTGACAGTTTTTTCATGGATATTGTCTTTTTATATGTTTTAGACAATTATTTCTGATGAATTTGCAATATTAAGCAGCAAAACAAATAGTGTATACGTGACAATTATTCCTTTCCTGAATAATTCCTTCTCTATCTCTCTGTTGGTCTTTCTTTTTTTCTCTTTTTTTTTTTTTTTTCTCCTGTCTCCTTTTTTCGCTATTTTTTGTCTCTCTTCTTTCACTTTTCCTCGCTTTTATCCTATCTTTGCATTAAAGGCCACTTGGTCATCCTACTCTTGTATATAATCCTCATAGCGTTGCCTCGACCAGTTTAATACCGTGATTTTATATCAAATTCTGATTAAAATATATGAAGTTTCAAGAAATGAATGCAAATCTAGCAGTAATATAATTGGCATGACAACATATCAATCAAGATGTGGCTCTGAGACTAACGTGTACATAGTCTTCTCACATTTAACTGTATAATGTTAATATGATGTATGCTCGGGTAATGGAGGCGGCCATCTTGCTTTGCTGGTAGATTAATAACGACAATGCTTCAGCGCCATTACCGCAAACCTAAATAGTGTTATTATTTTTACATTTTGTTTAATTATCAGAAATTGAACAGTTTCTACTTTAGTTCCTGAAAAGCCTATAAAACCCCCAACATGGCTGCGCGTGGCCCTGACTGGAAATAGCTTTGCTTGCGCATGAGAATGCTGAGCGAGTGTTTCCTCCGACCTCACGCCTTCCCTGTCAGTCGACCTGCGGAGAGGTCAGGGAACGGGGTGCAAAGTTTTATGAGACATACGTGAAGGGACGCGTTTTCTGCCGCAATTTATGGCTTTTTGTTCGTTTTATGAGGTGCAGCGTGGGGCGTAATATTCTCCCCGACTGCATCCGACTAAAATATTATTTAACAAATTAGTACAGTAAAAAAAATAAAATAAAAATTTGGAGAGGAGAAAACTGTATCAACTCACAACTATTCATTAGTTACGTTTATAGGATTTCTTGAAAGTCATCTCGCTGATTGAACTATGCCTTACGCAGGGTTATCGCTGTACTTCAGGTTTAACCCCTTATAACACATCATAAAATTGGTTATTTGAAAGACCCGACTCTCATAAATCCCAGCATTACAGAATAATTCCCAGCTGAGTTTGGTTAATCGTTGCCCCATTAAATAAAACATTCAGTTCACGCCTCTTGAAGTGCCTTCGCCGAAGGAAAGAACCGTTTAGAGCATTATTTGCTCATTTTGATTTTAAATTAGCCTTGACATCATTTGATGCGTATGCGGGAGACGTTACCTGGGGTCGGATTAAATCACTCACGTGGTGCTCTACAAATCGGAATTGTAACCGGTTAACGCTGTCACAAAACCTAATTGTTTAGATGTTTTGGAGCTGGGTGGCCAGTCGATTAACGCGACCCTCATTGTGATTTCCGTATAGCCATTTACCTATTTTTAGGAAGCTATAGATTTTGTATTACATGATTGAGTTTTAACCCCTTAAGGACAATGGGCGACCGTTTATTTACGTGGATACCACGTTCATCGGGCCCCTCAGAGACCGATTTTTCCTTTCATTTCGAAACAAATGCAATTTCCAGTCCGTTTTAAGTTTTGCGATAAGCAGAAACAAAAGTCAGGGTCAGACTTGAAGTAAAGTTGGAATGTATTTGTCCCGACCTGTATTTAGTCCGATACAATTGTATGTTTTCCAAGAGCTACAGCTGAAAAGGCAGTCAAGGTGAACACTATTCATTCTCTCGCTCAGAATTGGTTGGTAACCTCGAGTAAAACAGTTTATACCCCAAATGTTATTGTTGATGTGAAAGAATGATCATTCCGTCCGCCGTGTCCGGGGTACCGGCGGGATTTATTATTCAGTAGTTAAATCAGTGAGTATCTCCTCATCCATTGAGTGATACATTATCCAGGGCCAGCTCAGCCCTTAAAGCTCTCGAGTTTGCTAGGCTCATCATGATGAATAGCGAAGTGAAGGAGTGGAAACCATAATTCTTCTGACAACTCTCCGTTTAGTGAATAAACCACTCCTTTTTTTGCATTTTTAATTTGAAACCAAAGGAAGCAATTTAGACTTTCCGAAAAACTGTGGCCTTTTTTTTGTTTTAATTTAGTTTTGCTGTTTATAACGTAAATGGGATTTTGTGCTTAAATCCGCTCTATCACTGAGGCTGGTAAGTGCGTTCATCATCTAGCCCTATTATCGCCGTCATGATTTCCTCTCGTCTAAATTTAGGTCTTGGCTGAATTTTTTTCAGTTCTGTTTCTGAAATTTCTCTTTTCACTAAAGTGCATCTGCTGCTCTTCCAGAGGAGAAACTTTTATCACACTTCCTCCAAGGCGACGGCTCCGACGTCACACACTTTTTTGTTTTGGAACCTTAGCCGGAAAATCCGTCTATCCTTTTATACCCCTTGATGTGTTAAAAATCCTCTCACATATCCTACTCTCTCCGCTTCCAGGGTATGTATACAATGGAGTGAGTTCAAGTAACATAACATGACGCAATTTTTGCACGGTGAAAGAAATGGACATGTTGAGTATTCTATTTTTTATTTTTTTTTGGACAAGGCTATTAATTTATTATAATTTTGCCAGCCCTGTACTATGCGAATTGATTCTGTATGCCTGCATACGTTTGCCATTTCAAATTTCTTTTACTGGTTCCGTGATCTTTTTGGGAAACACTTTTTACTATTCCAGATAGCGGAGGAATAACGTAAATGCTTCTTCCTGTGACAATGAGTGGACCATGGGCTAGGCTTTGTAGAGCAGTATGTTGCCCATGCGTACGAGCTGCCACCGTGCTTTGTCTCTATCACTACTTACGGTCTTCAACAGGGGGGACCTGGCGATGACGAGGTGGACCTGGCACTTTAAAGCCAGCTGCTGCCTGATGGCATAAGTGCGGCCCATGGCTGGATTATGCATGGTGCCTGGTTAATGAGCTGCAGGTGTGGCAGCTCGGTAAGTGTCTTTTCTTTCCAGGAAGACACCAATATCTAATTGAAGGAGCACAATTTACTATCTGGCCGTGAATCTTTATGAAGTCGCAGTCCAGCTCTTGTTTAGTGTCCTGAAAACTAATGTTGGGTTGCCCTGGTCGCTGTACTTCTCAAAGACGCCGATATTAAGAACATGACTTGATGACGCCATTTATTTAAAGGCTATTCCAGACCGTAGCGTACAACCAAAACCCAACACTCTCAATTGAAGTCCTTCAGGACATGAAAGCCGCTGTTTATATAGCGCGCTTCCTGCTCCTTGTTAGGGCACGGCAGGCAGCGACCATCAACACCTCTGGAATAATTGCAGGATTTCCTCTGCCAATCAAGCCGGGATAGAACATGTTTGCGGTGGTTGGATACCAAAGATCACAGAAACCCTTAGAACAATCTGTGTCGGTTAATTAGTCTAATTGACAGGACTCTATCAATGCTTTGTGTCCTGAATGACGGAATTATGTCATTTGTAAAGCATTTTTACAGACTAAGCATGTTTAAAGATGCTGTCCCGCTCAGACAAAACATTAACTGCGCTCCTTAGGAGGTTAAGCAACACGTTTTAGGAGATCTGTCCTTTTTATTCTTTCATCTGATGGTTTATTTGCATAAAAGCAACAAAGTAACATTTAAGAAGCTTTTTTTCCCAGATTTTATGGTAACTGCCTATCAATGACAATTAGCAGCGCTGACATCCAAGCCTACAATACTTCAAATAAACATGAGGCTTTGGTACTGTATCGTAGCCAAAGCTTATAAGCTCACCTGTCAAGTCAAGAAAGATGGTAGGCTTTATATACCTCACCCATTTAACCTTTGGTAGGGAAGCCAGTCCATCGGTGCCTGCTTCTACCTAACTGATGTGCTTCCTTCTTTCTTCTCTTATCTTTTGAAGTGGTTTGATGCACCCAAGTCCTTGGACTTCTTGCTATTTATATGTATGTGTTTTGTATTAGAAGCCAGGTATGTGAGATTAAACAAAATGGTCAACTCTCAGGCGGAGCCGGCTGATAACTCTTCTGGGTATTATTTTGTTTTTTTTTAAAGGGTCTCAAAGGCTAACTCGGCTGCTTTCCACAATGGAAACTCACCAAGGCCAGTCACGTCCTCCATACCCTGGAAAGTTACAGTAACTAGCCTCAGGAAGGAGTTGTCGAGATCCATGCACTGAAAATGTCAAAGAAATTCAATTTCTCAAAAGTCTGTAATTCCCAAACACTCCTCTTTGAGACCCAATTCCCCCTGATCTCTTTCATCACCTGATGCCCCTCTTTTCTAGGCATTTTGGGGTTCTACAGCCGTGAAGTTATAACAATATATAGACAACATGCTATTGTTTATAAATTAGGGGCAATAAGATGCATTATACTGCGTCAAAATATTTTATTCACGAATATTTCGAGTCCAATAAAAACTCTTGGTAAAGCTCTGACCACAAGGTTGGTCAGTATTATATGTGTCTTTCCTTGAAGGCCAATTATTTCTTCTGGAAGGTAGCCCCACCAGGTTACACATATAGATACAATATGAATGCACCCGATACATTCTCTACTGGTTTCAGGCTCCGAGGATAAGCTTGGCCATGATTCCCTTTTTAACCAAAAGAACGTAAATGTCCTTAAAAATGGCAGTGTCCCACATCCACCATAATGCCCCTGGACCTCAAGGAACATGGAAAACATAAGAGATTGGTTACTCCTAAACATATTGTAAGGATGTACTAATTCCTTGCCGGGTATTGTTGGTTTATTCATTATTTTAGTATAAAGTAACCTCACGGAACGTTCGCAGCGTGTTCCCTGTATTAAAGCGTGTAGATCTGTTGACTTCCAGAACCGATTTGATCTGTGGCCAACCATACAGGCCCTTATCAAGGTTATCTCTGATGCAAATAAATCATGTAATTAAACCAGCGCTTGAGTAACCTAGAAAGAGTGTCAAGGAGATTCCGTTTAACACGTTTCCTGCCAGAAAGACCTTTAAACCAACACGTTCAAGTATAGCGATTGTTAGAATTCTAAAAGCTTTATTTTTTTTGCCCCGTTTTTTTCGGAATAGCAGAAAAAGTCATTATTCTGCTTGTTAATGTCTTATTTAAACACATAACTTAACTCTCATAAAAAGTCTTCACATAAAAAAAAAAGACTTAAAAATATTTACATGCCTTAGAAGTTTGGTTTTAGTCCACGGAACAGCGATTGTTTGAAAAGTAGCCAAGCGGCATTTAGTTTGGATAATTTAGTGCAAACAGATAGCGTGTAACCAGCCGACTTAATTTGAAGCCTTTCAGAGACATAAGATGTATCGCAAGTCCCGGCATTTGCCAAGGTGGAACGCCTTTAAATACCAAGACTTTTTACGTGACCTTGTTGAACTTGGGAGCTTTTCAATACTCTCATGGCTATATTTTTAACCATTTGTTCTTTGCTGGTGCTGTTAAAATCTGATTAAAGCCTAGTATGGATCCTACCATATAAACAGGTTAACTATATGTTAGGACCCGCATTGGTTTCCATTGAATGGACACTTCAGCCATCATATATGTATGATGCCCAAATGCAGGCTTTAAGTTCTTGACCCCCCACCCACCCACCATCGCAAATACAGAGATTCAGAAGAGCACATTTGCCTCTTTTTCTCCCCGCAGCGCTGATGCTTTCACATCTTCTGCTTTCCACCGCGCACGCTATACTCATCGACAGCCAGATCCAGTGCTGGCTTCTGCAATCATTCCAGAGGGTCTAATGAGACCCTCTTTCATTTTAATTTCAGTGACTGTGCTTTCTCACCAGGGATTGGCTGCTTCAAGCAGCCAATACTGATTGGGAAAAACTGGACCATGTGGCGCTCCCTCCGGGACGATCATAGATTTATATCCCTATTCCAAGACTGAATGTCAGTTGTACAGTCTGTAACTTGTCTATCATGAAATCCTTTACTTTTGATCGATTGATGAGTGTTTCTACCTTTTTTCTTCTTCCTATGGTTCTAGAACACAGCCTACCTTTTTCGCCATTCCACCTTTAAATGATTACATTAACTAAGAGATTACATTCGCTAAGTTAGCTTTTCCTTATGTGAGCCCAAAAAAATAACTAAAAATACCCACAAAAATCTTTTTTTTTTTTTTTTTTTAAAAGTAGTTATGTGCAAAAAATTTTCATCATAGAAATATACACTACAAAAACAATTTTCATGCAAAGTATGCTTATAGGGGAATTTATCTCTTTCTAATTGTGCAAATGCTGTATAATCTTTACTTTTATAGACGAATATTTTAGTGCAAAGTTACTTTTTGAATGTATATTTGCAGTGCTTTATGGCATTATAAGCAGTTTTACTCTATTTGTTGAATTCTGGTGTACGTTCTTGAGGCTGAATTGGGATCGCGCTGTGAATATATAGTGGAGAAGCTCGGGATAACCTTAAAAATTAAGTTTTACTCACCACTCATCCCTATATCCTTATTCTCTTTTATGTCTGACTTGCAAACTATTTTTGTAGTGAATAATATTTCAACATTTTATTTATTTTTCCGTATCAGACATTTTGCACCAGTTTCGCAAATAATGCCTTTTGACGGAGGTTTTATTAAATATTTTATTTATTGATTTATATGGCGCCATGATATTCCGCTGCGCTGTCCAATGGGTAATAATGGATATAATAGATATAATAAGTAGAACATCACATAGCAATTTGGAGTTACAGAAACAAGAGGTAATGAGGCACGTCGAGACAATACATAATTCCAAGGTACTTTAACAGTCAACTCGCGTATCCACTGATACATGTATATATCCAGTGGGGTGGAAGGAGTGGATTGTATTTGAACTTCCTGCTACATCTAAAAACATTCTCCTGCTCCGAAAGTCAGCAGGAAGCCAACGTAAGAGAATCTGCAGATAAAAAAAATGATTTCCTCCAACCTGCTCCAAACGGCAATGTAATTAGAACGATCTGACATTCCGTGATGGTATGGAAATGTTTACACACGTAGGAGAAACCTTATTTACGTTGGCTAGCGTTTCAAAGTGGTCGTGCAACCTTAAAAACACGTTACTTTGATAGACGTAGCATATAAAAACTGTCTGTATATTCTTTCAGGCTGTCCTTCAAGGTGAAAAAAATTGGGGAGAGGGATATATATATTTTTCTACCCCAGTGCCGTGGTTGGTGTTGGCAAAAAGCTGGTTTTATTTCATTTTGCGTCAGTAAACTCCCTTTATCTGCAGACCTGGAGGCCACCATTGTTGTCAGTCATGTGATATTTTGGGTGGCTTTCCCTGCTCAAACACCACACTGAGCTGATGCTTTATGGCAATGCTAATGAAGTCCGTTCCTCCAAAGACTTTCATTAGTTGGAGTGTCTATGGAGTGATTTAAGATTGAGCAATTCTACTACTTACTTCAGGCAGTATGATGAAGAGACGGGGTGTTTTGGGCTCAGATAACCGATTGAGAACGTGTACAAATGGCTAATATGCATCTGCTGAAAACATATTCTGGAAACACTAGAGGTGTCTTAAAAACAGAATATTGTGAAATGCTTATTTTTTAGTACAATCACATAATTGTCAGGAATTTCCGTTTTTTTAGAGTGTATTTCCGTTTCCGATGGCGGTAGGGTGAGCTTGGAATAATTATATTCCACCTTGCAGATATCTCTCCTAGATCGAGGGGCTTTTCGCATTTTCTGAATACTTCTTGCTTTGTCACGTGTAGAAGAAACATATGAGCAGACAGGCCAGTGCAGGCTGTCGCCCCAGGGCTTGGCCAAGCTCCGTGGGCTGGATGGGAAAGGAAACTGGAGCAGATTGGGAACTGGAAGCCGCTCAAGTCATATCCTCCTTGTCCTTTCGTGCACCCTTGCAGCTTCTCTTTGCGCATGAGGACAGGTATCTGCCGGGAGGGAGTCTGCCAGGGCGCACCTGACAAAAAGAAGTAGCCTTTGTGATAGAGCTCTAAATGCCTCTTAACATAAGGGATCTAATACCAGGTTTATAACATAATTCCATCCGTAAATTGTTACAATTAGCTAAGCATAGGCTCTAGAGCGTAAGCCTTGGCGGCCGGGACCTCTCTACCTATTTATCATTTTTTTTCTTAGTCTGTCGGTTCTAGTTTTGTCGCACCCTTTGAACGTATGGACTGTAAATTGTTGGCGCTATATAATAATCATGCTATATCCAATGCCTCCTATAATCTTTTCTCCTTACCAGCCTAAATTTGAATTTGCTTTTTTTTTTTTTTTTTTTTAAAGCGTCTACCCCAGGGATGCCAATCCGCTGATCTACTCCTTTCACACTAAAGTGCTACTTCCTCATAACTCCCTACAGCTTGTAACACAAAGCGTCTCTTCACAGAAGTGTTGATGCTCCAACGGACTTTTCTTTTTTATACCGAAGTACTGTTAGACTGCTCTAGCGCCTCACAGATGTCCTGAAAGAACTTTCAGTTTATAGAATTAAAGCGTCCCGCGTATCGCCGCGTTCCAAGCTCCGCTGTAGATCGCTTTTCTAGTAGAATGTGTTGGAATGTCTCTGGCACACGTTGTCCTTGGGTTTTTCTTTTGGTGTCTTTCCCAAATGATTTCCCTGTCAACAATCTAGGCCTCGGACAAATGGCAAACGTGAATACACAAGCACTTATCAGCGTTGGTCTGCCTGCGTTCGTGAAAAACAATGTCATTAAGCCGTGCTGTGATTGGCTGTTCCAGCCGACAAGCGTTCGGGAGGAATTCAGGACTCTTATCTCGTTAAACTTCCATATCTCTTATACTGTTTAAAGCCCCCCCGACTCACGTCACAGAGGGTTTACCGTAAAAATGGATTTTGTGGATCTTAAAGTAATAAACAAAAGAGAAATGTTGTTTCATACAGTTGAGGACATAGCCTTTACAGCTAAAAAGGTATATAATGTTTAAGCGTTACAGAGTCTCATACACAATGGATAATAATCTTTATGGCAGGTCGAGGAACACGCACCTCGGGCTAGCCGGGCTTCAAGGATTTGGGCCGCCATTATTTTACACTTGATTGAACTCACTGTTTCAGACCAGGCTTGTACCAGATGTCTAGTGTGACCCAAAGCTGAGCCAGTTCTGGCAAAACCTTGACCTCTTCTTCTGGTAGACCATACTTGGTGCCCCGTCTATTTTTGCAGGTATACATGTGCCTATGGTAGAGAAGGGGGTCATCTTACCAAGCATGACATGCCAAATTGACCCTTATTTTCTGTTTTGTGGCCACTTCTGTTCACTAATGAGAACGAGGAACTTGTAAAGTAACTCTGCGTGTTCTGTAAGCTGGACTCTGCCCAGTCCCAGCAGATAGGGTTGGACTCATCCTTGTTGGACTTAACACAGTTTATAGAAGATGGTGCTAAGAAGATAGCGTGTGCTGATTCTATATCTAAATCTGCGACGTTAAACAACGGCTCTGTGATATGTGTATTTGCAGACAAATATGGAAAATATATATATTTTTTTAAAGAAATAAATACAGAAACTCACAAATCAAGTGGCAGAAGTGCAAGGAGCAAACACAACTTGGTGCCCATCGGGGTAATATAAAAGCTGCAGTGTACATTCCATAATAACAATATGATCAGCTAAAACGTAACTTGCTTCTCGGTACAGAGCTGGAAGCGATCTAACAAAATGTAAAATTTATAAATATGTCCCAAAATGTTAAATAAAAGCGAGACAGGCGAGTGCGAGCATCTGGGTTTTTTAGCACTGCTGTGTTTTATTACTGAGCTCCGAACGGATTTAGGAACGGGTTAGTCATCCCGCATCTGGACACGTGTGACATTTAGGAGCGAGACTGTTAAGTGCCGGACTGCCCAGAATAGCTTCCTGCCTCTCATTAATTACAGCGCTCGCTGCCAGACAGGTTATAGAGGTTGTCTGTCTGTGTGCGGCAAACACACGATGAGTGGTTGGAGAACATGGCAGCCAAAGGGTGGGGTGGTGGAAAACCGGCGAGTTCGTAAAACCCAGGGGAGCGGGAGTTTGCGAGCACGGAGTCTGGACTTGAATGTCCATTTCTTGCACGATAAGCAATCATAATGTTTATCCGATGTCTTAGAAAGAATCATGAAGTCCCCCAGGCTGCTCAAAACCTACTGGGTCATTGGCCGGCCTGCTCACCATTACAGATTTCATACTTCATTCCCTGCTCAAATTCCATTTTTAATGCACCTTAACGGCTTGTAGTACCTTTAAATTAAAAAATTTGGTTCTCCAGATTTTGTTTTATTTTCTAGAATTCTCATTTCAAAATCAAAATCCCTCCTCATTCAGTTTCAGACGTTAAGCGGCCGTACTAGCCCGAGCTGAGGTCAGAAGCGCTGTATGTGAAGCCAGAGAATTATCGCAAATAAAGACGCGTTTTGACATTTTTACAATATTTGGCTTTAAAAAAAAAGCAGTTTGTAGCATAAATATCTCCAAGCGTGATTCGCACCTTGTGCCACTAATGATACAATCGGTGCTGTGTTTGGACTTTTCAAGAGGCTTGTAGGTTCTCAAACAGCAGAAGATCACGAGTAATCGCATGAAACATAGAAATAAATTAGAAAGAAACAATTTGCGCAAATTTTTGTTACAAATGTAATATTTTCCTTAGGGCGATATAACAGCATGATGGGAGTTCTACACTCGGGTGCTGCTCGGTGACATTCCTTCCACGGCTGAGTGGAAAACCACTTATTGTATTCATTAAATACGGTATCTGCTTATTACTGTCCTCTGAGCCACTTAGGGATAGATTTACTATGGTCAACCAGTTAGGTTACCGTTAAGAACCGAAGTTACCCAAGTATTTATTTCCATACTAAGATTTGCTGCTTTTTGTTTTCGTGATGGAAAAATAAGTCCTTTTTGAAGAGATGAGCATTTTCCCTTTTTATTTTATTTTTTTCTCTCTTTGTTAAGCAGTATGACGTGGATTGTTTAACATTTTTGTTTAAACCTCTAAAGCAGATTAAGCAGCGCGCAATTTACGTAATTCCATTCGGATCGCAATACGTCCGTTAGAATCACAAAGCTTTATTGTACACATCCATAAGAGCAGGAACAGAGAATCCGTGTGTTACGCGTTTCGCCCATATGGGCTTAATCATAGACAGACGATTCTCATATAGGGACCGGTATTTAAAACGGGGTTCAGCCAATCAGCATTGAACACCTCTAATAGACTTAATTATAAACACATGTAACAAATAAACACAAATATACTCGCAAAAGTAGATGGAAAAATAACTGAGCTTAAATTTCAGCAATACTGGTATATCCAGTGCGCTGCGTAGTCTGCTCTAGATGTTTCTTTTATTTAACATTCCATGTAAAGCCCTGTTAGAAAAACATAAACAGAACTAACTCCTTCTTTATACACGCGGAGCATCAGCACGAACCTTTGCTGACTGCACATTTTAGGCCGAAATGGCCCACTGTAGTAAGCTTGTATCCATTGCTGTGTAGCGATGTTAAAGTAGGACCCTTTGTAAAGCGCCGTAATGGATAGAACTATTTGGTGTTTTGGCGCTTCCTTTTTAATAAAAGAATGATTGAGACATTTTTGTCATTCCTTATCGCTTAAAAACGATTAAAACCCTCCTGTTTTTGACTATAGAAAACATAGGAGGTCATTTATGGGACACATGCTGGTGTAACGTTTTAATGGTGGCCTTATCACTATGGTAACCAATGGAATGTACTCGACGATTTGATTTTTCCAGTGGTTGCTGTGAAAATGAGACCACTTTGCACCAGAATTGACCTTATCCCATGAGGGTCCTTTTATTCGGTTTCTCCATCTTCTTCCTACAATCTGTGTAGATCACACAAGGATCAGGAAACGGGTCACTGCAGACCGGCGTTCCCAATCATGATCTCCAGTAAAACGTTCCACAACGCCTCGCTCGTTCTGCTTGGGTTAAGACTTACAAAGACATTGCTTTTTTGCAGTTTTGTGGCTTTGGGACCCATCGCATGTGCAGAAATGTGGTTTCTGTCTGGGTTTTTGGGCAGCTAATGATACTGGCCCCTGTGGTCATCAGTGGGCACTGTGTTTTGTCTGCCGCTTACGGGTTAGCTGGCAATATTCTTTGTAACCCAAAGGGGGTAAAACACCTTTTGATGTTTTGTTTGCAAAATCAAGACAGGAGATGGTTTTTGAACGGTTCCTCTAAATAATTGATTATTGAAACATGTTGTCAGCTGTTGCTGTTCTGTAGTTGCGTGACAATCATCTCTGTGATCTTTGTATGGATGAAATAAGTGCACACGGTTTGTAAAGTACTAATTATGTGCGTGCGCTTCTAGCTGCTGCCTTTGTTAGAGGACGGGGCAAACGTTAGAGGTAGTTGTGGTCTCTTTGTGCTTGCCACCGGCTTTCTGTGCCCTCACCATATCTAAAAAGTAGAATAAGGGGAACAAATTACCGTATTTCTGCTTTTCTGTTTACTTTTAATGTCCAATACATTTTGTGCTGTTCAGAGAAGGAACCTGTTAATCAAGTTTGATTTCTCTCATGTTCTCATGTTGGTAATAGTATGTGTTATATTAGGTGTGGCTTTTGTCGCTTGAATAGAATATATTCTAGTCTACTTGATGTGATTTAAAGTAAAAGTTCGGGTGTGAAATATAATGGTGGGTTTCGTGTTTCTCATTCATACTTCGTGTTTTTCCTTTGTTGCAAGAATTGGTAATAGTTTGCCCACAAACGGTCTAAATGTCTAAAAGAGCTGACATTCCAAAAATGGCAACATAAGAAACCCCACACATCTGAATAACTATTCTTAGGAAGACCCTTTATCAGCAAACTGTGTTTCCAAAGACCTGACCCTTACAGTATGTTGTCTCCAGAAGATCCCATTCCACTAAAGGATGCCTACTCTACAAGAACCTTTTCTACCAAAGGATTCCTTCTCCAGGAGATCCAGCTTCACCAATAAATGTCTTCTCCAGGAGACCCAGCTCCACCAAAAAATTCCTTCTCCAGAAGACCCAGCTCTCCAAAATAATGCCTTCTCCAGAAGACGCTTCACAGCAAACGAATGCCTTCTCCAGAAGACGCTTCACAGCAAAAGAATGCCATCTCAAAAAGAAACTGTACAAAAATTGATGGCATCGCTAGAAAATTGCACCACCAAACTGATGTTTTACTTAAGACCTACCATGCTAAACCATGCCATGACAACATCGTAATTAAACTGGGTTATTTGTTTTAGAAAAAAATAATTATTTTGGCTTAAATGTTTGGGTTTTTTTTTTTTTTGCACTTTTACAGCAGTTTACTAAATTCATCATTGACCGCGTGTGATTTCCGCACCAAAGACACTCATCAGAGAAGCCCTGTCTTTCGGCAAGTCCTTCCATAGATGTTACAGACACCTTCTAAATATGTTTGATCAAGTAGCTTCTTAATCTCAAGGGATTTGAACTGTTCTCGAAGAGTGAACATTTTATAATTCCTGCCATGTTATCTCTACGTTGTGGCATGCAGTTTTCTCGCACCAAGTGAGATAAATTGGAAATATTGTATAGCTATCTAAAGAATGCAAATGAAGGTAAAGAACTGATAAGTTGCTAGATGTTTGTTTATGGGAACAAAGCCTCCGGTGTAAATTTTCGCAAACTGGTTCATTTCATATGTAAATGTTTTTTTTTTCTGTAAAGTACATGTATATCTGAGTCAAAACCAAATACAACGTAGGTAAGGTACAGTCATTTGCTAAATGGGTTTATGGTTAGTTTATTCTGGTATTGAGGGCACAATCTTCCTTATCGCCTCCGTTGTTGACTTATGCGTCTTTGCCGTATCGGAAGTCATAGGATTTGTGCATACTTGGACTTGACATTGGTCGGCACAAAAGTTCACACTTGAAATCTGACTAAGAATACGTTGAAAGGGCATAAATTGTAAGAGAATCATCCATGTGATGTTTAATATGGTTGCTGTAAAATAAGTTTAAAAAAAAAAATAATAAAATGTGTGAAATCGTATTTAAATATTTATAGCAATAATGAGCTAATTGAACTTTATCTGCTGGTCTTAGAGCAAGGGCTTAATTCATTGTCTAAGAAACTTGGGATAGGGTTATCAAAATATCTAGCAAATTTAGGGTAATTTAATTAACAAGAAAAGGACAAAAATGTGAATTGCTTCTTACCAAATACCTGGAGTTACGGAGGTTTAGCAAGTACTTGTGTAAGCTTTGTCTCCGTTCCTTCTAGGCAAAGACCAGAGGCCTTAAACATAACCTGATGTTTCTCCACTTTATGATCATTTGCAGTATGATGGGGAAGCTAATAGAAAGTTGCTAAATTGTGGTGGGATTGGAAATCCCTGGGTCCATTGGCATGTTTAGTAAGTTAGCAGGTAATCATGGTAGTTGTAGCTCTCCAAGAGCTGGGTAGCCGTCACTTGGCCATTTGGGATGTAGTGCCATTTGCTCCAAAAAGACCAAATTCGATGATTATATTCCTTTCTTGCATTTCCCAGTGTCATAATTACACAAACGGTTACTTTGTCACTAAAAAGAAGTTACATCATGACCACTAATGACAAACTGGGATGTTTTACAAGGTTTATCTAAATTGGCATCTCATGTCCTGGTAGTTGTTACTGTTTTATTATTATAACTTTTTTTATTGTTATTTAATACATTTTGGAGATTTCCTGTACTGAAACCCACCTTATAAAAAAAATGAAAGATCTTTACATATATGATAAAATATCTGCTTTGATTGGTAAGTATATTGTTTGATATCTAGATGGCTTGTATGTTCGTATGGGTGAAAGTCTGCTGAATGGTTCTTAACCCTAGTTTTTCTTAGGATTAGGAAATAGGGTCACTTCTAGCTAAGTATCCTTCATCGCCTCCTTTTATAAAATGCGTTAAACCAATATTAGGGCTAAGAAAACATGTTGTTAGGTATGCTGTAGGTTTCACCAGGACAGGTAAAAAACAAAGATATTGATCTTTGGATTCCATAACTTCTGTAGTTGTTTAAATTAGATAATGCTGATTATTTTTTTTTTATGACATTCACTATTCTGACTTAAGGTGGTTCAAAGCTCTGTAACTTTTTTTAAGCTTGTACATATACTATTTCATCCTACTGGGTATATTTCTAAAACGTATTACTTGCTACAAGTATCGATCAGCCTGCCTTTAATATTTTAGATAGATCTTATTTACAAAGGGCAAAGTTGGTCGAAAAACAAAACAAAGATAAGGCTTTGAGTGTTCTCCAAAGCAGGGCCGGACTGGCAAAGACGAGGTGGCCCTGGCATTTTAAGGCTGGCGTCCGCCTGACCGTTCTTTTTGCTCATGTAGGATGCAGCCGCTGGCCTTGTGCTGCAGCACCCGATCTGCCATTGGAGATTGACTGAGTTTGTGGCACTATAGTCCACCGTGCATGTGCCCAGTGTGCCAGATGGCCAATCCGAGCCTGTATACCGCTTTGAGTAATCTTTTTGGCTAAACTCGCCACCATGACATACTCATCTCCAAAATCTCACTCCCACTTTATATCTTTCTTACTGCATCCACTAACCATGAAGTGGAACTTCCCAAGGTAGGCTACTGGGTGCTCTCCTTCTTCTGATGGTGTGGCTTCATGAGGGGGCCAGAGCTATTCAAAAATTGACACATGGCTAGCCCTAGACATCCTTAAGAAGACACGGAGTAGAAGATGCAATGGGGGGGGGTGACCAAATGCCCAGAGACCCAGGAAAGCAGCGCTTCACCAGGAGACTCTGGGTCAAACTCCCAGTTCCCACTAGTTGCTTTCTCTTCAAGGTCCCATAAACATTAGCAGATCAAACCCTCAGAGCTTAGTGAATCTAATCTATAATTTTTTTTCCCCCCTTCACTTTTACCGAGTGAAACGCAGTTAATAGCTACAAAATTGCATATTTATGAGCTGTGTTGAAAGCAGCTGATGAAGGAACATTTCTTGCAATTATTTCGATCATCAAATATATCATTAAGTAATATAAATACAGATTTATTCAGAGCTAATGAACCCTTTGGCATATGGAAGATTCTAATGAAAAGAGTTGCCAGAACATCAGGAATAATGATACGCTCATCTGCTTGATTTAAATAAATAAATTAATATTTTGCTTAAATGAGCAATAACATTGGCTTTAGCTGTGGGTGAGAATATCATTGACTTGGGACGCGACTCGGTCATTGTACACTCCCTGTGATGTCATCAGATCGGAGTTTACAGACATTCGTCATCCAGCCCTCTTTGGCATTAGTAATAATAATTTCAATGTGCAACAAGGGTTAGAATAGCAGAATATTGGGCTTTGTTATCAGTCGCAAACAAATTAATTTTAATAATCCGACATTGTTTGCAAAGCTCATGACGGTATTTTTTTTTTTTTTTTTCAAGAATAAGCCGAAGGATTCTGAACCGGGAATATATTTGCGTTAGCTGCTCGAGCTGCGTTCCAAATAATGCAGAAATACCAGGAAAATACATTTTTCAACATTAGGCGTGTTTTATAATTAAATAAAAGGAAACTTGATTGTTTAAAATCTGATTTTTAAGCAGAAGATTAGGAATTTATTAAGGCATGACATACCAGTTTATACAAATAAAAGCATTCTTAGATTTAGAGGCGTGTAATTTTGTTTGTAATGCCTGAATCTGAACAAAGAAAAATAACCAGAAAATAAAGCTATATGAGAAAAAAATAAAAATAATAAACATATATAAATATATATTCATATATAGATAAGCCTATTATTTCTAAAACCTAAGGCATATAAAAAGGTCATTTGTACAAATTTAAGAGTCCGCCAAAGCATGTCATTGGCCCATTTAGGTTCTAGGTTCCAGAGTTAATATGTCAACTTAATCCTAGCGTAGTCGTATATTGAGCCATTGGTTCACTGCGAAATCAATGCTGTTTCAGGGTTAAACTGTGTTTTTAGGAGCATAGGTTTTTCTTAACTATATTAATGGAACATTTTTAATGGTCACTGTTGACATAGATATGTCAGATGACTTGGAAATCATGAGCGTAAAGCAACTTGACAAAAAAGCATTGTTTGGGATAGACGGGCAATTACAGGTAGAGACCAGGTATTGGGAAATGAATGGCTACATTGTTGGGAGTACCTGCCGCACATACACAATCTAGTGACCTTATACGATTCAAGGGTGAAATAGAGTATAGAAAAGTGTAAGCTTCTAAGAACAGAGCCTTCTTTTCCTTCTGTACCAGTAACAATTTTCTTTCTATTTTTCTGTACCAATTTAGTATCACTATGTAATCTGAGCGTGCTCTATAAATAAGTATAAATATATATATATATTTATATATATATATATAATCTGTAATAAATATGGAGGGACTGGAACCCACTGGAAAACACGTACTGAAGAAAGCTGGTTCTGGTAAGAAGGTGATCTGAAGAGCGGTCACTGGGAGTAGATGGCTTTGGTACCATGCATCATTAACATAAGGACAAGCGGATCAAGAGACTGAGACAAGGACACTCGAACGAGCCAGGTCTGGTACTGTCAGTCATGAACATCTGGATAACCCAAATCAGGAGACTGAGGCAAGGTTGCTGGAACAAGCCGGGTCTTGTACCGTGAATGATACAGGAGACTACAGGTTCTGCCACCACCTTTACACCACCCAAGGGCAGACAAAAAATGTAGGCCCGGTGTTTAAATAGCACATTCCCAGGAGGAAAAAAAAGGTCATCTAAGGTCAAAGACGTCATGTGCATACGTGCCTTACCTTCTCGCGAGTTTGCGGGATGCCGCACGGTCAAGCGGACACGCACCACAAGCAAGGCCTAGAATCGGCCTACTCGCCAACTAAAGAGCATGGGGCGGCGGAGAAGGCAACGGTTGTTGCAGAACTCTCCCAAGAACAGATAAAGCGTTGTATCCAATCTGGAATTTGTTTTGATGGAGTATATAATAGATGAGTGGTTGCTGCATGTTTAGGGACCTCTTCTCCATCGTAGCTGACTTCAGGAGGCTCAAGGTCAGTAATGAATGCAACGTATCTAAATCAGAACATAATTATAACTTTCTGACTATTATTGTTGTTTCTTTTTTTCCCCCTCTGTAATAAGGAAATGTAGGCCTGGGAACGTGAAGCAGATCCAACAGAAAATTACAAAATGCCAACGGAGACAAAGCTTTGCCAAAACAAACACCCTATAGCATTAGATGTTTGTTTTTTGGGTTAAGACGGACCCACGTGCAGGCAATTCTTTGTGTGCTGAACGTTACTTTTATCTTGTGTAGATGCTGCTCAGACTGGCTCGGTTTTCTGTCTCTTTGACTCCGTTTTCTGTTGACTTTCCCACCTTCTCTTGACTGAGAAAAAGGGTCTACCTAGAAATCGGTCCCCAACGCTGATGAAAAGTCTGTTCTATGAGATGTTTTAGTCGTTGGGACCTCCTTTTGTAAGGTTTTCTTGCGGAGCGTAAACGAAGGAAGAGTTTGATAAACCAGCCGCAGCTAAAAACGTCCTTTATCATTGTCGGATGACTCGATTTATGTTGAGGCGTGCGATGTACGTTAATGACATTGAGTACCCATTATGTTCTCAGAAATAGATGAGGTGTCCCTTCAACACCAGCTCATAACACTAGACTATCCTGGTTACTTCACTGGCGCAATATTCGGCTCATCTGTGTTCTATTGTCTCATCACTCAGTAAACGAAATGTGTTTTATAAGACAACCAAAACACACATGACACACTTTCAAAGCAACTAGCCGAACGTGGACCTCATAAGGCCGCAAATGCAAATGAAATCATGAAAGCGAGAACATTCCGACATTATATTTACTTTTAAAGCACTTACAGACAATATACGCCCGACTTGAGTTATAAATGAGAGCTTCTACAAACAAGAGCAACAAACTTTCTATCCTGAATGTTTAACAAATTTATTAAAGGTTATTCTAGGTCTCGCATCACTTTCTCTTTACTAATTCTACGTCATGAGGTCATCACCAGCCTTACTCTGTGCAGTCTATATTAACTCTCTACGTTATTTCGTTAAGATCTGTTTATCCTTTAGTATTAGCTATGGATATTACCGCTTAGTTCTGGTATTTTTATGTGAATTTAGGCAATTAACCCCTTAAGGACAATGGGCGGTCCCTAAACCCATTGAAAACAATGCATTTTGAGCCCGTACATGTACGGGCTTTGTCATTAAGGGGTTCCAGGCATAAGTTATTGTAACAGTAGAAAATTCTTACTCGATCGCAGTTGAAAGGGAGTTATTTTAGACATTATTGCATGTAGTGACCGTTTTCGGACATAAATATGACGTGAAATACCAGTGTTTGGTCATTGGTGTTTATGATACATGTACACTGCCTTTCAAAAGTTTGGGGTCACTTACAGTAGATATTTCCATGCTTTCCATAAAAACTGCTAACATAATAGCAAAAGGGCTTTCCACAGATCGATTAGCATTTTAAATTTAAGCATACACGTAAATCCGCGTTTGTGTGTTTTTTCTCTCTGCTTATCGGTGGACTTGAGTTATATAAAACTAACCTTTTTGAAATTCTCTTTTTTTCAGGTTTCTTATAGTGTTAATATGCCTCATATTCAGTGTGCTTTCAACGATACAGCAATACTCGAACCTGGCCACAGAAACTCTCTTCTGGATGGTAAGTTCGTGATATAAAGGTGCAGTTTTATTGTAGAATTGCTATTTCTTGCACTGTAAGATGTATGGTTTAAGACAAGCTAGGGTTAATGTCGCATTTATCATTAATAAATAGTTATTTAGATTCCCTTCCTTTGTCCAAGTACATATTACGTTGGTCCCTCCATTGTTCATGTGAAGCAACACATTTCAGCCTGGTCTGCCCCATAAGCCTTGCTTAATAGAGATCCAACTCAAGCCACGATGTGCCTTTGGACAGTAAGTGTCCATGTCGTCTATATTGGTGGACCATCCTAGATGGACCAACTACAGAGACAGTCATCAGATAATGTTAATGTATCATGTTTTTCTTATTTAGAGTTGTGGCTATAGGAATGAAATGGGGGGCTTCACCTTATCATGCAGTGGGCTAGCCTTGCCTTCGATACGCCATACCACCCTCGTTTTAGGAGGGACAGTTTGTCTTTTGGGGGCGCAGATGCCCCCAAAAGATCCTCCTTTTTTCCTTGTGCTTTTATTTTCTACTGATATAACATTTTGATCATTCAGTGGTCTTTTATTCTTTGAAGGGTCAGCCTTGGATCCATAATGTTAAAGTTCTAATTATGATGATTTTAGGGAGAAAAAAAAGTTACTTTTAAAAGCTCAATGACTACCGGTAACTTTTGTTTCATAAAAGTTAATATTCATTCTATTGTTAAATTAGCAACCTCAAGATAACTGAGGATTTAAAAAAAATTTAACCCTTCGCTCTGCCCAATGTAATATTTAATTGTGGATGTTTTAGGTATAGTTTCTAATGAATAAAGTTTATTTCCTTTTTATCTTAGTCACTTCTTCACGTCTTCTCTCTCCTTTAGCTGGGGGGGGAATCGTTACTTACTTGAAAACCCCAAGTACGGTATCTTAAACCATTTGTTTAATTGTGTGAGGCTTCAAAGTATATGCATGAACGTGTTATGGGTATGGGGTTTTTAAATATACATTAATAGCAGGACTTTAAGAAGCAGTAGTTTAGAAATACTAACAAAGTACATTAAAAGGGCAGCGAACACGTGTTTTTAATTTTACGCCTCCGTCCCTGGAATATCTCCTAAAATGGTCATATAGTACGGTAAATCAACAACAAGGACGATAAATCAACAACAAGGACAAATATATCACAAATCTGTAAAGTGAACACCCATACTTTACCCATACCATGTTAAATACCATTATTATATTGCAACGGGATAAGGGCCGCAGTCATTTCAATGAGAATATACTGTTTGTTTTTTTTCTTTTGGGGTCTTTAATTTGTGAAGGTGACTGCAAGGATACTGTTGGCATTTGGGAAAAATAAAGCAGGTCTGTTTAGGGATTCATTACTTTTTTTCATACAAGGCTATAAATAATAGAATAAACATTAATGTTTTAGAGCTTCTTGATCCAAGGAGAAATCTGATTGCCTTTTGGATTCAAGAACAAATTTTCCCCCTAAGTGGCGAAATTCAAAAAACTAATTTAATTAAGGGGAAGTTGCCTTATTTTGGATCAAAAGCACCCACCTTGGAAGCAAATGGTCCTCTTATTTCATAAAGGAAATCATGATTTATGGAATATTTGCTTTTATACCGCAGATCCCTATTACAATAACTTTGCGTTCTTCTTTTTTTTACTTTGAAAGAATGTGAGAACTTTTAAAACTGAAACATTGTTTTCTGAAGCAGGGATGTTGTGCAATATACATACGCCAAGGGCACCTCTAGCTCCCCTTATCTTTAAAATAGAATGAATGTAAAAATATACTTTTTGGTCTTTTCCTAAATTTGGCACGGTATTGAATTTAGCAACCTGGTTGAGAATTCCCTTACCTGTTTGATTGACAGGTCTGAAGCTCGCCTTATAGAGGGTGTCCAGTGTCCTATGCTGTAGAATAATTTACAGTAGATCGAGGTTTCCATTTGTGTAATATATGAAGAATTGTAAAATATTTTGTAGCTTTTTTTATCTTCTTATTGGATTGAAAGATAATTAGATATATAATATAATTAGTATAATATATAATTTTATAATATATTTATATATATATATATATATATATATATATAAACTTGTGTATGTGTGTGAGCATGGATGTGTACATGTGTATTAGTGAGTTTGAGTAAGTGTATGTAATTTGTGTGTGTTTACATATGTGTATGTTGAAAGGGGCAAAGAAGGCACAGACAAGCTGTTTGAGGACAATGATGGTACATATAAGCTGTTTGTGCCATCTTTCCCCCAGCTTGTCAGTGCCCCCAAACAGGCTGTTTGGGGATTAGCACAGCTCTGATAAGCTAATTTTTTTTTTTTTGCTTTTTATGGTCTTTTAGCCGATTCATATTCAGTATTTTATACTAGTCCTTAAAGAGGCCAGAAGAAAATATCTACTATAAAGCTAAAAATCTGATCCGCAAAACTTTACGTTTCTCTGTAGGCGCAAGAAAAGATTTTTCACGTTTTGAGAAACATATTTATTCACCCCACAGGAAATCGTACTTGTGGTATTCTTTGGAGCAGAGTATGTGGTCCGTCTGTGGTCTGCCGGATGTCGAAGCAAATATGTTGGAGTATGGGGAAGGCTGCGGTTTGCTAGGAAGCCTATTTCTATAATAGGTAAGAGTGGCCTGTGCACAAACGCTACACCAATGCCAAAAAAAACGCATTTTTTCTTATTTTATCCAAATACTCAAATTTCGTTAAAGGTGATGTTGAAAGGTTGTTTCTCAATGTTCCTTATACTGATTGACAACTGCCGTTCCCTTAGTGCTCTCAGGAGTGTTTTCTATGTGAAGCAAGCTCGGGTCTACCTCTGTTTAGCTATTTACTATCCTGTCGTTGGCTGGGACAGCTGTCGGCAGTTATATAGCTCCATCAAATTCCATAGCGCTGTACAACGGGTAAATGGCATATAACAAGCAGTATAATATAACAATTCGTCTTACAGAAACAAGGGTTAAGGAGGGCTCAAACGAGTTCACAATCTTACAATTTTTTCTTTGAAGAACCTAGTTTGTTGCTTGTGCTGAATTAATACATTTATTTATTTAATAAAACATATTTTTCTTCCAGATTTGATAGTAGTCGTTGCTTCAGTCATAGTTCTTTGTGTTGGATCCAATGGCCAAGTTTTTGCAACATCTGCCATAAGGTAATGTTTCCCTTAAATGCTCAATGTAATAGTCCCTGGCTCAAGACTTTTATGAGCAAAGCAACTTCCAAACCCATAATAAAGTCAAAACCACTGGAAGGATTATAGGGGTGCTACATCAAGTGCTATGAACCAAGGGGCACCCCCTCCCCCATGCGCAAGACAAATTAGAAACAAAACTTAGCTATATGACAACTTTGAGAAGATCGGATCTTCTAGGTCCCCCTCCAAAGAAAGAGGAGGCCCACTGAAGTCTTCAAGGGTGGTGGACAAAAGACTCAACCCCCCCCACACCAAAGTCAAGTCTTAAGGGACCCAGCTCCACTGTGGCGTTTTCAACAAGAACCAGAAAAAACTGTGATCAAAAATCAACACCATGTGTGCCCCCAAAAGTGAAGTGATTTTCAGCTTGTTCAGACCCTAGCCCATGGCTGGTGTTATACAAATTTTGATCTTCTTTCTCCACCAGCTAAAGGCCAGGGCATAGTTACGTCCCATGTCAGTGGAGTTCCCCCGCACACCACATAAACGGGTCCATGATACCCCGATACCAGGGGGCATCAAAAACCACATCCCGGGCTTTGTGAGCCTGCTCGACCAAGCTTTACCTCTTCCCTTTAGCCAAAAGGTCCAGAACTTACTTATAGAGTGAGAGGTTTTAGGAGTTTGTAAATTGACAATTGAACCTTACCCTCAACAGAGAAATAAATTACATGGACTACGTGTTTTACATGTAATGTTGTTCTTCTCTAGGGGAATCCGTTTTCTTCAGATATTACGGATGCTACATGTTGACCGTCAAGGTGGCACTTGGAGACTTCTGGGATCAGTGGTGTTTATTCACAGACAAGTATGTTGACACCATGGGATAACATCAAGCTTCCTTTATTACTCTTGTGTAATAGACTGTTTGTATAACCACGACGCCTTGCTTTTGACAGTATTATTATTTGTTACGGTTCGTTAGTATTTCTGTACCTAAAGGTTGGCGAAATTCTTCTCTTTATAGGAACTCATTACAACCCTTTACATCGGGTTCCTGGGGCTGATCTTCTCTTCTTATTTTGTGTATTTGGCTGAAAAAGAAGCAGTTGACGATTCAGGGCAGTATCAGTTCGGAAGCTACGCAGATGCCCTTTGGTGGGGAGTAGTAAGTACATTCAGCATGAAATATAAATGGTTACATAATAAGAACTTAAATGGAATTCAGTTTATGGATTCATCTGAAGGTAGTTATGTCTGCCTGATGATTTTTGATATGATAAATGTAAAATAAATATGAAAATAACAAAAGATTGAAGGGGTAGATGAAGCGGCCAAGCAAGCCGCCAGGCCCAGAGGATTAGTAAAGGTCTCTTGGATATGCAAGGCGCCAAACATGAAAGGGAAAGAGGTATTTTAGGTGTTGGGTTCAAGGCTACGCTGAATTCTTTTATGGAATCTCCAGGTGTTTCCTCTCTGTATCTGCTTCTATAACATCTATATCTCTGTTATGTTTTCTTTAGGTCACAGTTACAACCATCGGTTATGGAGACAAGGTTCCTCAGACCTGGATCGGAAAAACTATCGCCTCTTGCTTTTCGGTGTTCGCAATTTCATTTTTCGCTTTACCGGCGGTAAGCTCCCTACTTACGTATGCAAAAACTACAGATATCGCCTAAGGTGGCCAATACGTCAACTTGTAAATGTCTCAAATGGCTCATTTCGGGAATAGGAAATGGGTTGACTAAAAAAAAAATATAAAAAACCATTCTGGTATAAAGTGGAGAAAAAGGAAACATTTGTGGTCTTTGCTGCAGAATTACTCTTTATATATAACTTCCAAGGTCTCTTTAAATTATATTTATTTTAGGGAAGTATATTTATGTTTCTTAAGCCTGTTTTTTCATGTACTAATTCTACATGATTGGAAATATTTACAAATGTCATCATCGTTTCTGAAATTAAAACTGGCCTCCAAAAAAATGGATTTCCAAATTTTAACAGTTCTATACAATTTAGAACAGAATATTTTTTTTTACAATTGTCTGAATTAGGCAACTTTTTTAATTTTTGTTTTAATAATGTTTCACTCTTTCTAAAGAAGAAATATAAAATGAAGAAAAATGTAACAGTTACAAAAAAAACATCAAAAAGCAATCTGATTATTATTGTGACCCCCCTTAAAAGATTAGCATAATATTTTTATTTGTTTTTGAACAAAAAACTACTTGGCTATAATTACCTGTTGAATACAAAGAATGGCATCATTTTTACCTGATTTGAAGCATTTGTTCCACGTTCTTATATTATCTCCAGGGGATCCTAGGCTCAGGATTTGCCCTGAAAGTGCAACAAAAACAGAGACAGAAACATTTTAACCGACAGATACCAGCCGCAGCATCGCTAATTCAGGTAACGGCCTTTACACCAAGACAACTCTCCTCAGTGGTGGGGATGCATTTTATATAATATTTAAGTGTAAATATACATGACAAGATGTTTCACTTCTCCGTATATAACCTCTGGTTCCTGGTATGTGGTGGGAATGTGGTTAAAAATATGACACCGCTCGGGGTGGTTGATCTAGTTCACATCAAGGTTAATTGCCCCAACAGTTGTGGTGAGTTCCCACAGTTCAAGCTCCAGGACTTGGGTTTCTGACCCGGGAAAGCTTTGTTCAATGTGAATGAATCCATCCTGTAATGGATTTTAGCCGTAGAGTTAAAACGTTTCGATCGTAAGAGTCGATGCTCAGACTTGTAACAGATGAACGCCGTTGCTTCCCTTGTTCCAGACAGCGTGGAGGTGCTATGCAGCTGAAAATCCAGATTCTGCAACGTGGAAGATCTACATCCGGAAACAACCACGGAACCACCAGTTCATGTCGCCAAGCCCAAAGCCCAAGAAAACCGTCATGGTATTTCTCTTTTGCTATTCTGTATTTTTCTGATTGTCCTCGTGTTTCTTTGCCATTTACCTGAATTTGACACATTGTCACTAAATGCAACATTAGAAACATCACTTGTTGCCAGCTAAGTGTCCACCTTTCAATAAAACCCTTCCCTGAAAAACAAAGCATGCCAAGGTTTATTTGCTTAGCTTACTACAGATTAGTTTTTTTGGTGGAACAGCACCTTTAATAGTGTTGTGCCAGAGGGAACTGTATTGTAAAACTATTCTCACGAGATCTAAAGAACCCAAAGTGCAGCTTCCATTAATCTGAACCACATAAGGTGCTAGCGATCTACGTCGCCTTGTGATCGATGCTTCCTAGCGCTCAACCATCGATCTGCTTCATATGGAGTTCATTTTCTCTTTTTACATATTAAATCGGCACAAAATATTATTTCATGTGTCCCCCCTTTTAAAAAGGGCATTTGTACACTCTCTACCTTTTTTTTCTTTTGAAATATTTTCTTCGTTTCAGGTTAAGAGGAAGAAACTGCGCACAGAAAGAGAAGAAGGCTCTACAGAGAAGATGTTAAATGTTCCACATATCACTTATGACCATGTTGCGGAGGACAAAAAGAGCGACAACTACTCTGTGGAAGCATATGAAAACACAGGTAATTCATCATGTGACAAATTGCATGCAGTTCTATCCTTTCTACATCACCTGGGTGGCAAACTTAGAGACAATGGAGGTTACAATGTACACATTTATCTCATATATGATTTAGTAAAACACCGTCTAGCCATCTCTAGAAACTCAAAGCCAGTTGACTGTAAGCATCAAAGTCGGACAGTCTCTTTACCAATATGTTTTTTTAACAGTGAAAAAATCCTTTGGGCTGTTAGATGTCAGTTCTGCGCCTTTTATCAGGACAAACAGCTTTACGGAGGATCTGGACATGGAAGGAGACACGCTACTCACCCCGATAACCCATATCTCAGAGTAAGTCTCTCTACCCGTTGGATACCCCTGCTCTGGAACACTCTTCCGACTGCACTCCGTTTGTGATCGCGTCCATTTAAGAGGCTTCTATCCTGAGAGTTTTTTTGTGTGTTTTTGCAGACTTCGGGAACATCACAGAGCAGCAATAAAAGTAATTCGACGGATGCAGTACTTTGTGGCAAAAAAGAAATTTCAGGTGTGTTTAGCATATTAAATATTTTGTATTGTAGGAATCGTACCATGAAGAAATTTACAACCGTCTAAGCCTTGATGCATAGGAAAAAAAGACAATCGAGGGAACCTGCGCTTCCCCACTGGGGAAATATGTCATTTAGATGTGTTGGATACCTCCCAAGTGTCCCGTCTTCCCTTAACAGACTATTGTTACTTCTTATAATTAGAGTAGTTGTATTGGGACATATATATATATATATATATATATATAAATATAAAAGCTTGTTTGAAAGATCAGCTGTGACTTCTCCTTATTTTTATTTTGTGTACACACAGCAAGCGAGGAAACCGTATGATGTGCGGGATGTTATTGAACAATATTCTCAAGGTCACCTTAACCTGATGGTCCGAATTAAGGAGCTGCAGAGAAGGTTGTGGACAACGTATCCGTTTATATTTTTCCGGGCACTGCATTGTACAATGAATGTAGTTTAAATTTCAAATTTAAAAAGGATCACCAAACCCATCCTTCGTAAAAATAATTTACGCTGGTCTTCAAGCTTAATGTTGCCCTTAATGATCTCCATAAAGTCCCTCAACCTCCCTGTAAAGCTATTGTGAAACCTGTGGGTGTTGTTATATTGTTGGGTTGGCAGCATCCAGCTCTTGCCGGTTCCTAATAAATGTATCACTTAAATACATATAATAATGCAGTTTGATGACATTGCTCTTTCATATTCTGTCCACTCGAAACTTGTTAAAAATATTTCTTTTAATTTCCAGATTGGACCAGTCGTTGGGGAAGCCGTCTCTCTTCCTTTCTGTATCAGGTAAATAATGAAGAGTTCGGGATGTATTTTAAGGGACACTCCTCTGTGTTCTCTATTTGATGTAACTTACTCGCTTAGTCAAATAATATATTTCATAGTTTGTCATTTAAAAGTATATATTTTTTTCTTGTCAATAGTCATACAGCCGCTTCAAGGTTCATTTACTGTACTAAGCTAATTGTTGCAGAGAACTAAGAATAAGCTGGAATTGTGTCTTTGTTTTCCTTTTTACCTGCTTCTGGGCCAACGCCAGCTTAAACCATTTCCGAATTTGTTATATCTGTTTTTCCAACCTCCGCTGCTTACGAGGTGCTAATTGTCAGAAAACTGAGTAGCCTGCCCAATTATTGACATGGGGTGGTTACTTGGCGTTGATTCCTGTGAAGGGAAATGCTTTTCCGTAGGGTGCAAGGAGAGATGCAGGGGTTGGAAATAGAAATTCCCAGCAGCTGTGGCAGTAGCGCCAACCATATGTCCCATTCCCAATTACTTGCACCCATGCGGAGCAGCAGCACTAGATCCCCCGGAGCATCAGCTATTTGACTATTTCAAAGGTGCTACTCTGACCTGGGGAGCTTGGGTGGTACTCGTGCCCACCCAAGCTCCCCAGGTCAGAGTAGCACCTTTGAAATAGTCAAAGCCTACCAAGAAGAACTGCTACTACCGCTTACTATTGACCATTTTAGTTATTGGGGCCAGAATGCTGATGATCCTATGGTGCTAAAATCAAAGTCTGAATCTCTTCCTAAACCTTGATGGTTCCTAAAAGCAACCTCCCCCTTTGGAAATGCCACTTGACTCAAACTCCTTTTTCCTCTTTCTGTCTAGATAAAGTGAAAGATCGTGGGAACAACACTATTGGTTCCAGGTTAAACCGCGTGGAAGATAAGGTAACGGATCTATCAGCAATGCTTAAATTATGTCTGCTGGAAACTGTTTATATCATTTTACATCTATATAGAAATGCTTATATATATTATATATAATATATATATATTATATATATATATATATATATATATATATATATATATATATATATATATATATATATATATATATATATATATATATATATATATATATATATATATATATATATATATAATATATATATATATAATACTGTATTATTTCTTAGGCTGTGAAAGTGACTAAATGATCGTCTCCAATAAAACAAGGACACAGCAGGAATAGAGTAGATTGCGTTGGAAATAATTAATACTTTTCTATTTATTGGCTTTTGGTGTCTATTTAAATTGCAGTAAAGCAGATTACTTAGGGTGCGCCTCATTGTGTTCCCCTGCAATTAGGTGTGATGTAAAATTAAATCAATGAGGAGGAATACAAGAAATCTCACCTTAACTTACCAAACGTTCGGCATAGGAACACATTTTTAGAGTAGGAAAATAAAGATGAGATCCAGGGGCGTAACTAGAAACCTCAGGGCCCCGGTGCGAGAATCTGTTAAGGGCCCCCCCACCCATCTATCCCTTTCTCACGATCTACTCTCTCCCTCCCTACCCCCCCTTTCTCACGATCTACCCACCCACTCCCTCCCTAACCCCCCTTTCTCATGATCTACCCACTCCCTCCCTACCCCCCTTCTCACGATCTACCCCCCCTTTCTCACGATCTACCCACTCCCTCCCTACCCCTCTTTCTCACGATCTACCCACTCCCTCCCTAACCCCCCTTTCTCACGATCTACCCACTCCCTCCCTACCCCCCTTCTCACGATCTACCCACTCCCTCCTCCCTTCTCACGATCTACCCACTCCCTCCCCCCCTTCTCACGATCTACCCACTCCCTCCCTACCCCCCTTTGTAGGTCACTTACCGTCAACTCCTGTGTTGGGAGCGTGAGGCGTTTGTCTCAGGTGCTGGCGCTTCACTGCTGAGCGCCAGCACCCGAGACAAACGCCTCACGCTCCAAAAACTGCACTCTGGGCAGCGCTGTTTTGGATGCAGGCAGCGGCGGCAGCGGCGACGGCGGCAGCAGCGGCGGGGAGCGGAGGCATCCTGGATTTCTGTCAGTCAGGGGGGCCCAAGAGTTGCCGAGCGGTCGTTTTCAGCAACCGCTGGGCACCCCTTGGGCCCCCCTGACTGGCAGAACTCCAGGGCCCGGTCGCAGTCGCGACCCCGGTTGTTCCGCCACTGATGAGATCCTCACAAGGAGTTCCTACACTTTAATTGTTAAAATGTGTCATTTATGTCTTTTTTTTTTTTTGTCTTTTCGTACTGTTTAGTTTTGCAGTCACATTGACGTATAATGATTTTTTTTTTGTATAGGTAACACAGATGGATCATAAGTTGAATCTCATCACCGACATGCTTCACCATCTAGTTTCCAACCAACAATCCGGTCAAACGAGCAGGTCGCCTCATCGAAGCAGCTCCATGGACTCTGAACACCACCTCTGCCATAACGCCCTTCCTACGTACGAACAGCTTACCGTGCCGAGACGGAATCAGGACAATACATCCTGATGAAGATCCAGTCTGCTGCTGCTACCCATAAACAGACTTTGACATTTATTACAATGGACCCAGGTCAACTACTGCGTTCAAACCAAAAGTTACTGATTTTGTGAATGTATTTTAACAATGCAGAAGACCACCGACGAATGTTCCATGTAGACTGAACATCTAACTGTTCCCTTCCTGATCATGGTTGGTGGCTCCTCTGGAAATCCTGACAAAGGGAAGCGGTTGATATGGCGAAACTGGAGAAAGTTTTAACTTCCACCCATCCGGTGATCTGACCTGTAACGCGACATGGGGGGGAAAATACTCATTGTGTGGTGGGATCAACTAAAAGCGGGCATGTTTAAACTCCAGCAGACGTCGGCTACTCTTCATAAAAGAAATTCCTAAAAGATCTAGGGTTTTATTCTATTTTTTTTTATTTTATATGAAAGTAGAGGACGGTTTTAGTAAATGAGCAGTTCTGGCGTTTTCATATAATTTGTAGATTATTTCTTTCTCTTGTAAAATCGTAGACAAGTCTCAAAGATGCTATCGTAAACGGTGATTAAAACGGGTTAGGTAGCTGCTTCCGTGTCCATATAAACCGCATAAAATGGATCGATTTGATCTCGCGATTCCGTTTTGGGCTAGGAAGGATGTGGTTTAAAGCGTTCTAACGTGCAGCTGAAATTAACAGGGTTTCTGAATTGAAGGCCAAATTTCAGTGCCAAAAAATAGTTCTTTAATACAAAAATCACACGTAGGTATTTGATTAAAAAAGTATATAGGTGGATGTTAAAGTAATGGCCGGTATTCTCCTGATAAGAGTACTCAGACCAAAATAACTGGATATTATTATGGAACCTTGGTATTGGGGGTTTTTTTCTCCAAAATGTCGGGTTTTTTTGTTTTTTTTATTTTTAGTAAAACCTGTGAAAATAAGATCCGGGTAGATCTTGCCTGATCGATACACTGGAGGAGTTTGGCAGATTTCTCAGGTCCTAAAAATCACAAAATCTGTGCCTTTCTCACGTAATGTGGTGTAAACGGGTCCTGGACGGAAACGGACAGATTAGCAACTTTCTTGGCAATAGTTAAATTCTTAAATATTATTTTGTCTCACGGCAGGTTTCATTTGCCTCGTAAAAAAAAAAATGTACGTAAAGGGGAGAACAAAACACTGGTAATAACATAAAACAATAAAACTGCAGCCGTAAATATTATGTGAAATAATTCACTTTTTAATCCCCTTTTGGGACTATTTAAGCATTGATGTTTGTTATACACACATAAAGGAAATATATAGTTTTCCCCTACTGCTTTTGGTTAAAATGATGTAGAATTTATAGCACATAGCCCTAAATTGACACAATAATAACTTTTTATTATCTTCCTATTTTGCGGCATAATAAAAATGTTATAGACCGATGAGTTAATATGCTTGCACCAGTTTTAGGCTGAATAGCAGTATGTTGGGTTGTATTTATTTCGTGAGCATAGTGCCAACTGTGGTGTATTCAGCAGGATTTTTTCCTTGGTTTCCATGGCGACAGCACCACTTTTAGTCATTTGCTCCGGAATTGACCCGTTAACACGGCCCATCGATCTGCAAAACCGAATGGTTGAAAAATGACCGTCGCGGTGAATTTTATATGTTAGTCTCCGAGTAACGCTGATCGTTACGAGACCGCATTGAGATACTGTATAAGTGCCTTTAACCAACTTTTAATGGCTGTTTTGTTATGTTGTTTGCAACATTATCGAAGCTTGAAAGAAAACATTTCAAAACCAGGATATTCTCATTCAGTGCAATATTTTTCATATGTCTTGCTGTATATAAAATACTAGTTTTTGAACAAGAATACTGTTTATGCAGGTTTGAATGTATCCCTTTCCCTGCCACTAGATGGCACTGCAGCGCAGGGCTAGGGAAAGATGTTATTCTAAGTCCTATCACTTGTTACGTTTGGAATTGTTCATTTTTAATACCCGGGGGGGGGGGAGGGCATCTTTCTAACATCTTTATCTGGAGAAACTGGAGGGACAGTCTCAGACTCTGAGTGACCTTAACATATTGTATGCATTTGGATTAATCTTGTATACTGCTGTATATGTACATGAATACGATATTTTTTATTCTTTTTAATTCTACAGAGCATTCTGAATAATTTGCACATAACTGCAGAAAACAATACTTTTTCCTGTTTACGGCTTAACCTCTTAGAAGCCAAAATACTCCACACTCATTTTTACCACCTTTGAATCTTAGAGGGTTAAACTGCGCTATATATATAAAAATATGATGCGTCACAGACCCTTCTTGGTATACAAGGGGTTAAACACTTGATTTTTTTTTCCTTTTCTTTTCTAATGCTGCAGCATTTCTGGGTGTTCACTAAAATTGCGTTGGTAACGGGAGTGTTTTATCTACCAGTTTGATGTAATAGTAATTGATAAACAAAAATTGTCATTTAATACGGCTGGAATATTTCACAAAGTATATGGGCATTGTTATTTGTGAAATCAGTATCTGATTATTATTTTTTTTTTCCTAATGATTCATTCACTGTAATTATTAATGATTTTCCTAATAAAAAAAAAACACTAGTGCGGTATTTTTGAGACATTTTTATGAGGAGTACTATTTCAATGAAAGTATACTATAAAACAAATTAAAATTTGATTTAAATGGACAGTTTAATGTGCCCGACAGCCTCACCAAAGGAAGTTTAAGTATTAATCTCTTGCTGTAGCTTCCTGCCTCCTCTGTGGTCAGACAATTCTCAACACTGATTGGCTACATAATGCAGCCAATCAGTGGCAAGAAAGCATCCAATCAAATCAGTTGCAGTGCCTTCCATGTGCATGAGCATTAGCAAGGGGGGCATCACATAAATGTTATAATATATATGATGTCAGCCCGTTTTTTCTTTATCCTTCCGCTTCTGTATTCCAATAAATTTACCAATAAATGTACAGCAGGGGTATCAAAGCTGCTGGATTTAAAAAAGTCACAACTTTCTTGAATATTGCCCTAGAACTTCCTTAGAATCGGCCGTATATTGTTTTATTTGCAATAAAATAATAGTGGTTTTATAACAAAACCCAGGAAGCGATCGCGTGCGTTTTTTAAATCTCACAGACAGTGACTCGCCAACATTTAAAGGAAAGTAAACCGACCCAAGAAAATGACAACCCAAATATCACCCACAGAGCTGATACCGGCGGAGTCTGCGATCGGTTCCCGGCGCTCCGTAACCTACAAAACACACCCGTGTTTCACAATTTAGATAATGATCTCGATCAATGCCTGTACCTGGGAGAACCGTATGGGAATGGATCACTAAGTACGATTTAATGTTTCCGTGGGAAAGTAAAAAGAATAGGACATATCAAAGTGTAGGCGCTGTATAAACAATAAGGAAGATTGTGGAACATTCATCTTCTGAGCAATCATCTGTGTATTTCCAGTGGTCATGGTTGGGGAGCGTGACACGTACCGCACTTTGAAACATTTTGGAAAGGTTTGCCGGCTTTGCATGGTTGGCGTCGTCAATAAAGTTAAAGACTTTGATTTATTCGGTGATTAAGATTAAATTTGTTGAAATATATATAATAACGTATAACATGATCTGTCTCGTTTAAAGAGTTTGGGCCACGGACAGTGCCTGCTAACCAGAATGTGTCCGTAGTCGAAAGAATTTCAGTGTTTCGGTAGTATTTTCTTGTGTTCCGTCCTGTTATAGAAAAATGAATATCGAAGTACTATGTGAGTAACCCTAATCCTCTGAGTACCTTACTATACATTCCTCCATGATCCATGATCCAAACCTTTGTACCGCTGTTTGATGGCTTAAGTGCGGGCTAATTGTTTGGTTTGTTTTTGGCCCTACCCATTCGGTTCGACCAAAAATTTGAGGGCATTTTTTAATGTGGGAACAAAATTTATTGCCCGTTGCCCATATTTACTCTCACTCCTTCACACTCTCACTCTTTCCACTTCCACATCTTCTATCTTCTATCTTCTATCTTTTATCTTCTCTTCTTTCTTCAGTCTACTATCTTCTATCTTCATCAGTATCTCCACAAAAAAAAAAACTGGCTGGAACTTCCGCCAAAATGGCGGCACTTGTGTTGACATCCTCTCCCTGATCCTTGAATGGGGGGGCAGATGCTTTCAGTGATGTCCTCTCCTCCAATTGACTGAATGCATCTCCTGAAGGGGATTTAACAGGGGGGGGGTCCTTACAGGGTTCGGCTCATCTCTGTTGCTCTCTGTACATGTATCAAGCTTAGTTCAAAGTGCCCAAGAGATCATCCAAGTGAAAACAGCCAGGTCCAAAATAATTGTGTTGCAAACCAACAATTATGTGCTGGCAATCTCTATATTACACTATGGCGATCAATCGGTTGGATAGTAACCAGAAGGGGACTGGACGCTTACCTTTTTATACAGTAATATTACATTTTATTGCCTCCTTTATGGTTTTTTCAAAGAACATTCTAAAACAGCCTAGCAGAAAAGTTCTTCTGTTGTTCCGAGTTAAAACCAGGTTGCCAAGCAATCAATGTATTCTCTGTTTATAGTAAGGGACGTACCCTTCTCTTACGTAATATCAGTCCTTCAATGCGTTCTCTGTTCAACCCGGTCCCGTGTACATTCCATACTTGTGCCCTTGTCTCACCTGTATTTGGGGAAATTTTACAAGTTATCGGGCGGTCACATAGTTTATCATTCAGACTTTTCTGAAATGCGTATACATTTATTGTTAGACTGAAAATTCTCTAATGGTTAAAGTCCAGATGAGTCCAACTTCATATTAACGTTCTGATCTAAAGAACACCATGAAAGGGCATTTAAGCGTATAGTATCATTTTAAGGAAAATGCTTCCAATGTGATTCACGAAGTGTTTGTTGTTGTTAGAAACATAGACTTTAGTGATAGATAAGGACCGCTCGGCCCATCAAGTTGCATGTCTTTTTTTATGTAAAAACTCAAACCTCCATTGGTTCTTGCGTTCTTGCTTTGATTCAGGATAACTTTATCTATCCCATGCATTTTAAATTCCCTCACTGTATTAGCCTGTACCATTTCTGATTAAAGGTTCTTCCTTTAGCTACTAACCTCTCAGTAAAGTAAAACTTCCTTCCTTCTTGGACAATTGGACAATATGGACATTGGAAACCTGTTCTGTGGCATGACAGACATCAGCGAAAACTCCAGGGTCATCTTATTCAGAGTACTGAACTCAAAATACACAGTCTCCCTGCAGTCTATGCTGTGGGGATCCACATTCCCATGTAATATATTCTGTTTTTTTTTTGTTTTTTTTTTTAAATTGGTTTTGTCTTGGAACATGTCAATTAGCATGTACATATGGTGCCAATAAAGTGTTATATATCTTGTGCTTTAGGGACAATCTCAAATGTAATAATTATATTATTTTATTATTATTTATTATTATTATTTGTTAATATCCTAAACACCAAAGCAGTTCATTGCAGTTTTACTAACCCCAAAAAGTGAGACAGTGCTGCCATCTAGTGGTTTTGAGCAGTAAGGACAACCTACTGTATGTTCAGTGTTCATTCTTAACCACTAACAAAATGCCAACTTTTTACCATTTTCCTTCAGAATTTGCTTCAGTGGCAACAGTGAACACTGGTCATTTTGGAAATAGCCCAAATAGCTTAAGCTTTTTATTGTGTGTGATGATTTTAATTAAGCTTGTAAGGTAAGAGTAAAAGCTACAAAGAAAAGTTCATGGATTTCCTGGCAATAAAAAAACAAGTAGGAAATAAACCAAAACAACTTATACATATGTACAATTTAAAAATAAAAATACAACAGGGATAACTTAGTGTAAAATGTTTCATCTGTAATTTAAAATGAATTGCTCATGAGATATTATTATAAAAACATGAACACACTACCTGTGTCATCTTTTGTCCCATAAATACCCCGCCCCAAGGCTTAAACACCCTGCCATTTTAGCCTTTCCACAAAATCTCTTATACATTTATGATACACACAGACACTTTAACAGTCACTCACTAATTCACTTTCATTCTCACAATCCTTTATTCTCTCACGCTTTCACACAAATTATTTACACATTAATTCATTTATTCTCTCACTCATTTACACAGTGCATCCACACATTAATTCATTCATTCTCTCATTCATTCTTATACTTTATTTAAATATTCTTGTTACCCTCCTTTCACACTATCTACCCCCTCCCCCCTTCTCACTATCTACCCCCTCTCCCCACTTCTCACTATCTATGAGAAATGGCAGCACTGCGACCAAGACAGAGGCCTCGCGGAGGAGAGTGAGGGGCGTTGAGCGGTTGCTGAAAACGTATTCCTGAGCGACCGCTTGGCGTCCCTCTTTCTCTTTTCGTGTCAGTGCTTCCTCGTGGCTGCAAGCAAAAAAACACAGCATGTTGTGGGGGGGGGCATGGCCCCCTCTGCCCCCCTTCCAACGCCACTGATCCTGCGTCACAAATTTGTTTAATATTGCTGAAAATAGAATATCCAGGTAGCATGGCCATCCTGTTTAAGCAGATCAGATGAGTATGTGGCATCTGCCACCTGCCTGCCGGGCATTTTCTTGGTGTGCCAGATGGCAAGTCTAGGCTTGCTCTGTACTAACAAAAGAGAGAGGCTCCTGAGTGGTAATTTGGTTACTAAACTATAAACTTTCACAATGCGCTTTTGCTTTACTTAAGAAAACAGCACCTTTTGGATTTGTATTAATTACTGAAGCAATCTGTTCATGCGTTATCTGCATTATTCCCGACTGACGCAAGATGTCTTATAGTTTGAATTCAGAATCTTTTTAATGTAAAGACTGCCAGTTTCTAATGTTACCACCAGGTGGCGCCACATATTACTAAATGTCCACAGTGTCTATAATTTGGAAGTACAGGTTGTGCAATCTGCTTTATTGAGACTCCCAAGTGAATCTTCTCTGACTGAATATAGTTTTTATTATTATTTATTGATTTATATAGCGCCATTAGGTAAACAAGACATAACTAGTAGTGCATACCATAACAATTTAAACAAATGATAGTGTATTAAACCCAAGGTGAAAGTACAAATGTTTGGCAGGGGCCAACCACATGAATGTATCTCAGACATCTGTACAGATTGACTGAGGAGTAAGAGGAGTGAGGCAAGGAAAGGTGAGCCAGATGTAGGTTAGAGAAAGGGAGTTAACCTGTCTGTTGATCAGCTTCCCTGATGAGATGGGTGTTAAAAGATAGTTTGAAGCACTGGAGAAAAGAGGATGGACAAGTAGGCCAAAGGAAAGGTACAGTCTAAAACATTTGCACTAATTAGCCCAGGTTCCTAAAACTATTCTTTAAATATATATATATATATATATATATATATATATATATATATATATATATATATATATAGTAATATATAAAAGCCATGCATGCCCTTGCAGATTTACTTTTGCGAGTTAAAGGTGAGGGTATGCATGTTCAATGTCATTTTCTATAGTTTGCAAGATGATAACATCCCACTCCGCTAAAATTCCAACTAATCATTAAAGTCACAGGAAACTCACACATTAGTGAATTTGCAAGTTGCCTTCTTTTTTCAACTCATGTGCATTGGTGAACATTTCACATCTGCCTGCCTGGAAATTTTATTTTGTGCAAGTCATCTTAAGCCAAATAGCATTTTTTGAATACCCTTTTGTATGCACACGCTTTAGTTTATAAATACATTTTCCACATTATTCTGACTTTCATGGCTGTAGAACACTGTGACAGACTCACACTCAGCAAACATTCTGAGCTCCTAGAAAAGAAGAGAAGAAAAGAGAGAGATAAAGAAGTTTAGGTCCCGAGATGGGAGGTGTGTATTTTTTACAAGCTGCCAAGGTGGGCAAAGATGGACTTAAAAAAACAAAAAAAAAAACTTCAAATTATGTCAAAGATGATAGATGGTGTCTGATTTGGATCTGAAGGGTCATAGACAGAATGTGCCCTGCTGGAGCTCTTGTCTCCGAGTATTACTCAATGATGCTCGTAATTTATGTGCACTGGTGCATTTCATTTCATTAGAATTTATTTCTCCAGATTTAAACAATTTCAATTTCTAGGCTACATAAAAATACAACCCTTTGCAATGTAATTTCAGGGATATTATCCAGAACATCTACACTGGGCTTTAATCTTGCCACTGCCTCCGAGACGGTCATGTTATGCCTGTAATTGCCCAGTATAATATAAGGTACATACTAAAATACATTACTTATGTGTAAGTAACCCTATCAAAAGGTAAAAAGTGCTGTCATCAGCGAGTGGAGGTTTTCTGCAACTTCAAAGACAAAATGTAAATCATAGCAGGACTTTCCATTCTGCTTTGAGTTATGTATTACTTGATCACTGAAAGGGTTAATTTATGATTATATCTCAAGAAACTGAGAATTTTGATACATTTACATTCCTTATTTTGGAATGACTATCAATCCCAGGTTCTCCACTCTCTGTCCTTTGTGGAAGATGATGGTCCGTGGTACTGCCCCTTTGTAATAAAAGCCTAAGCATTATTTTATATTGGAACCAAAGTAATGTCCGTGTTCTACATATTTTCGAAGGCATTACAGACGTCAATGTGTCGCAGTCATAAAAATGCAACGGGCAACATTACTCAAACCTTTGCTAGACTGTAACCTGTGTCTGCCAGTTTCTGGCCTTGGAATACCAAACGATTATGTTCTTCACAGGCTCATCAGAGATAATGTAAGGAAGTTTTACTGAAAGATGGTAGATGAAAGATGGTAGATGATGGTAGATGAAAGAGCCTCCTAGTAGATTTGGTAGATGGTTAATAACGTAAGGGAATTTAACCATGCATGGGATAAGCATATGGCTCCTTAATGTAAGACGAGACCAACGACCGATTAAGATTACAGTTACATAGTTCATAAGGTTGAAAAAAGATTTAAGTCCATCAAGTTCAACCCTTCTACCTAACCCTTCTACCTTCCTATTCTTGATCCAAAAGAAGGCAAAAAAAAAAACCCTAGTTAAGCCACTCGTCTTTAGATCAGCAAAAAAATGGTCAGAAGAGATGGGCTTAATGGGTCTTATCTGCTGCCAAATTCCGTTTGTATACATGGAAAGCAAAAGTAGGCAAAACATTCCGTATAATATCTTGAGCTGGTTCCAGTAGCCACTGCCGGCTGCCATGCCTTTTAGCATCTGAAATGACGAAAGATGGGCTGAGATGACAGCTATTTATGGAAATGACTAATACTTTGAGAAGAAGAAAATGAAGGCATTTTATTAACAGCATTTAATTAAAAAAATATCTGTTTTTATAAAAAAAAAATATAGAAGAACTCCAGGAAACCCTCATACCCAGCAAACAACCTGAGCGCTTACGAAAAAGACACATCGGGGTAGGATATCTGGGTCCCAAACAGGGACTGTCCCTTCTAAAGAGGTGCTTTTGGCAGGTATGCTTTGGGCGATATCCCAAATATTTTAATCAATACGAGTTTTTTTTAGTCTTATGGGCTTTGTGGTTAACAGGATCTGCAGTGTTAGACGTTCGCTGACCCCGTGCTAAAGTCTACGTAACTTTACTTGAGTCAAAAATCCATGTGTCGCCCATACATAAAGAAATAACAGTAAAGTAAATAGTGAGTGTCGGAGTGTGTGAAGACATAATGGATTTGCAGGTCACAGTAGATCATGTAAAAGTCAAAATGACCTCTTTGTTGCGCGGCTACTTTTCCGCAGACAGACGGGAGAGAGAGCTATAAAACAACGACAAACAAGCAATTAGCCATATTTGTTCTACAGGGAGGCAGATATTTCTCTCCTAACGGCAATGTTCTTTCGAAACAAGACTGACAGGACACCGAACGGCTTCCGCGCTCCCTGTACGTTAATCATAGTGATTTCTGAATAGGAGGTGACTGTGTGCTGTTTTTTAATGTTTTTTTTCCCCCTCTAATTCCACCGGTTTAATTGCAGGTCTCTAAAGGCCATGTACCAGACAGTAAATTAGCCGGAAGGTGTCCGCTTGCTAGTGCTGGAGATTTCTAAATATTAAAAGTGTCCTTATAAGCAGAACACAGATTGAATCGCATGCAAAGAGAAATATCAGAAGAAAGAAGTTTTTATTAAAATGTTACAATGTATTTGTGTGTTTTTTTGACTTTTTTTTTTTAAAGCTGGAGGCTTAGGTCAGTGCCGCCGGGCCCTATTAATTTTATGATACAAACTGTTAGAAACACTAGAGCGGCGCTCACTGACCCCCCGGGAACTTCCTGGAGCTCTCTCTCTTCCGGAAGAGAGAGTTCCCATAGGGGTGCACAGGGGCAAGGCCTAGTACAAGAGAGGCTTTAGTGGGAGGGAACAGAGCAGGAAGCAGGGAAAAGTAGACAGGAAGTAGGTGGGGTGTGGGTGGGGCTTCCCAACCACTCCCCTGCCCAAAGAAGGAGCTATCTTGGAGCCCACGGTTAGCGACTCTTCACCCGAAGACTCCGCATCAAATCCAGAGAGTTCCCAGTTGTAGCTACTGGAACGCAGTACCGTTCCCTTAAAATAATGCAACATCCTTTGCATAACGATAAGCATAATGATGAATTAACCCATTCAGTGATCAAGTAATACATAACTCAAAGCAGAGCTGGACCATTGATAATGTGGGGGCCCTGGCACTTTAAGGCCAGCAACCACCTGTTGACATAAGTGTAGCCGATGGCTGGATATGACATACTGCCCTTTTAGGCTTTCATAGGCCAGTCCAGCCTGACCTCAAAGGGTTACCTTGTAGTAGTATTACCCATCGCCCCATTGCTCAGATAAATAATTTCTGAGATTGCCCATTTTTTTTAACATTTTCATGTCCCGAGGACACATTTTTAGCAGCTTTTTACATTTTTCTTTTTTTTTTTGTAACAGTAGATCATATTTTAACGTAACGTCAGCCTCAGCAAGTAGCGGCTTTTAAGATACGTTACAAACGCAGCCTTTCCCAGACATATTGATACGCTATCTTTTGAGGGCTTAAAGCATTAAAATCACATTCGTTCTTCATTTTCATATTTCACTTCGGCTGATTGTAACACTCGGATAAAAATCTGTTTCACATTTGCATGTTATTTTAAAAAAAAAAATAACTGAAAACAAGACCTTTATGGTCTTGCACTCAGATAATATTTCTAGTCTGCTTGAGGGATTGTGCGATGAGCCTTGTTAAAAGAACTTCAATTATGCAAGGAAGTGACTGGTGATGATTTAACGTCGGCAGAGGTCGGAATTGTAAAGGGTTGATATCTGCCAAGCTGCCAACCTAATACCTGCAATAAATTGACAAAATTACCTCTGCTAAAAATGAAGGTAGCAAAGATTAAATCGCCGGAGAAATTACAATTAATGGCACTGAAAATAGTTCTTCTGTCCTGGGACCTGCTTCTTAAATGATTCTTCTCCTGATGTAAGCTCACATCATCAGAAATGGCATAAGTGAGTATATTTGCATGGGGATTTAAGTCTATGGCCTAGATTTGTTAAGCTCTTTCGAGGCATTTTAAATTTGACGTTATTTTAATACGGGGGTGACCTGATGGTGAGAATCTTAGGAAAGCACTAGGAGCTCACAGACACAAAGGAGTCTCCGATATCAACCTGACTATAAATCATATAATAAAACAAATTACGTCTTTTCTTTAATCATAGAACCAGTTTATATTTAGCCACATTGAATCTCAGCAATGGGCACTGGGCATTAGTCAACAACCTAATGAGTGTTTCTGTTGATGCAGCTGGGACTATTTTACTTGGTGATCATGTTTGAGAAGGTATCAGAGATCTTTCTCCCCATGACTCGCTTGTTGGAAGCACCGTAGCAGAAGATTTGTCTGCCATATTTGCAGCAAGTTATTGTGGTCGGCCTAGGCCTAGACCAACCTCTTGGGCCGTCAGGCCCCCTGGGTGTGCCACTGCTGAATAGGTCGGTTACAGGGGAGTACTCCGATCTCCTCATCCAACCCATTTACACTGTGGAGGCCTCCCGAGACTTAGTTTGAAGGCCTTTGAGATACAGTGCGCTGGGTTATGACATCATATCCAGCACTCCATTGGAGGTTGTAAAAAGTGGAGTGGGTGGCTGAGGGTGATGCCCTGGTCAGGCCCAGAGGTTAATATATCTCTGCATGAAAACACACATTGTGCCTTTGTTTATTACTATGGAGAACAATGGAAGGAGCAGAGGTGATATTCTTCATCCTCACACACTGAATCATCACGGAAGGCAGCTCTCAAGAACTGCCCCTCAATTAAATATGTTCCAACTGTGGAACAAACGAGACAGGGCATTTGGGTTTTTTTAACAGTTTTGTCCGTCGCCATTTCAATCCCCTTTCTCAACATATTCTCTCTGCTTCCTTGTGACGCCTCCAGGGATATCTAATTTGCCTTCTCTTGCTGTTTTTTTCCCATTTTCTTCCATCTTTTAACCAGCCCTTGACTAAGTTTCTTTGCTGATATAATATTTCCATTTTCATTCTTCATCTTCCTTTCCAGTGTGTGATGAATTCACCGTTGAGTCCTTGCGTACCAAATCAAGGATTACGCGTCCTCAACCATGCCCTTGATAACCGCTTTGTATACTTAAAGTGAAATTATGCACCAAAAATGCCTGGTTGATGGAATGACATTTATGAAATGTGTCTCTTGTTCCACCAGCATTCCGTAGGTTTAACAAAATGTTCTGTCCTTACATCCCCGTAGTCATTGGTTCAGATGGTTTTCTATTATAAGTGATATCGTTTATCATCTGCACTGCTTGGCATTCATTTGCCAAGCCTGGCTCCTCAAAATGGCAGCCAAAGACAAGAAAGCTGAAACCTTTCCTCCCTTTTGGTATTTTGGTTCTCATCTGCATTCTAACTTCAGGTATCCAATGGGCAAGCCTGGGGTCTGCGTTTGCCCCACTTGGGCTTGTGCTGCAGAGAGAGGTATCTGGGCCTGACCCAGGACAGCACCCCGGCAGCCCACTACCTCCATAGCCGCCATCTACCACACTGAATGTCGGGATACAGAGTCATTGTAATCATTCTCTACTAAATGGAAACAATTGACTACGTCCTTTATACTGTTTTAATACTCATTCCTTGCAAGCAAATAGAGGCTGGTATCTAAAAAGCCCCATAATCCCTATTTTGAAATGAAATAAAATAATTCATTCTTCTTATCTGTAGTATTTGCTTCCAATTTTAAAAATAAATCCAGCAACCGATTAAAATATGTGTCCATTTCTTGGTAAGGAATGTAAAACTAATTTTAATATTTGCTGATTGAACCTCTCCGCTTGCCTTGAAGGATTACTCTTCCAAGGATCATGCCAATTGAAAAAAAGGAGAAGAAAATTGGTTTAATTTGTGCATTTTCAGCCATGGGATTAAGTGGTTAGCAAAAAGCTACATCACGTGCCTGCTTGAAATCCGTAAGCGAACGTCAAAACATTTCCAGTTTGTTATGGTGCAAATAGCTGCTGTCTCCTTTTCACAGAATGTTTAACTGGTGTGATACCAGTGATACCAGTGCCTCCCAGCGATTCTCAGGAACTCATACTATATGGGACATATTTCCAAAACACATCATTGAATGGTTTATTTTATAATACTTGGGTTTGGTAAAGAGCTTGTGGAATGGCTCATTTCACCAGGATGTCAAGGTCACCAGCCAAGATGGGCCAAGATATCTCTACAACAAATTTACTTTCTGAAATGGTGCAATGTAATGCCAATTCTGGATGCAGCGCCAGTAATCTAACCAGAAGGATATATGTTCATCAGACACTGGGAGTCAGTGTTGCTCCACAAGGTTATCCAAAATTCTAAGTGTTCCCAAATCTGAATGTTCTTTTAGCAGAACATTAACAGTTGTGAACACCGATAGCCTATACCCTCCCCACACGAACGCACAGTTATGTTGAGTGTTGAAGAGGAACACTGGTGTGTTAAAGTGGGACAATCATCAAAAACATTTCAATAGTTGCTACCGTGATTGCACCACTTATATATCTATATATACATTAATCACTCCCTATTTCATCACACACAGTATTGTGAGGATATGACAAAGGTTACATTTTCTTGCAAGCTCAAAAACGACTGCATTTAATGTGTGAATCCGAGACAGGGCCCGACAGGCGATGATGAAGTGACCCTGGCACTTTAAGGCCAACAGCCACCTTATGACACAAGTGAGGCCAATAGCTGGATTGGAGGGACTGCCTGTTTTTATGTCCACGTAGCGCGCGGCCTGGGTCTAGCTAGTGGCCGCAGACTGCCGCACCTGATCTGCCTCTTTAAAACTGTCAGCCAGCTGCCCACCCGGCATTTGCCCGGCGTGCCAGATGCCTACTCCAGGCCTGGATAAGAACCTGTAACTGCCCTACTGAGGCCGTTATCCCATCTGCGCGGGCCTTTGTCACTGCCATGGGCTTCACATTAGAGCCCTGCGCGGGACTACTTTTTTAATCCAGCTCCCGCCCGCTCCCGCGGTTTTTAATCCCGCTCCCGCCTGCTCCCGGAATGTGGGTATTCCGCTCCCGCCCGCTCCCGCCCGCTCCCGCCACTTTTGTGGCCAATCCCGCCAGCTCCCGCCACTTTTGTGGCCAATCATGCCCGCCTCCTTACCTGATTTCCCGCGCAGTCCCGCGCGGCTGCCCTCGAGTTGTTCCCTAACGGTGTCTCTTCTCTTGCTCCGCCCAGGAACAAGGTGGAGTCACAGGAAGTGACGTCACATCACATGACTCCATTTTGTTCCTGGGCGGAGCAAGCTAGGAGACACTGTAAGGGAGCAGCAAGAAGGCAGCCTTGCGGGACTGCGCGGGATTACCGGGACCCGCAGGTACAGTGCCTGACCGCCCGCTCCTGCCCGCAGCACCAGCAAGACCGCCCGTGCCCGCAAGTTTTTTGACGGGTCCCGCGGGACCCACGGGACCCGCCTCCCAGTGCAGTCCTCTACTTCACATATTACCTTCAAACCCTTTGCGTTATGAGTTAAGTTGAAAAGATCTAGCATAATGGCCCTTATTTTGCATATTAATCTAAAAAAAAGTTGAAAAGAGGCTTTGAGCAGCTAGAAATTGCTTTTAATCTGTATTTCCGTTCTATTACACGCATCATATATTTCTTTCTCACACAATACATTCACCTCCCGTAAGACAGATCCGAGACAATTACGTGGATATGGAGAATGCTCGATGATTAGAATTGCTGAACATGTAATGCGCGTGTAAAGTTGACAATTGTACATTATTTTCGAGGTAAAATCCAAGGTATTATGACCTTTGCTGCATTTCAAGCAGAGTGGATTTAATAAAACATGGTCAAGCAGTGGCTGGACATGAAATCTCTGTTTCCAATACATAAGGAATATGGACAATATTTGATTGTCTTCTCATCTATCGTCTACAACAATGACCCAGGGCTTAGACCAAAGTCCAGATGAATCCAGATGAGCACAATTTGGATTTTTGTGGTAGGTTGTGGAAGGCTGGCTCCTTGCGTCGGTGTGGTACATCAACATTTTGACTCCTATGCCAATTAACATATACATTTTAATTACATAATACCATGACTTCACTGATATGTTTGCCTTATACATAAATCCAGAATCCCTCAACAGGTATTTTTTATTTTTCTAGATTTAAATTGCATATCTTGACATCACTAAGTGTCACGACCAAGAGGTTGGATTCAGTGTTTTTATTTGGTGTTCTCAATTCGTTTTTAAATAATTTAATTATTACGAGTCTTCAAAGCAATACATTATCATTGAAAAGCGCAAATTCCAAAATTGTGTAGTTTAAGTTGTTGGCTCGGATACATTTAGTTTTAAATCCCTGAAATATTAGAAGAACGGAAGATCCATCTGTTCAGATTTTGTTTCACTTTTTTATACGTTTTTTTTTTTTCTTTCAATGTCATTAAAATTCCCCTTTGGCTAAATCGGATTGGCCTTGGAATATATTGAACGTGGTGAGTCTGGTAGCCTGCGGGCTTGAAGTTAAAATATTAACCAAAATCAAAGAAATAACTTTTTTTAAAGATGACACTTTTTAATAACCTTGAGGAGCCCCTCCTGGGTTGTTAATGCTTTTTGGTATGTTAATAAGCAATGAAAAGAAAAATAAAGAGATGATAAAAGCATATTTAAGTGCACTTTTACGGAAATTCGAGTCTTCAAAGAGTTCAGCATAAATGTCTCCGGAATATGCTATTCCGATTCTAGGTGGCAAGTGTTAGATCTTCCCAGGGAAATATTCTTTAAATCTTAAAAATGAAAAGAAAATATTTAGTGCTATTTTAACTTTTAAATCAATTTTTATATAGTACATTTTACATATTATTTTCTCCCCACCACTTCTTTCCTTACTAGACTTGGGCGCCGGCCAACGCTTCGTCTTCGTGGAGAAAAAATATGAATATTCCACAAATATTCGTCCGTTCCTGTGTTCGGTTTGGGCGAATATTCATGAATATTCTTCGTGTTTCTTTCTTCTTCTTCTTCTTCTTCTTCTTCTTCTTCTTCTTCTTCTTCTTCTTCATTTTTTTTGCCATTTTATTTAGAAGGGGTTAATACGGGGTTAACGTGTTACGCACCAGCTTTGGCACCAGGATTTTAAGGGTCCCTACAAGAAACTCTATTGGTCGCCGGCAGGGGCCTCCTCTGACATCAACCAATGAAGGGCAGCTGTCCTTTATTGGTTGATGCCAGAGGAGGCCCCTGCCGGCGACCAATAGAGTTGCTCCTTGTTGATCCTACAAATTCTTTCTCCAGTTAACCCCTGCGATGCTGCATAGACAAGGTAGGCTAGAGGGGGAAGGGAGCAGGGAGATTAGTTAGGAGATATTAACAAAGACGAACAAAGTTCGTGTTTGTTTTCATGTTCGTACAAATGCACAAGTCTAGTCCTTACCGTCTTTGTACATAAAATAGGCTTTAGTTCACTGCGTCTGGTAGCTGCATTAGCCTGAGTATGATGTTTATGAATTTATTGCCCTGCCCAAAACCCGGTAGTTATCTGTATTTGTGTTTAACAGGAAGCTGTACCCCGTATTATAGCTTCTAGAAGTGTTTTTTTCAGTTTAGACAAAGCATGCATTGTCCTGTCTATATGTTAAGCAAGTAGAAATTAGCCCATGCACTATTTTTTTAATCATATGATAACAGAAACTTTTTTCATGTTCTATGGAAATAGCCTATCGACTGCTTTTGCATCAAAATTAACAATTTGTATAATTCATTATTTCTGTGAATGACTTGGGCATCCAACAGCACTAGGAACTATAAAATGATGCAGAAGAAGTGAAACAACACCTTTTTTTGGAGTGTTTGGACCCCCCCCAACCCTTTATTTAAAGCCCACACTGCCAGTCATGGTGATATTTCTTGATTGTCGGTACCTCTGTAATACTTTTAATTTTTATATAAAGAGATGTGAATTTGGAGAAAACATAAACGGTTAGACTGTAATTAAGCTATACATTTAAATATGAAGAATATTAATCATTGTTCTTGTTTCTTGGTAACTTTTAGAACATTCGTAAGTTTTATAAGAAATGGTTTAAGTAGATGTACTTTGTACAAGCCGGACGTAAGGGGGTGTAACGCATGGAATTGGAAACATCTATTAGACGCACAGATACAAGCTTTCCAAAATGCTCTTGTTGAAGGACGAGAGAGAGGTGGGAGGTAATTAGAAGGTGATGCACAGTCAAGGTAGTCAGGAGAGCGCTTCTGAGAATTGTCTGGACAGCAATATGCTTGGAAAGACTTGGAAAGTTACCAGACGATGAAATTAGGTTATTGCCGGCCTCTGTAAAATATTTCATGGCTGGAGCTCATCCAGAAAGTGGCCTAGTCTGCTAATCACTCTAGGTTTCAATGGAGCGCAAGAGAACCCCGAGCGGATTCCAATGCAAAACTGGAATTGGGACAACATTTACATTATGAATAGATCCATTTATTTTCTGGATATTTACTGAAAAGTCATAGTTTCCATCTTAAGCACGTGACATCACACATGGGTAGACAGTATGTGGATGTGACGGCAGATTAGAATCAATCAGCCCATCTAGTCTGCCCATCTCAAACTTTAATCAGTCGTTGGTCTCGTCTTAGATTCAGAAGCCACATGCCTGTCCCATGCCTGTCTAAATTACCTCACTGTATTAATATTAACGTCTACCACTTCTGCTTGGAGGCCGTTCCACTTTGGATACTGCATAGGACAGCTTGGAACCGTAATGTTGGCAAGTCTAGAACATGGATGGATCATGAGTCATTTTTTCTTGTTACGGACACTTTCTGTAAAACAATATCTGACTCTATACTTTTGACTACATGAACAAAAAAGTTTTGGTAAAACTAATATCTACTAGTAAAAGGGTTTCTTTAATATCCAGGCGGGAATCCCCAGATAAAATCAAATGATTCACGAAAATGAGAAAATGTCATGGTGGCCTATGAGGGATTTTGTTTGAGAAAGCAGAAAATCCGTTTCATTGTTTAAATCCAAGACCAAAGTGACAAAAGCCACAGGAAACAGCCTTGGTGGAAGTGAATATAATTACTTTCTTTACAAACAGTGAGCACCGTGAGTGGTCCTCGGATGAAAGGCAAACAAATGGCTTATGCGGAAACAAAATGAATCCCTATGTGCTTCACGTATAGATTAAAAAAAGAAAACGAGACTTGTGTAATGTTAAATGCTGATTTAAACACATAACTAGTATGTAACGAGCCTGCTTGAGTTTATGATCAAATTACAGGCGACGGCTCCTCAACGCCAGGTATTGAAGGTATCAGATGCTCTCACCACCAACAAGGAGAGACATTGACTGTTGTAGCTTCGATTCTCCGGGCTAGGCTTAACTCCCCATTAACCCCCCCCCAATAATGACACCACACCATAAATATGGATAAGAAAAAGCCACAGCCAATTTTATTTATTAGAGTCATTGTCACGCCAATACCTGAAACAATAAACATAGGTGCGTTAACAAGGACAATGACTCAAAACACCAACATGTAAATATATACAATAAACACCCAAGCTTGCCAAGCAATCCAGGTACCATAACCAAATGCCACTTAAGGAAGGGACATACCGAGATGCCCCCACCCTGACCTGAGGTTCCAGCACTGCCAGCCAAGAACCTCCCACCAGATGTTACCAACCATTCACTTACCACCACATTAACCCCCTGGATACCTGGCAAGCTGCCGCCTCACAGACTGTGACAAACGACACAAACCTACAAACAAAAGAAAAAGGGAGGGAGGGTGGGACACGCAACCAGGTAAGCTAACCACAAAAATGGTTCCTGAGCCCGGGAAAGCAGCCACTTATATAATCTTCCCCCAACTCCGCCCCCGAAATTCCCGCCAAAAAGCCTACCCCTCCTCCGCACAACAGTCAAGGCCCACTATAGCCCATGCTGGCCCCCCCGTGGGCATCAAGACAATTCGCACTCTCAATGGCTTCAATAAGGTGCTTTTTTGGTGGCTTTGTCCATATGCTGCAGAAAGTTTGAAGAAGGTGAGGGGTAGTGGGGTGACGGTGGGCTATTTATTATGAGAATGCTGAATCAAAAAAATATTGGGCCTAGGACCCCACACCTATATGTTGTTTGTTGTTTGTATGGTTCAGAATCGAGACAATCGTTCCAGAAATCTGTGCTCTGTACCTTTGTAGCCCAAATTGTTTCTTTGACAATACTATTATTATACTGTATATATTATATATATATATATATATATATATATATTATCATTGATTTATATAGCACCACCGTATTCTGCATATATAGTATAATATAATATATAATATAATATAATATTTAGTTATTTAGATAGGTCACATATTTTACTGGGATTTTGAACAAAATAACCCCCCAAAAAAATTCTCACACAATATGTATTTCTCTAAGCAAACCCAGGATATGTTTCTAGTGACTCTTAGACACTTGTCTTGCAGCCTTTTGGCTACCGATCTCTATAGAATAATTTCCTGTGCTTTTTTCACCAACACTTAAAATATACTATCACATCCTTGTCTCAATGACCTTCCAAGGCCCCCGAAGGGCCACTGGTGGTCTTTTTGACATTTTGAGAATCAGTGGCTTCCATCTGCAACATTGGATGGAAATGCATTGAAATTAAAGTCACATGCTTTCTCTCCTTAATAAAGACAGCATCCACTTGTCCACGATTTCGGTATTAGAAAGGAAATGCAATCTGCGCGTCATTGATCCGTGTGCTGTCGTTCACGTAAGTGTGCTTGCATATATTTAAGTGGATATTGTGTTTATTATGGATAATAAATGCATTTCAACTCAAGTCCCCTTCTTCTTATTCCGTTTGTTGGCTTTCTAGTTATTTGACCAAATTTGAATTTTAGAGAACGTAGAAAAATCCTGAGTCCCCCTCGCTTCCTGGCAAAAGGATCTTGTTAGTATATTAGTTGAAAATAGGAAGTTTAGAGTTTTGGCAGCTGCTGAATAGACAACAATTGCATTTCTATTTGATTTGACATTGCTGTCATGGATCTGCACGTTGTAGAGGTCCGCTTGGCAGAGTTTACTGATACTGAGCAGAAGGCAAGCACTCACCACCGATGGTAGACGCAGATGCAGAAAGTACTTTATAGGCAAATACATGTATATGATACAGAATATAGAAATATAGAATATGATTACAGAACTGTTTGGCCCATCTGGCCTGCACATGTTTTATGATGAGACCCTAATTAGTATTTGGTCCAATCTTAGATTCAGGAGCCGTTCCAATGCATGTTTACATTCCCTTACTGTGTTGACCGTTGCCACTTCTGCTTAGAGTCCGTTCCTCTTATCTACCATCTTTATCAGTAAAGTAAAACTTCCTTAGAAAGATAAAAAACAGAACCAAATACAAAATATAGAGAGAAATAAGACTCCCCCTGGTTATATCTCCGCAAGGACTCCTCCGATCCCAAAACACACTGTTGTAGAAAACGGAAGATATCCACAATGCTAATGGATGATAGGACTGGTAGTCTTGATAAGACTTAGGTGGATATATGGAAGACGCAGGAAAGACTCCATGGCACTGTAGTGTATCAAAGTTATTCTTTTCTCCTCTTCTTCCTAATGTCCACCTGAGTCTTGTGAAGACTACCAGTCCTATCATCCAATAGTATTGTAGGTATCTTCTGTTTTCTATTACAGAAAACTTCCTTACCGATTGTGACCTTCTAGTTTTCGATTATGGCCTCTACTTCTACTATTTCTCTCCTTGGTGAGAGGAACGAGGTTAGCCATGAATTATGGAGGGTGACATCCTTTACCACACCCTGGACAGAGCCGATCCTGGTAATGAATGGTTAAATCTGGGATTTGAAATGTTCCTGAGGTCTGGCTGATTCCTGCTGAGAAAACATTCCTGACCATTTGCCCTTTTCTATCTACAATATTATAACATTTGAGGACACTCAGGACCTCGAATGTCAGGAACTGACAAAAAGAAAACAATCTGTCCCAAATCAATTACTTTTAAAATGTATTTTTTATTTCATACACGGTTCAACAAACACAAGTTTCAACAAAGAGCAAAAATTACTCTAACATGACTTAATGTTCATTGTCCAAGTATTTGGCCAAACTCAACTCAAACTGACCAACCATCTTATCTACATCTTATCAGGACTACAAGTCCACACTGCACACAATTCTAAAGTGTTCTAGAATACGTTATGTTTTTCTGATTTTCCTCTTTGTAAAAAATTCTATGGACGCCAATATGTCTACCAAGCAAATAAGAAAAAAGAAACATTATTCACAACCTAAAGCTCTCCTGGAGGTCCTGCTGGCTCGATGAGACAGACGTGGAATTTCTTCATATTAGTAGCCTGTTTGGTGTCTTCTTGTCGGGAAGACTCAGACCGAGAACACAAATTCGTCTTGAAAACGGCATTAAGACCAGTTTGGTCGGAAATGTTCCTATCTGTCAACTCTGAAGCTTCTCTATGGGGGACAAACTTGCTGACATGCAGCTGATTGTCAGCACATGAGCCAGATCAAAGACCTCCGTGGCAGTTAAACCCTTAGAGAAAATTTGCCCTTTTATTGCAGAACTCCTATGCTAGAGGAAATGTCTCCGAAAAAAAACCATTATTCATTATGCTGGCAAAAGCTATTTTTTCTTTCCTTTATTTATTTATTTATTTTACATTTTTTAACGAATTTAGTCATCAGCCTTCATCAACGCAAAATACTACAATATAAGTTGCAAGACCCCCCCCCTAGACGCATCTTCCAGAAACAGAATGCAAACCTCTCTTGACCTTTGTGTTCTTCCCGCATGAGAATTCAGGTTCTTCTGATTTAATTTCACTTGTTTGTGGAGAGCCTTCCGACAAAACGTTAGATATAAACATCATCGTAACCGAGCGGCTTTGGAAGATAATACATAGTTTTACTGCGGATGTGCTTAATGGCCCCTTACGTTGATGTTCCTCATATTTAGGTGAACAAAAATTATTAAAAAGTGTGAAACATAGCTGCCAACTGGCCTCTTTAAGAAAGTCCCTGTCTACCTGCATGTCTTTCCTGTCTGTCCGCATCTATGTAAAAGCGCCTGGAAGTGCAAGTGTTAATATTTTGTGATTTTTATCTGTTCTATGCCATTACCGTTGGCAGGAGACTTGAAGTTCTTCCCATTACAGATTCTAATTTGCATAACCCTGTGAGTATATTTTAGAACCGGTCGTAAGGAGGATACGTTTGTTTCAGGTAGACTGATTTAATCTACTATTTTATGGAGTCATATCAAGTATTTGTGCATTTTGCAATTTAAATATTCATTAAAAAGTGACAGCGGTAGCACTTTGCTGTTTAATTCAGTTGCAAAAAGTGATTATGTTCCATCTGGCAATAAAAGTGTTTTCTACTGTACAATAGGGATCATATTTAACATTATAGACATCTGTGTCCTTTGATAGAAAGCATTAGTAAGACCTTTTCACTTGAAGGATCAAAACAGGGATATATCTAGGGCTTATCGGGAAAAAAAAATCATATTTGTAGCATTATACCATTTTACCAAATCACTGCAAAGTATAGATTGCAATCTGAAAAAAAAAGGATGGATCTCAGCATTTTTCGTAAAAGAACATTAAATCAGTTTTTCTTTCGCTATATTCCAAAACAAATCCATTTTCTATGTTATCTTAAATAATAAGAAAAAAAAAATACTAAAGACGGCCAGAGAAACTTTGTGGTCCTCAGCACTACTACCACCCACAATATTTACCTGTATGGAGACAGGAGAGTCTGGTTGCTGCCATCACTCATGATCTGGTGGAGGAGAAATAAATATTGTTCGACCTTCCAGGGCGGGTATCATTTTATCTTCTGTGCTGTCATGAATGGGTAAAGACTTTGGACATTTGATTATGACCAAAACTCGGTACCCTAAATTTCTAACAACGTGGATTTGTGTGGTTGAAATAGGTGCAGGGGCGTACCTACAGTATTTGGCACCCGGGGCGGATCCTGTAAGTGGCACCCCCCCCAAATGTAAAGACATCTACAAAATTATGTTGGCAAGAATATTTATTGCACCAATTTGTAAACTGTATGTCAACTGTAAACAACAAGAAATCTGAAAAAATAAATAACTTATAAGTAAAATAAATATGTTTAAATAACATTTACTGAACATATAATAGTGCTTTCTTTAATAACCCCCCAAAAAAAACAACAAACACAACAAGTTTCTAAGAAGACCTAACAAATGAGTGACAAACATTACAAATTAAGTACTGGCTAAGCAGCTAAAGACACTATAAACTAAAAAAAATTCTGATATTATAATCAGGAGTCACCATAACATTGTTCTCTTTTTATTTAAGCATTTGCATATATAGTGGTGTTGCCATGTCGACTCATGATTATATATACCATATGAACCAGACACTGACTGTGGTATAGCATGACACCTATCACTATATACTGAGCCAGGCAGTGACGGTGGTACAGCATAATGCCTATCACTCTATACTGAGACAGACATTGACGGTGGTGCAGCTTAAGTAATTTCATTATATATTGAGGCAAACATTACAGTGAAACAGCATAACTCCTATCACTATACACTGAGCCAGATACTACAGTGGAACAGCATAACACCTATCACTATAACTGAGCCAGATATTGATGGTGGTACAGCATAACCGCTATCTTTATATACTGAGCTAGACACTTCTAGTAGTACAACATAACTATCATTATACACTGAGGCAGACATTGACAGTTGTGCAGCACAACTGCTATCATTATATACTGAGACACGCGCTGACAGTAGTACAACATAACTGTTTCCATTATATACTGAGGCACGCGCTGACGGTGGTACAACATAACTGTTAATATATACTGAGGCCCACATTGCCGGTGATACAGGATAACACCTATCACTTTATACTGAGCACACATTGACGGTGGGGCAGCGTAATCCATATCACTATACATTGAGCCTGACATTTACAATAATGCAGCATAACCCATATCACTATATACAAAGCCATTGATGTGGTGTAGGCCTACCACTTCAGTGTCTGGCTTAGTATATAGTGGTAGGGGTTATGCTGCATTATTGTAAATGTCTAGATCGATGTATAGTGATAGGGATTATGTTGTACTGCCCTCAACTGCAGATCAGGGGAAGACTGTGAGAGTCAGTACAGCCTTCCCTTCTTCTGACTGCACCGTGACATTGGGAGGTCCTCTCCCCGTAATCATCCCCAAAGTCCATTTGTCCCCTACGTCACTAAACCACAACTCTCTTTTAATTACTCCCTGTAGTTCAGGTATAGATCAAATAAACAACACATGGAAACAGCACGTGCAACTGAATAAGACATAAATATCCTGTATTTACAGGTATACATAAATAATGTATGGAAACATAGCATTGCAGGTATAAATCAACAGAACACACAAACCCAGCATTGCAGGTATAGATCAACTGGAAATCACTCAGCACTGAAGGTATAGATCAAATAAACAACACATGGAAACAGCACCCCAGGTATTGATCAACTGAATAAGACATACAAATCCTGTATTTGCTGGTAAACATAAATAATGTATAGAAACATAGCATAGCAGATATAGACCAACACATTAACACACAAACCCAGCTTTTCAGGTATTGATCAATTGGAATTCACATAAAAACTCAGCATTAAAGTTATAGATAAAACACCCTAAATTACAGGCATAGATCACAGATTGCACACCCCAAAGCCAGCGTCCACATTGCCCACATAGAACCTGACCAGCACCCTGCGGTGGGGGTGCAAGGCCTCTGTCTCCCAGCTCTGCCACTGTACGGAACAGTATAGAGTGATGGGAGTTATGATGTACTTTAGAGCATAATTATAATGAAAAAGACATTAGAAATGGTACAGCATAACACCCATCACTCTCACACACTTACCAATCAACACTTACCAATCCACAGATTCCACACATACCAATCCACAGATTCCACAGATTCCACACATACCAATCCACAGATTCCACACATACCAATCCACAGATTCCACACATACCAATCCACAGATTCCACACATACCAATCCACAGATTCCACACATACCATACCACAGATTCCACACATACCATACCACAGATTCCACACATACCATACCACAGATTCCACACATACTAATCCACACATATACCAATCCACACATATACCAATCCACAGATTCCACACATACCAATCCACAGATTCCACACATACCAATCCACACATTCCACACATACCAATCCACTCTCACTGTCACTCAGTCTTAATGAATGATTTCCTACCTTCTTTTCTACTTCTTTTCTTCTTACAGCAGTCTTTTCTTTTTACAGCAGTCTTCCTCTTCGCTCCTCTTCTACTGTCTTCTTCCGGGTCAGAGGGCACTGTGGGCGCGGCTTCAGTGCCGCCGGGGTTTGTTGTCAGATCCCGGCGGCACTGAAGCCGCGCCCACAGTGCCCTCTGCACAGCAGCAGTTGCCGCGCGGATCGCAAGGGAGCAGAATCGGAGGTCTTTAACAGACCTCCGGCTCCCTTGAGTGATTTTAAGCCGGTTCAAGGGAACCGGCTTAAAATCACTCAAGGGAGCCGGAGGTCTGTTAAAGACCTCCGATACCGCTCTCTTGCGAGCCTGCTCCTCCAGCGGCGGACATTACTGTCCGTCTCTGGAGGGGTGCCGGGTGCCGGCAAGTTGGCACCCCCCTGATGAGCGGCACCCGGTGCGGACCGCCCCCCCCGCCCCCCGCTAGGTACGCTACTGAATAGGTGATGAGACATAATTGATGGAGGATGCCAAGATTTTTATAGTCGTTGACCAACGTCACAGGTCCCAGGGGAATTCCAAGATTTCAGGGACTAAAAACTTGTCTGAGGTGCCCACTCCGTGACTCTCTCTAATAGGAAATAGGTAACCTTGAAAATAACCTCAAGGCCCAGAAAGACTGGGAAATATGACTTGTATTTCGGATCTGAACTGCCCTTGTGTGCAACATATTGGTTCTAAAGCAGAAGGACCAAGAGATATGTGGGACTATCTTACGGAATCGAGGCAGAGAGTGTCATGATATAACATTTTACTGGAACACTCACAAACATGCCAACATTATGGCACCACAATGGCACATATCACCAGCTCCTTACTCTATAACTGAAGAAGGGGTAGACTGTGGCCACCGAGGGATAACGGTTGACCTGTGGGCACCTGCGCCTTACCCCTGCGATGGGTGGAACAGCGTGATTTGCTTGTGGAATTTTTTTCATGGAAAATGTTGACCTTTTCCAAAGTCATTGTTTTTATCCTTCTTGATTATGAGACACTTAAAAAACGATTTTGATCTTGAAATTCTAAAGATTTTGGATTCGTTTTCACCAAGCACTACCTATTAATATGAGTCATATAAAAGTGGGTTTTAGATATCCTGAACAGCATTATATTCTGTAGAATCCCTTTTGTCTTAGAACATCTATCGTCAAAAGGAAGACAGACCGTGGCAGGCAGTACACCCACTGATAACAAGCGCCTGAAAATTAACAACAGCTTTATAAAGTACGGCTCTAAAAGTCATGTTTTAAAGGCAGGGAAAGAGGTGTTGTGGGTAAAATTAATAATTACAGAAACATAAGCTCCATGAAGTGTTGAATTACAAATCATTTCAAAGCCCCTCTGTGAAAAGGTTGCAATTTGATTTGCCCATACATAATTGAGAGTGACTAAATGAATGTATTAAAAATGTCCTGTCAAGAAAAGAGCATTAGAGACATTTTAAATTCACCGCTTGTCTGACCCCATGGGAAAGCACACGTCGTCCTTACCGTACATGCCAAAAATACACATTTCAATCCGCAGAGAATTTGATTAACCTGACTAAAGTATAATATGACCATGGAAAAATTCCATAAATCGCCAGAGAAGTATACAATCGTGTTTCTATTTCTCATAGAATCAAGCACAACAGTGTATCTTGGGGTTCCGAGGTGAATGAATTATCGGTGAAATGGATGCCCCGGGGTTCCTTGTACTGCCCCCTTAACTGCCCCTTGTAAACGGTATACAAAACAGTGACCTGATATTTGTCTGATGGTGCCAACAGGGTCTCCAGGAGTTCCAGCTTGTACGAATAACAATAATCGTGATTTATATACGGTATAAAACAGAGCGGCATACCTCCGGTCCTCGAGGACTGCAAACAGGCCAGGAATTCTGTGTATTCTTGCCTGAAAATAAGCAGTTGAATCGATTTTCACCTGAGATGCCGGTGCTCAAGCTGGAATATCTAAAATGGCGGCCTATATGAAGCCCTCCAAGATTGTTGTGTACCACGGGGACAACAGTATCATATCTGTATTTCAAGAAGGAAATAAGTACTACTGAGTTTGGAGAGGATGTTATGTAACAGTTCCACATTGGCACCATGATGCTAATCTTCTCAGTAGATATCTCTTGGGTGGAGAATTAGCTAATTAACTCAAAAAACATAAACAAATTCAACCAACTACAGGCATACTCGCTATACAGATCTTCACTTTACAGACTCTGGTGAGTATGGACACAGTTACAGCGCAACCATTCCCCTATTCTCGAGAACGGACACTTAGCGGCATTACGTCGGCACAATGGTTCGTCTTTTACGCATCATTTGAGTGTTTAAGAGCCACGGACCAAGTCAGTTGAGTCAGTGGTTGAGCTGAATCAGTTCTAGGTCAACTTACCACTTGGCGAACTGAATTGATTTTGGAGTTGGAGCCATTTTCCAAGGCGTCTAAAAACTTGCCCCAAAATTACTTTCTGTGAATGACAAGTTGCTATGCTTTTCACAAGAATTCCCCGTGAGTTGGGCCCAGTTGAATGGAGTCTACATGAGCTATAGTGAACTTGGCAGGTGAGTTTACGCTAACATCTTAATCAACTTGTGTTGGCCAACTCACAGAAATTCAAACCTTAACAAGTCTGGCCACAGCAGGGGTTAGTAGAAGAAGATAAGAAGATGGGGTGGGCAGAGACACAGAAGACCACTAGGAAATCAGCCTCTGGTCACCCGCTTGTGCAAACAAATAAAAGACACATTTTATTATAAACTGGACTGTGATCATCCATTGGCGCCTGGTAATTTGTTTATGATTTATTATTATTGAGCATGCCATTTTTCAACAAAACCCAATCACTGTGTCTTTGAACAGAAAAACCTAAAAAATTAAATATGTTTTAAAAACAATGCGGATCTCCTATATGCATTCAAATCGGCACGGTCCGAGTCATTTCAAGGTTAATTTGCTGTAATATTCTCTGTAAAAGAAATCATCACTTTCCCTTTCATTGCTAAAGATAGCAGGGCAACGTGTTTAAAGTACTTAATTTGAAAACCATTTTAAAAAAAACTATTATTGGGAATGAGCAGAGCAAGAACTTCAGAAATCCGACGCCTCCTAAATGAAATAAATGATAAATTGTTACCTTTTTTCCTTTATTTAGTTACAACTTTCAGAATATGGAGGGCAATATATCTGCTGCACAGGAGTAGCATTAAAATCACTCTAATAAATGAGTTCTTCGGAGTGAACGTGTAAAGTTTGGACCCAAAGACCATAATATACGGTATGTTTCTTCCTAAATCGACATGGAGATGACTTATTCCGGGTCACCTACAGGTTGGTCTATCATATGAACATCTAATACTGTGTTTGATGGATACCAGTGGAAATAAATTAGGATAAACAAAACAGGCAAAGTAATATAAAGTAAATTCCTTGTGATATGAATCCTTACCTTTTGCCAATCCTTACTTGAGCGGAGGCATTTATAACAGAAAATACCGATCCCTACCAGCATCTGCCAAGTGAAGGTCCCCATTCATTGTCTATGTAGAAGACCAAAGGATTCATCAGATCTGCTCCATAAATACATGCGTCCTGGACACTGACTCATCTGCTTCTTGGTCTCTAAAAATGACATTTCTGGGATTACCAGGTCTTTAAAGAAAACGTTAGTTATTTGAAGCTTGTCTCATAAATATAAACTTTTTGACAATGCTGTATTTTGGAAAAACTGAAAACCCTTGAAATTTGTAAAATGAATAACAATCACCATAATAAGTTTACTATTTTAAGTGCAAATTATATTATAATTGTATGAATACTAGAAGTCACTTTGATTAACCTTAGTCGATTTTGCAGGTTAGGTTACCCTTTGGGTATATTAACCCTTTGAGTGTCAAGCTGCTATGCATACCAATGTGTAGGAACCTCAGCAATTAAGGAACATAGTGATACGTTTGGATGAGACATTTATTAGTTTATTTGGTGATGGTTGGAGATATATTTATACGCCCTAAACCAGTATAATGGCATGCAGTTTGCAAACCCAACCCTATAGGTGAGACACAACACCATTCATCATCATCATGGTGGTGTACCCTCAAACCTAAATCTTACATATGATCCCCATCTATGATGCCATGAGAGTTCTCCATACCACAACAGGGGTACACAAACCCATCAAGCCAATAGTTGCCCCCAGCGTGCCATTCCCACTTGTGGCTTCTGCCGTGGCTGGTCCTCTAGCCGACGTAGGAAAGACACATATCGCGGATTAAAATTTGATCATCGGAGGAAGATGGCTTCTTGAGTGCCTTTTTGCTCCTGCTGGCGGCAGAATTATTAAAAAGACCTATTAGTCATTTCAGATCATTGCAGATCTACTCACTCGAGAGTAATAGTCAAGCAGGTGATAGTCAGAGTAAGGAAGCGTATAATGTTGATGTAGCTTTATCTTCTTTAATATATAGATCTGAAATACGTTATGTCCGCACAGCTGTCGGTTGGATCAAACGATTGTCTGCTTGCTACAGCAGCATTCACAAATGTTTTATTCATAATAAGAATGAAGAATTCTACTTGCTTGTGCACACCAGGCATTTAAAGGGGGGGGGGGGAATCAATGGATAATCTAACTAAAGTGTTTTTATGCAATAATATATTAAAGGAAGAGAAATGCCTCCAGATTGTGGCAGCAGAACATAAGTTAATAAAAATCTCATAAATCGCAAATATAATAATACTCTTATGAGAGAATGATTTCAAGTAATCCAGTATCTTGTAAAACATGTTGCGAAGTATCATCAACAATGCTCAGCCATATCTCTCTGCTCTATGTAGAGGAATTTGCAAAATACTTTCCAACTAGTGTAAATATTTATAGGAAAATAGATACCCAACAAATAAACAAACAAATAATCAACAAAACTTTTACAAAACTCTTTTTTTAGGAAAAAAAGAGATGCTGCTATGCACTTTTCATATTACAATACTTAACACGAAGCAATTACTGATATATTGTAATCTTTTTTGGACCAATAAATATATTGATTTCATAAAATTTTATAAATTTAGGATTATCTGATTTCCTGACGCTCAAAGGCCACGTTTAGTGCGAAACACGCCCAGCGTTTAGCCTTCTTTTCTTGCATTTTGGTCACTGTACATTTTACAGGTCCAAGAACCTATATATATATATATATATATATTTTTTTTTATGTCCATGTTTTGTTCCAGTGTCGGCTGGTGCATTCATGGTGTGTTTCATGGGTCATGTGACCCTAAAACTGGCACTTATAGGTTGCTGCCGTAGGTGGCTTCTTAAAACGTTTGTTGTTTTAATGCAATTAAACCTTTCAAGTAAAGAACACATGACAGATCTGCTAACACTGCTCAACAAACGAGGACTGTTATTAAAACCGTATAACAAAGGACTGCTTATAGAGCATATGTGGGAACTAGGTGGGACATGGATTAAAATGGGTCGACCAAGCTCAAATACATATAATGTAGGTAATGTATGAGAGAGTGGTGACAGTTAGCATAACATGACACTTTTGCCTCCTAAGGCACCTTATGATTCATGGGATTGAGCACCCCTTGGATCTCTCAATATCTACTCCAGAGGGTCAGGGTATTATAGCTAAATTCCAGGTTTTAGGATGGCTTTTGTATCTCCAGTGGGGCATAGTATTTAGTTCCACCAATTCCGCAACTGGTCGCACCCTTCCCTGGTCATTGTTGGCTTGCTAAGCTTCTTGACCCTGCTATCCTAGCCTACCTTAGCCAAAGTATCAGTTCTCATCTAGAGAAAGACGCAAAACCCGTCTGAGCCACTAGGCTTTTGAGAAATAAGAACCAGGCTTCCTCTCCTGCTGCCTCCAGAGCCATATGTTCTACTAGAGATACAGATCCTATGCTCTCTATAAGATCAACAGACAGGACCTGATGCCTTGGACCTCATGCGCCGTTGCAGTTTCAACCATTATAGACATGTCACTGCTATCAACGCTCAACATTCAACCATCGAGATGTCCTAGTCGAGTAGAACCAAAGACGTTGTATCAGCAGGGTCAATTCTGAACAGTATAATTTCGTCCTATTAAATACAATCTCACATACAGCAAAATAAAATGATCTGTGATTGGCTATTGCTTCATTGTCTACTATCTGTCCTTCTCCTGGCATGTTTGCCCACATAGATTTCTGCTAAGCTTAGTAACCTTGGAGCTAATAAGCTATTGATTTTTTTCCAGAACTTGTTTTTGTTGAAAATGGTAAGCATTTTTCAGATCTAATAATACGCTAATTCCTTACTCTAATAGTGTATATTATCAGAAATTCTAGCACAGCGCGAAAAGGTAAAACTTTGATTATGAAAAGAGCAAAAAAAGGATTATTATTGTATTGAGTAAAGTGTGAATAGTGACTTTAGATTACGGACATGCTTTATATCAACAGAGAAAGCCGGGCATTAACGGTTTGAATTTCAAAGAACACATTATTGTCTGGGCCCCTGAAAAATAAAATCAAATATGCCCAAATGTAGTGATTTGATATCTTATTGATTGACCCCTTTCTGTCTGTATTAACAACTTTTTACATGGCACCAACAAGCATCCCACATTCACTCACTTAATAAAATTAACAAAATAACAAAATGAAGGTAACAGCTTCATTTGACAGATGTTAGTTGCACTCTGTAGCTCGGCTATGGATTATAGCCATATATTAGCCTTATATTAACCCTTCAATAGCAAATCATGAAGATTCTATGTAGTGACTCACCAAATGGGTAAACCAAATGACTCTAATACTAATCCTCATGGAAACCTTGACTTATTTAAAGATAGAGTCGGTTGAGCATTAAAGCAGGGATATCAACCGTAACATACTGGTAGCTATAGCACTAGTTGGGAGTCTTGGATATAATCACAGTAGCATATAATGGAAGGACTCAGCTCCAGTCTGCACGACCACCCTGACACTCTGAGATTGGGGCAAAAACCCTTATACCCCCCGGAACAAAGCCTAAGGGTGCCTGGGTATGATTATAACCTGAGTAAAATTGTGTAGCAGAATCTATGAGTTTATCCAAATTAAAGTGTGAGTTTAAATCATACAATTAATATCTGGCACCTTAAATCCTGAGAGTCTCCGTCCCATGACAATCTTCCCCTAGAACCCAGTAACTATAAAGACGGAGTAAAAAAGTATAGAGTGAAAGAGAAATCTGCTGTAAGGAGGTGCGTTTTATGGGGGGAGAAGGTCTTGGAATTTTGAAGCATTAATGTATTTTTAGACATTACTTTATATAAAGTTGAGTCCTTACATCAGGAAAAAGGGCAGACTAGATGGAGCCAAATCGTTCTAATCTCCCATGAAATTCTATGTTTCTATGTAAGAATATTTTACCCCACACTCTTTAGCCCATGGGTTGGTAAACTATCAGCTCAAGAACATGACTGTCCATGACACAGCTTAATAAAGTCAGTGGTGAACATTGACTCATTTTTGAGATGTCCACCACAAGGTCTGCTGGTGCCTATCCCCATTTAAGGTGCAAATAGTGATAATAACGTCATCGACGAATGGTCATTATCCTATTAAACTTATTTTAAATGTTTGGTCCATTGGAATACTGAGTGGGTTTTATTCACAAACAGATCAGTTTTAGGTGAGTTGGGAAGAGAAATCTCATCTCACTTCTATGCACAAAACATCAATCTCAATGAGATGCAAGTAGGGGGAAAACTTGACTGTGCATAAAACCTGGAATATTTACATAATTTTATTGTATTCACCAAATGTCAATACAATAAATACATAACGTATCATCTGTTATTTCTATGTAGCTCCCAATACAAAAATAAATAATTCAATACAAACAAGTTTTTTATTTAGTAGAAAACATTTTTCAGTGAAAACAAAAATCAGTCAGAATAAGATGATAAGAAATACTTTTTTCCCCACAAGGTAAAGAAAGAAAATTCTCTTCTGCAAAATAACAGACAATATTCTATAGGGGAACTTTTTCTTTTGCTGGTTGATTAAAGTATAGACATGATTAATCTTTAAAGGGTCGAAGGGCTTTTTATTCATTGCATGATAAGAGATCTTGAAAACAGTAGGCATCTCAAGTACTTCAGGCTTCGTGAAACAAAGGTAGATGCAAAAGGTCCAGCACACGAGGACTCAAGGTAACGTTATAATGTTCTATTCAGTTTTATGGCTATTGATTGCATTATACTTTAATAAACATCCATCCTATATACCAGGGGTGTCCAAGTTTTTTCTGCAGTGGGCCACTTTATCAGAAATGTATGTGTGCATGGGCCGCACTAATTTTTCATGGCCTTTTAGCTTTGTAATGCATGTTAATACAGGGTTAATTTGGCGATAATGAAAAAAGCAGTGGAAACGTTTTTTTGGTCAACTTTTATGTCATTCTTTCAATACTAAACAGTAAAACAAAGTCAGTCCACAAACCATTTAAAACAAGTTTAGCCAAACAAAACTGCACAAGCCTGGAGCACACTGTGGGTAGAAGCTGGATTTAAGATGGCTGACGCACACTGGAGACAGGGCCAGATTAAGTCCATCATGGGCCTGGTGCTGAGGATTTTGGTGGCCATTTTATAGAAATAAATAAAATAGACAGAATCTTAACTAATCGGCATCGATGTGTACTGGATAAAGAGAACATCAGTGCTCAGCAGATAATACAAGATCGAATCTTATGTGATGGGATTGGCAATAATCAGTAAACTAAAAAAAGTCATCATACACGGGAAGCCTGAAGCCACAATTTAGTGCCACTAATCCTTAAATAAATAAAGTAAATAACACAATAAGTAAATAAAGTAAATAACACAAAACGTTTACTTTTCCTCTCACGATTTCTGGGCTAAGAAAGTTTTGCCCTCTGAAGTGATTACAAATTCAGGAGGGCGTTTTATCTCTGCATAAGTAAAAATGAAATAATTCAATTTATTCCTACAGTAAGTAAAGTGCCAGGAAATAGACAACCAAATACACACCAGGACAGGTTCTGCCACACCGATACCCAAACACACACACACCACGACAGGCTCTGCCACACCGACACCCGTACACACACACACACACACATACACACACACACACACATCAGGACAGGCTCTGCCCCACCAACACCCAAACACACACATCAGAACAGGCTCTGCCACACTGGCACTCAATCACACACACCAGGATAGACTCTGCCACACTAACACCCAAACACACACACCAGGACAGGCTCTGCCCCACCAACACACCAAACACACACACCAGGACAGGCTCTGTCACACAGACACCCAAGCACACATCAGGACAGGCTCTGCCTCACCGTCACCGGGCTTTTTGGAAAATTAAGTAATCATCTGTCAGTGCTGACTTCATTATGTTCTGCTATCAAATTTCCCCCAGATTAAGGTATTACATTTGAATGAATAACGTTATTGTTTCAATCGCGGCCACACAAGGCCAACAGAACCATTTATATTATACATACAGGGGGTCTACATATTTATATACATAAGGGTCTTGAGATCATAAATATATTTCAGAGATCACAGCTATAGCGCTTCATTACTTGATACACCATTTGAAAGTGTTACCAAGTTAGAATTTGTCACGATCACAAATAAAAATAATAAACACCAGACCTTCAGAAATGACCAAGTAATAATGTTTTCTGTTACTTTGTTACCATGGTTGCATGGTCAGAGGTTTCAGGAGACGTGAGGTTTTACGGACAAAAATAACAAGATTCAAAGATGAAAACACGACTAAGATTTCAAAGATCTTAGAATTTCTACTGGTATTATTGACTCTTGGCAAGGACGTTAATAGATCTGCTTTGGCTCAATAATGACCATTAAGCGAAGCCCTGCGGGATTTTGCAAGGTGAGAGTAGAACGGGTAGTTTCTGCAATGAAAGGTACATTTATAATAAGCTGTTTCAGGACAGGGACCAGTTAACGCGACCTAAGGTTTAAAACCTAATCTTCCATATTCCATAACCTAATCTTCTCTGTATCCTTGGATAACTCTGGTACAGCAGCATTGCTTGTCGAATCTGGACGGTAGAAAAAGAGCTTGGAGGGCGATGATGTATTTTTTTGGCATCGAGAGAACCATATGATAAAATAGTTAAAACTCACAAATGCAACAATTTGTGATTTTCTTTCCGGCTTTTTCAATCATCAGCGTACACACAGGATCAAGCTGGGTATAAATATCGTGTACTTGTAGTACATAATCAGAGCCCATAATAAAGTGAGCCTTTTATCAGGGGATTTTTTTTTCAGTTAGGCTACAAATTTATCAGAAATCAAAACTTATATATATATATATATATATATATATATGTATATACATATATATATATATATATATATACATATATATATATATATATAATATTATATATATTTATTTAAAAACTGTGGCTAGGTTAAGCATTTTCTAATATTTGATACTCATTAGAATATTTTGTAAATAATAATATGTTCTTCTGCATGATAAATGGTATTTTCTTTGGCCTAAATGTATTATTCTTCCAAACATTTAATTTGAGAGCCTATTAAGTGTAAAAGAAATTGAACAAAATCTATCTATCTATCCATCCATCTATCTACCTATCTTTATCTCCGTCCCTCCGTCCTCTAGTCCAACTGTATGAAGATTAGGGGACTCGGTTTGTGATTGTATATTCTCTTTTATTTTGTTTTTCTTCTATTGTATATATATTTTAATCAGTTGTTTAATGAAGTAAATATATAATTTTGCATATTTTATTTTACTTCCACGTTAATGTTTTTTTTCCTTGCCTTGTTGCTCCTTATTTCTCTTTTTAAGTAAACTTGCGGATATTACAATATATTACATATCTGCACATTCCAGGATTAACGCGGTCTTCTTATCGTGCAAGTAATTCAATTAAGCAACTATTATTACCTATCTAGAAAGAAGTAGCATATTTCTAGTTACAATAATAGTAATAGTAAATAGTAAATAGTAATTGTAATAGACATTTTCAATAATATTTCAAACCTTAAGCCTTAAATCTACAGCATACAGGTATATATATTTCGACGGAGAGAAAATATTATTCAGCCTAATTTAGACCGTGTTCCTGCAAAGGCTTTGCTTGAATAAATCAACGCTTTATCTTTTTTTTCTTGTGAAAAACATTCATTTTTAATATTATCAGTGCATAGGAAAAAAAAATCTTCTGACGTCGGGTCTATAATTTAGCCAGTCGAGGAGAAATCACGAGGTTTTATTTTTTTTTTATGTCTAACCTCTGCTTACAGCTGGGAATAGTTTTGAAAGCTTATAAGAGTCAGTAAACAGTTGATACCGCAACGAGGTTCCTATCTCAGGAATATTTAACTTCTCAGGCAGAATCTGGCAACAGCTGATACGGAAAGTAACAGAACGGAATCACAAGCAGAAATGTGACTCCTTTTCCCATATTTTTTTTTGTTCAACATTGAAAAAAATAAATTCTGAAATAAAATAATTACGAATTATTTCTGATGTTTCAGTCACTGTTATTATTTTTATATTTTTTTTTTCTGTATGTAGTCTTTCGTTTAACCACAAAACAGACAACTTAATAATATCGCTTTATTTGAACAAGGTTATGGGGTATATTTTGTAATGATGGAAATCCTGTAGTGTTAATCAATCATTAAGTTTAAAATCATCAAAGGGGTCTACTCACAAAACTCTGTGGTTCAACGGGCACACTAGATGGGCCGAATGTGTCTTATCTGCCGTCAGATTGTTTCTATGTTATGTTTCTATAATTAAGAGTTTCTTAAATTTGGACCTGAATCACCAGAACTCATGAAAACCCCAGAGGGGGGCAATTGACAACTTCACTATTAGCCAAGCAACTCCCAGCTTCCATGTCACTGCCGGTTTAGAACTTGTCAAATTTGATGGGGACTGAACTCTTAATACTTGTGGAATGATTAATGTCTGCAAATAATGATACCCAGATTTTTTCCCCCCATTTGGGGGTATTTATTTAGCCCTTACGCTCCATGGAAAGCAAGTGACAATCAGACGTGAAAGATGCCTGGAGAAAATACAATAGGAGTTTTATATTTCACAAATTCTAGATCCATACACAACAACTATTTTTTCTAGGAGTTCCAGACATGTTTTTTTTATTTGGCTTCTCTACTTTCAATAGTTTGCATTTCTGTGTAAGCACTCAACAAAGAATGCGCTCAACCTGCGCTGAACCTGCGCTCAATTGTCACGCCTTGGATTGAAGTCCCCTAAAATGAGAGTGAGTCGTAGAGGAATAAACAATAATACAAATTTGACCATTTTTTCTATTAAATGAAGGACTTCAGGACTTGGTCTACGGTCTTGTCCTGTTCTGTATTCTAGCTATTGGGTGGTAGTTTCTGGAGGGTGGTAGCTCTTTTGCCCCAAAACCTTGGACAGATCACCCGGTTTGGTGATCAGACTCTCTGGTGTGCTGTTACTTCTGGTGGTTGAGAAACCAGGAATTGTTTCTGCTTGTAAATGCAGGAATTTGGGAGTTCTCTTCTTTTAACCCCTTAAGGACAATGGGCGGTCCCTAAACCCATTGAAAACAATGCATTTTGAGCCTGTATATACACGGGCTTTGTCATTAAGGGGTTAATTAAAGGTCCCTTTAAGGAAAGCACCATAATAAGGAAGTCTTTGTCAGCAGATTGGCATTTTTATTTTATTTATGAAAAATGAAACTATTATTGTTTTATTTAAAGTTTTATAACAACATTTTTTTTATATTTATTATGCATATTATTGTAAAGTTCAAGGATATTGATTTGAAAAGCCTAAAAATTTAATGGAATTGTTAATATTATTATCTTTTACTACAGCTTCTAAATTTTAATTATACTGTTAATTTTTTGGATCACTGCTTTCAAACGTAATGCTGTTTGTTCGCTGTCTATTGCTAGATACACAACCCGTAATATATAAATATAATGTATTTATTCCCCGTTAAACCTGACTAAATAAGATATTTCTGTAAAAGGCTTTTTCTTCATCAAAAAGTTATGGAACTAATTTAACGAGCTTGTTTAGGGCATTCTTCAATAATTTGCATAAATTACCTTGTGCATTGAATTTTCAACACCATTACCCATTTTAATAAGAGCACAATTAATGATTGGTGCGGTCATTAGTGTTTTGAAGGTTATGTTATAGACCAACCAAATATATGCGCCAGCCGACACCGGAGAACACAGGAGGACACCTTCCGTAAAATAAACAGAAGAAGTTTATTGTAGTCCTTGGACTGAATAAAAAGCAATGGCTCACAACGACCTAAAGGGTAGGAAAGAAGGCCAAAAGGTAGACGCGTTTCGCACTAACGTACTTTATTATTAGCAGCCTACCAAGCTATACAGACAAAGTACATATATATAGGCTTAAAACACCCATGAAAACCACATAAAACAAAATAGTCAAATGAGATACGACTAGCATATAATATTGCATCCCCAAGCCTACAAACCTGCTACATTAAAAAAAGGAAATAAATAAATAAATGTATAAGCAAAAACATAAAATAATCAATAAGTTAGTAACATAATTAACAAATATCCAATACATATAATTTAATAAATATAATTTAATAAATATACATAGATAACCAGGATAAATTAAATAAATAAACACTGTATATCAGCCAGTTAATGGCTTTTCAGGTTGACTCTCTATTCATGAAGAACATTAAGGCTCCCTTGGACCATACCCATTATAAGAGAAATAAAACTTCTTTACATAAAATCTAGCTTCCTTACATTACATCTGAATTTAGGATTTAGAGACTGCACGCATTTCTTTAAAGTCATATTTTTCTGATGTTTAAAATTATCCATTGAAAGATTATTTTACTTTGAGGAATATAGAAAGTAATATTATTAAATCACCACTTTAAATATATATATATCTTTTTTTTTGGAAACCCGGTTAGTTACAGCCAACCTGAATTATCTATTAGAACCTTGATAAATTTTCTCCGGAAATATAATGAGCTTGGAAGCCAAATAACGTCTGAAATGAATGTGGAAGTACTGATTGTAGATGCCCCCTTGAAGGAGAACTGTTATAGCTGTGGGAAATTATAATCAAATCTAATACGGAGCTGCCATTTCCCCGCTTCCTCGCGTCCCATAAGAAGAGAAGAAAATGTAAAATGTAAATTTCCCATTCTAGTTTTGCTCAGGCTTTTATGATCAGGCGAGGACAGAAAAATCCAGAAATAATAATAATATTAAATGAAAATCTAATGAGACTTATGAAATCGCCAGTGACAAAGCCATTAAAGGTGACTTGTCATAGTTCCGACTTACCTTCATCATGATTCTTAAGCATATTAATTATATTTTCTTCCCATTTCACTTTAATAAAAATGTTAAAAAAATACTTTATTTGTTTTCTGTTGGGTTGAAGGGGGATCGTGCAAAATAATATTAATTTTTTTATTAATTGTCTGCAAAATATGGCATATAAATTGGCAAATAAAACATGTTATAGAGATCTAATTTCAAATGGAATATTATAGAATGTACATATCAAAAAGACAAATGACAAATATCAAAGACCCGGCGGTCTTTAGACATAAATTAACCTGGGGCAAGTTGCCCCTGTTACCTCCGCCTTCAGCCCTCTGGAGGTCTATACAGCTACCATTATAGACCTCTTCACTAATGCTACCTCCGTGGACTGCGTCCAAACTTTGGGTCATAGCAAGGCACGTGTGTAGCAAAGGATGACGTGTTAGGAGATGTCTGTGCTTCCACACGATGGCAGCTGTTGATAATGCCCAAAGGACAGCTGTCTTGGGCACCTAAGTTAAGCTTGGGGCATCCATTATTTTTACCCCACCTTAAGCACCTTAGATGTCTTTATTGCATATCAGAGGTGTCCCATAAAATACAAATCTTTCTTGCTTATAGATCTTAATTTCTAATTTATTCCTAATTCCTTATTTCTATTTATAATTCATAGATCCTCCTAATTTATTTTTTTTCTAGTAGTTAGAAGCCATCATTCTCCTCTGGATGTTCAAGATCCATGGTCAATGTGCAGAAACAATAATAATAATAGTTACGTTTGTGATGAGTATTTGTTATTTAAAAAATAACTTTGTTGGGCAAAATATAATTAAAACGCTACATCAGCCCAGCCTTACAGTGGTTTGTAAGGGTAAAAATGTACAGTCGGCGTTGACGTATTCTGGCCCAGTCTGACTAAGATGGCGGCTTTGGTGAGTGGAGGCACTGCCTTGCGCCAGGCCTAGGGCAGCGCCCGACGTAAATACACCTCTCTCACAATACTTATCATTACAGGATATAACTACATTGCTTAAATAGCTGCAGAAAGTTGTCTGTGATCCTAGTTTTACAGATTAATCTAGACGTCTGCTAGAACTGACGGCAGGAAACTCAACCAAGAGCAGACAGTTGCTTCCGAGCCTGTCCTACGTTGGGTCCCTGCTTGGGAGCATCTCAAGTTTTAGCTCTCTTGCGCCATTACAGAGGAAAAACCTCCATCTACAAATAAGTCTGATCCCAGTCAAGGGCAGTCCAGAACTTAACCCCTTAAGGACAATGGGCGGTCCCTAAACCCATTGAAAACAATGCATTTTGAGCCCGTACATGTACGGGCTTTGTCATTAAGGGGTTAAATCTGGATATACATTTGAATAAATTATAAACAGAAGATATATGGTTTTCAGTACTGCAGTCGATTATAGTTTTATCTTAGATCCGATAAGCTCCCTCTTAAAGGGACATGGCCGAGAGACCCAGTCGGGACATATGGTCTACGGTTTGCTGTTGTGTACTGCAATTCACTTGGGATCCTTATTCTCATGCATGAGAGGTAGGGAGAGCAAGGAATGCCAGATACCAACAGATCATTTAAATATGCTGGGTTGTTGTGTCCGCCGGACCATGACAAAAGCAGAACATTTGGCAGCGGTATTTGGTTTATTTTGTATCGAACAGCTTTTCACAACATCTTTTTTTCTCATTTGGAAATGACAGAGAAATGCGATTGCTGCGAAAATATCTCTTCGGGGATTTTTTTTGTTTGACTAATAGTCTTTTGTTGTGCACAGAAATCATGTTGGGGTTTTTTTTTTTTAAAAAAAAGAGGAAAAGTATCAGATTTATCATTCCAGACAGGCTTGGTACAAGTAGCTAAAACTATTTGCAACGACTTTTTTTGTTTACCTTTTCAGTTCATATTCCTATGCTACGCATGAGGTTTTGTTTCCATAGGTAAATTGAACTAATTTGTAAGTTCCAAAAGTGAAATAAAACCTTCACATGAGTTCCTGTTCATAGCAAAATCAAGGGGGACTGAATTTGTGGTAGCACCCAGAGGCCAGGCCCTGCTCAGTGAATGGTGAAACCGCAGAGCACTTCCTCTCTTGGCATTCAGATACTTTATATAATTAAATTCAATTGTAATAAATAAATACATAAATATATAATAGCTGCAAAATATAATTCTGCAATTGAATTTGGTCGTTTATGTTTTATTATTTATTTGGAGTGATTTTTTTTTTTTTTTTTTTAATATTTCTTTGCTTTTCACTTGTTGTTGTATCCACGATATTGACAGATATGTATGAAGCTCAATCTTTGTCCAGAAATATGCTAATTTGTACAGTTTTAGTACTTTATCTATTGCAACTCTTCTCGTTTTGCCGTGTGGACACTATGTATTTCTGATCACCGAGCTGCGTATGGGGGCGCTGAGGCCTAGCGTCCCACCAGGCATTTGCCCAGTGTCTGGGCCTGTCTGATCTTTTATATTTTTTACTATTGTCTGAAAAACAAATCTAGAGAAAGTTTTCATTACATTTTTTTTAAATACGTGGGATTTTAACATTTCTAGAGAAACTTTAAAATAAGCAGCCCCGTGCGGTAAGCATTTCTCAACGGGGAGATCTAATTTTTCTTTTGTTTCAGCGATCTTTCCAATTCGTTAGTCGGCGACTCGCGGTTATTTGTGTATGGTGGATTTCTGAAAGCAGACATTTCTTTAAAGTAATATCGTTTTTTCTAAGTCCCCATGGAGGACATCGCCGGCAAGCAGGGAAGTTAAATCAAGCCAACAAATAGTGTATTTGAAATTGTAATTGGGTAATAACCTGTACCGGGGCATTTGATCCAACTGAGCATTATGTGATAAGATGAATGGTTTGTCCTACCTCCTGTTAATGTAACACATGTGTGTAGGGTTATAGCTGCCATTAATAATCTGAGATTGTTTTTTAACATATACAAATGACTCTGGCATCGTCGGACTTATTCTTCAGAATTTTTTTCCGTGAAATCAGGACGACGTTAGACCACAAGCAACACTTCAGTAGATTCTGAAGTAGCGATGCAATTATCACAGGCTGGTGGGTAAATGAAAAACAGGATCCAGGTGCTTATTTTTGCTACCTAGTTTAAAGTCAGACATTATAAATGTTGTTTTCAGCTCCACTGGTCTTTGAGATAACAACACAGAGTTTTGCTCAAGTAAGATAATAAAGGGAGGGTTTGGAAAGCCTCCACAATATCCAACCGTGCATTTTCTAGTTAAGGCCTATTTGTCATTGCGTTCTCGTTTTTCAGGCCTATTTCAAGCCAATCTTCTGTCCGCCCATTGCTTGAAAGGTACATATAGCCAACCCCCCCCACCGATGAAACGTTGGTAGAGCAGATGAGAAGCCGCCAAGCGAAGAAAGTGAGATCTCCTTAAAAACACAAATCCACATTCCATTGATTGAGATTTTGTTTTTGTTTTTCCTTTCATTCCCTCAATTTAACCCCTTAATGACAAAGCCCGTATATGTACGGGCTCAAAATGAATTGTTTTCAATGGGTTTTGGGACCGCCCATTGTCCTTAAGGGGTTAATTAGCAGTCATATCTAATGGGGCTTCAGCGAGGTCCAAAGCTGTGCTGTGAAAAATGAATGCATATCAGCACAGTCATTAATGTTGAGTTAATTACAAGATTTGCTAGAGTGGATAGGGTACCGTTTGGGAGATGCTGTTATCTATCACTAGATATCATAATTCTATGTGAAAAAAAAAGCAGAGCCTTGTTTCGGTAGCTTGGTTCGAGGTTGTTGTCTTGGGGATTAGTCAGCGCCAGAATACAGATCAATTGTCTTGTATCCCTGTTCTTTCAAGTTAAGCCGTGTGTTTACAGACATCAACACAAGTGATAAAATCAGAATACATCCTGATAGGCATAATCAGATAGTCTAGTAACACTAAGCCGGAAGGCAATATTTTATGGCTCTTAATTGCTTTAGAATGTGTACGTTTGTAATTTATTTCCGGATAAACAATGGATCTCTGGTAACTGATGTGGAACCACCTAGGAGCATCGCACTATAGGCTCATAATAACCACAGGCTGATGTCTGAAAATATTCTTTTATTGTAAAACCATTAAAACATGCACTATGACATTCTGCTTGGAAATAGGGTTTGTCGTTCTATTAATGACCATAGCTTCAAAACCTCTTTTCCCATCTAATTCCCCCCAGATATCAGTATAAAAAATCATTTTAATCCAAATAATAATTGATGCTTATCTGTTGTTTTTTTTTTTAAGTTTCTTTACATGACTGGTTAATACATACACAATTTCTAAAATGTCTAAACCAATAAAAACCTCCAAAAGAACTTGTACTAGTTGATGAAGATGAAGACTTCTATGAATGTCAGATGCCTCTTTGCCACCACCTTGTGTAGGCCTTTAAAAAAAACATCCGAAACTTCATTTCATGTCATAAAAGCGACAACAAGGCTAGTAGAGGACCAAATGTGTGAGGAGGAGGTTAATATCGAGGCTATGGTGGCACTTGGAGATAGACAGATGATTCAGTTGGGCCATATGTACACCAGAAGAAGTAATTAGCGCCTTCAACATAATACATTGAGATGACATTTTACGAGCAGATAGCTTTTCTGATATTTTCTTTTTCGCTGCTTTTTTTTTGAAGTTTAGACGTATTTTTGCACTGGTTTTCCCTGCATTCTGAAGCGATGGACGTTTCATTGTGATGCAACTTGACTGAGCTTCATGGGAGGTTGGCAATGTCCAACTTGATCACACTTGAATCGATAGCGTCTCTTTGGTGAATAGCGTGGTACTCCACCAAATTTATCAAATTCCGTTCCTAATATGTTTGAATTCCCTAATTATGGGGACACTTTGTCTCTTAATTGTTTTGTGATCATTTAATTGCCACGTGACACAAAAGCAGACTGTTGCTGTAGACGTTGAATGAAACATCTTAAATGTTTATGTTTTATATGATTAATCATTCAGAAGAAAGAATAAAATGACAAATATGATAAGGTTTATTTGCTCAACATGCTAGGTAATATAATTGTTGTATTGTCCAAGTGGAACAAAGGTGCATCTACGTTTAGCAAACCAACCTGGCCTTGGATTGCCGTTATCCATGCCATTTAATACAGACATTACCTGCACTTTCATTGATAGTAAAGATGACTTCTGGGTGATATCCATGTAGGTATCAGGACAGGGTAGGTAATGCCAAATGTGCCTGGAAGGCCAAAATAGGTCATTTTCAGATCTTGCCCCTCCCCCCCCACCTTTTTTTACTCTAAACATTTTCTTGCTCAAATTTAGATCAATACGGTTTGGCAGTTCTTTAAAGTAGGAGAACATCCAAAAAATAAACAGAAATAATATCCGCTGCCATTAAGCCAAGAGCAGGTGTCATGTATATAAAACCACCGAGCCTGTATATAGAGTTTATAATAAGGTGACAATACAAACAGATTGGCCAGGAATTTCAACGTCACTTCTAGTAACCAAGACATGCTGATTGAATTGTGCTTTCTGGGGTGCGACAGATGAACATTTTTATTTTATTTTACCATTTATATCCATAAAAAGCCGAGAAACAAAGAGGTGCCTTTTCCTGCCAGGTATGTTGGCAACGGGAGGCATCCAGTCCCGCCGCCATTGGCATTGTCACTAAAATTACCATCTGTGCCATTTTTCACTTAATTCAGCTTGTAATGAATAAGGAAGCAATTTGCTTAAATATTAAAATCCAAGCTTGTAGCAAATGAGTCTAATTTCTCTGCCAAGACAGCTAGTTTCATATGTGAATATTCCCTTGTCATTATTTACTTTATATTCAATTAAGAACTACTTAACGTGGTCTTTAACAGCAGTGTTTTAAACAAATGATGCAAAATAAAGGCACGGACCAATACAATGGACCAAGCTAGATCCCCAGCCAATGCGTAATGCTGCAGGTGCCTGAGAAAACCTGATGAACGCTGTATGGCGAATAATGATGGAATCTTAAGAGGACAATAGAAAAGGACATTATCATAAGGTATATAGCAAATCCAAAAGAAATAACCTTCAAAAACAGGTGCGCGTTTCATACCTTCTGCTTAATGATCACCAAAAATATGTGAAGCATTTAAGGTAATTGTTGCGCTGGTTTTCCAGGAAATATTGTGAATCTGCTTAACTTCTTTTAAATTGATGTTAAATCCATTTTTACGAAGATTTTCATGTGAAATATGCTACGGGCTCCAAAGAACATCGTCTCATTTTCATTTTCTGGCAACAAATTACCGGTATGTTCCCTGAAAATTTGGGGGGGCATTTTTATTTTGGAAACAAAATGAGTTCCCCGGTGCCCACATTCACTCTCACTCTCTCACACTCTCATTCACTTTCTCCCTCATGCTCTCCAAATGGTTCCCTACCTTCTCTGCCAACCACAGTGTTTCTTCCAGTGACGTCCTTTCACCAATGTTCCAATGGGGGAGAGGACATCACCGAAAGTGCCACCCTTTTGCCCTTAGTTGAACTTAGGCATATCCGACTAGGCCTAGAGTGACATGTCCAGTGGGGTGGCAACCCTATTGGGCAATCATGCTTCTTATAGCACAATTGCTTACCAGTTAAAAATCAAATACTGGCAACTAACACTGTGGTACACTTGGATATAGTTTGCGTGCCCTGCTCTACGACTCTCATCTCCTTTGGTCTTCATTTATCAGTTAAATCCTTGAACTACCACCTCCCCTTCACACAATCTTTGTTTGGCGACATCACTTGAAACCTTGGACCCCAAAATTTTCAATACAAAAATGCTAAGCAGGTGGGAAAATGCAATGGGATTTTTTTCTACCCTAAACTGGAATGAGTTCTCTGTTTCATTTAGTTGGTTCTCAAGTCATTTTTGACATCTCCATGTAACCAAATTACTCAGATGCCTAGGGTCTGGAGGACCATCCCTCCTATGCTAACTGGCAAGCGCATGTAAAAGGGGGCACCAGAGACATAGTTGGCCTAAGATGCTATAAATTCTTGACTATAAATAACTTGGCTGTAAGACTTACAATTATTTCTACAGTTGGATAATTGAAAGAAACTCTAAAAGGTATACTTTATACTTTGACCTGTTTCAGGAGATGCCAAAACTAATAGGTAAACGACATGAACCATTTCAGAACAAGGGCATTGTTTCAGATCTTTTTAACAAGCTCTTTCTAAAAAGGCGTGCGTTTGGGCAGGATGGCCGTACATGAGCAATGCTCGGTAGACTGGAACGGCAAATGATTCCCTCCAAAGACAAATTAAGCCATGGCTGACTGTTAGTTGGACAGGTGATAAAGGTGAAATCAAATCAAGTACTCCGTACTTCATGATAAACAAGGTTCCGACTGTACTGTTATTTTTTGTTTCCTCCTTGCATTCGAAACATGAAATTTTAAAATAAGTCGAAACAGGAACATTAAAAATAAATTGAAACATGAACATTAAAAATAAATCATAAGCCTTTTGTCTAATGGGGCAAAAGGGGTCCTTGTTAATTATTGTATCATCTAATGAATTGTAAAGCCACTGTCATTTAGGGTTTGGTGTATGTCAATATGCAGGCAGCTATTTTTGTAGGGTTCAAAGTACTTGTAGAGGCTACTGGAGTTTTCCTACCAAAAGAACACCTAAGAAATAAAAAGAAGATCGGTGCTTGAATCTTCTTAAAAATCTAAACAATAATTAGGTTAAGTTTTGAAGAACTGTTGTCATGCCGGTATAATATGACTGTAGAAGAGACCTAGATAGTCTCAAAAGCTTGCAATCCATTATATGTCAGTTCGCCAATCAAAGTATCATCTTTACCATATTTGCTAAACCATACCCAATTCCTCAGAAAGATTTGCCATAACTATTATTACTGTTAACTATTATTACATAATCGTTGCCATTATCGATTAGTTGAATCGATTTTATCGATTATAAGATGAGGGTTTTTTCTAGGGATGCATCGATATATCTGTGGCCGAAATATATCGGCCAAAAAAGGCATTATTGGCAAAAATGGGCTGCTTATCTGTGCGCTAATCCCACAGTGTGCGAGCAGCATCTCGGCAAGGAAAAGCTGGAACCCAGCGGATTCACGTGAATGCACATCACATGACTGCTCTGGTTCTTCTTCCTTTGGGGGCACGGCCAGAGAAGTTGTTCGAGAGGAAGCAGCAAGGCCCTTGCAGTAGTCTGCGAGTGAGAGATCTGCAGTTCAGGTAAGCAGGTGGGGGAGGGTGTATGACCAAGTATGTGTGATTAAGGGAATGAATGAGTATCTGTGAATTAATTAATATATGTGTGTGTGGGGGGGTGGCATAGGGAGCCTGTAATCACACTCCTATCATGCCCAGGTTTTTAAAAATATTTTTGTAGTCCTTCACACCATGCATGATCCATCTCCATTGTGGCAGAGATCAAATTATTAAAAAGTAAAAAGTAAGACTTTATTTTCTCTTCCTGTCCAACAAATAAAGTAGATTGTAGAAAACAACAATGACCAAAATGTCTTCGGTTACAAACAGCAATACTCTTATAGACCAAGCTATGACATATAATTTGACAGCAGATAAGAACTATTTGGCCAATCAAGTGGGCTATTTATTATTATATACTGTAACACATCATATTATATTTGGTCCTTTGTTGTGTCTTATTTTAAAGAGAGCCTCATGATGCTTATTCTTTGCTTGATCTTTCTCTGGGATAATGTCTACTGCTTCCGCTGGAGAGCTCTTGGACTTCTCTGCCTCCTTCAAAAATACTTCCTAACTAAAAATGCATCTGAACTCTCAAATTATAGCCTGTGGCCTCTTGTCCTTGTCCATTTCTCCTCCTTTGAAACATACTTCATCCTTGTACTCAGAGCAACACCATTATACACTTAAACATTCCCATCATATCCTCTCTCTTGCGTATTCTCCAATGTACATAGTGCTCTTGGATACTCTAAAACCTGACTGTAGCGGAAAAATATTTTTTTATTGCAACAAATAATTGAGAAAATGTGGAAGTGGCTTTTTTCTTCAGGTCTCATATCTGTAATATCCAAGTACGATATTTATAGCTCGTTAATGATGAAAGTGATTGTTGGCCTAACAGTCAGAACACCTGTCAGCTCCTGGCACAGAAAACAGATTGCGTTTCACTAAAACTACAGGTACCTAACTCAAGTAGCACGTACTTCACAATATTACAGGAAACTCTTCCATATTCATGCCGAACGAGAAGAATATATGAATATATGAACACAAAATAACGAGAAAATGATGTTTATTTTAGTTCGGTGTAGCGGAAATCTATCCAAAATGCAAAAATGCGATATGTTATTGTTATTGCCAATTATAAATATTTTACTTATGTATCTGTAAATATTTAAATGTGCTTGTAACAAACAATTCTCAATCAAGAATCTTCCGCTGTTGTAGTTAAATTAGGTATAGCAGATTTTGTAGTATAAGGGATCCTCTGATTCATCCTCTCCCCACAAGCAAACTTTCTTGCAGAGAACAAAGGAAGCAAAAACCTATTTTCCTACAAATAAAAGTACAGGAGAGTACCAGTATATAGTATGCTCACTTTATTGTAGCAGTAAAAATAGGCAGTAGTGTAAAACAGAAATAAAAAATCGTATAACATTCACGATTCCATCGGGTTTCCCTAATTCATTTTTTTATTACGTCAAGATCTCCTGCTGTACCATGGCTGGTTTAACTGCCATGTAATTTATGGATTATTATTAGTATGGATTATTGGGGATTAAAATAATTCCTTGGGTGTTCTGTGTTTTGGAATATTAAGGTACCATTTGTTCTGTTTACCTTTAATTTGACCCAGAATGTTGGAGTTCTGCCCCAATATATGGAATCATAGTTGTGGCCAATGCACATCACATACACACTAATTCACATATACACACCGTCACATACACATAAAATACATTTTATATTATATATGTATATATATACACCTCACATACACACTAATTCACATATACACACCGTCACATACACATAAAATACATTTTATTATATGTATACATACCTCAAATACACACCGATTCACATATACACACCGTCACATACACATAAAATACATTTTATATTATATATGTATATATACACCTCAAATACACACTGATTCACATATACACACCGTAACATGCACATAAAATACATTTTATATTATATATATATATATATATATATATATATACACCTCACATACACACTGATTCACATATGCACACCATAACATGCACATAAAATAAATTTTATATTATATATGTATAATATAGCTCACATACACACTGAATCAGTGTGTATGTGAGCTATATATACATATATAATATAAAATACACACTGTCACATACACATAAAATACATTTTATATTATATATGTATACATACCTCACATACACACATATTCATATATATATATACACCATCACATACACATAAAATACATTTTATATTATACATGTATATATAGCTCACATACACACTGATTCACATATACACACCGTCACATACACATAAAATACATTGTATATTATATATGTATACATACCTCACATACACACTGATTCACATATACACACCGTCACATACACATAACCATGTTGATTTCATATTTAATAATATGCATACAATCATTACAGACATGGGTAGTGTTAACCCCTCTATTACCAGACATTACACACACAGTCACACCAACAAACGCAGTCACACAAATAGACAAACACAGTCACATACACACAAACACACACACCTGGTCGCAGCTTACACTGAGCTTGGTGTGAAGGAGGGACTCAGCCTATCAGGAGAGGCTTCTGAACTCTCAGGCAATCAGGAGAGTTAAGAAGTCTCTCCTGATTGGTTGAGACCTCCTTCACACACAGATTTAGGCTACCCGGGACTTAGGACTTAAAGTCCCATTGCGGGACTGTTCCCGGGCGGTCCGGGACATTTGGTCACCCTAATGTAGACATGTAGATCTCTTCATTAAAAACAGAAACATCAAATATGGTATCTTGTATTATTTATTTTTTATGAATATCAATGTATGTATGTAACATAATAAAATTTCACTTTACTGAGAGGGTGGTAAATAAGAAGCTATGGAGGCTAATAAACAAATTCAAACATACATGGGATAGGCTTATGGCTCCTGAATCTAAGACGAGACCAACAACTGATTTAGGTTTGTGTCTTTACAGCAGGAAAAGTGGGCAGACTAGATGGGGCCGAATGGGGCCGATCTGCCGCCATAGTCTACACTATGTTCCTTGCCTGCTATACCTTATAAATCCTTTCTCTAAGTCTGTTCAAACCAATTAGATTATGATAATTATTGTTCATCCCTGGTTCAACTGAGTGTGTTAAGCATTATTTGGAGAGCTGAAAGACAGCAAAAAATAATTATTTTTTTTTTTACTACTTTGCCAAACGATCTTCCCCGACAATGAAGCTGACAGCTGGGTCTTGAATTACAGCAAACATTCAATTCTGGTTTGCAGGACATCATATAAGTGACAATGGGGAATATTAAACAGGAAATGTATTTACCAATAACTGCATTTTTATGGTTCTTGCTTCTGACATGTTTTTTTTCTCTCTGCTTTTCTTGGTTGAAAGAAGGAAAATGTCAACCTGGATTATTTCATTTGCATAACACATTTTGCACTTGCCAATTTATATGGAACCCGAAGGTGCACAAAACCGGTCTTCACATATCTCGTCCTTGACTGTATCCGGCCAACATTTAATTAACTCCGACGACTAACCTGTTTACTGTACGAAAAGTATTCTTGGTTTTTTTGATACAGTATCAAACTTGAACACCATGCCAATTGATTGTACTGCTACGCTATTTATAGACTTCCATTTTTACATATTCCTATATCTCATCTCAACGTTTTGCCTACTGTCGCTTCTTATTAGCGATGTGTGAATTGGCTCGGCGATAGGGAATCTACAAGAGATAAGGACGCTACAAAGGTTATAGAGCTTTCACAGAGCAATCTTCGTATGTTTTATCTCAAAATTTAAACCAAAGAACAAAATCACAGCTAGTGCCAAATATGAAATATGCAGGAGTGCCAATAAAAAAAAACGACAGTAACTTAAAACTGAAGAAATGTGTCATAGTCAAAGCTACCGGGTGTGAAATATATGGTTTTTTGACAATTCCTGTTTTAATGGGCCCCCATGAAGTCATTATGTATTATACAAACAGTATACCATACCTCCCAAGTGTCCCTAGTTTTCACAAAATGATCTCGATGTTCGGGCACTGTCTCTGGTAACTGCCCCGCTTTGCCGAGATCATCCTCTGATATTGCCCGACTGGCCCAAAAAGCTGTAAAATCATTGGAAATCTGTACTGATTCAGCAATACATAGTCATCGATATTTTATATTATATACCGACGTCTAGGCCCAGACCTAGAATGGCAAATTGCTTTCTTGGGCGATCGGGTCTCCTGGTGTCTTGCTGAATGGGCTGGTTGGAATGTGAGCTCTCCAATCCCTCAACCGGCCCACGTACCTCTTTAAAAGGCAAGTTATACATTTAGGTCACGGATCACATGCATATGACATCATTTGCCATGATCTACAGAAAGGACAGTGGCCATGGACGGGGCTGCTGGGGGTGCTGACCCAGCTACCGTCTATATGGATCATCTACTGAACACTTCATTCGTTGATGGATGGATAGCCAAGTTGGGTGATTGGGCACCCCCCACTGGGTATCACTAAAGTACCAACAGGGGTTAAAATCACCATAATCCAACCCTTGCATTGAGCACTGATGTGAGTTAAAACATGACGTACATGTCAGAGATGGTGGACACTACAGTTGACTGGACAGTCACTGAATTACTAAGTGCGCATTATATTTATTCAGTAGCTGTGTTTGTGAGCAACAAAATGACATCATATGTGTCTGGCAGTTGTATGTCACAAATAGTCATTAGGTCATGATCCGGCATGACAATATGGGAACGTAGTCAGAACATTCTTTTGTTTTTCTGTGTTGTCCTGTATTCCAGTAACGTTAATCTGCTAAATGAAATGTAACAAGATCGATTTATATTGGCTTGTTCTACCAAAGTCTGCTTTTTTTAATTGTATTGACCCTGCTCAGATTCTACCGCATGCTAATCGTCGGGGGTTTGATACTCGCTGTGTACCCTCACAGATACTAAACAGATTAAAGTGCATGTGTTATTTGAAAGTACAAGTAACTTATCTCAATAAAATTGACAAATTGCATGTAAATTTCATCCATTTTAAACCAAATTTAAAGACTAATTCTATTAATGCTACTGAAATGCAATTCCTTACAAATGAACTTTGTGTCTTTCTGGATTATCTCCAGACTTTATAATCATTAAATTAGACTTCTTTTTACCAAAAAACTACTTTTTACTGTATATATTTATAAATAATTCATTAATTTTAACCAACTGCTCATGTAATCATACTAAATATGAATCAGTCCAAACACCACTAATATCTAAATGTACGAATGTAGAAGCCCGCTTCCAGTGGCGTACCTGGGGGTTGGGGACTGGACGCCCTATGTACCACTCATCAGGAAGCGTGCGCCCCTTCAAGGACGGACTATACTGCCCGCCGCGTGAGGAACAGGGATGGTTGGGGAGATAATGGAAAAGAAGAGACAAAGGCCTGGTCTGGCCATCTGACACACAGCTCCATGGGCGTCATTTGGCACCTACTGGCCCTAAAGTGCCATGGCTGCATAATAATCTCCAGTTTGGCCCTATACCCGGTTATTTCTCATTTAAATAAGCACACATGCTAATATGACTTATATTTCTTATTGAACTTCCAAAGGAGAAATAGACTAATAGCTAGAGTCACTTCCCTAAGGAATAAGCAATTTCTTGTAACGATGTTACATTCTTTTTTTTTTTTTTTTTTTACATGTCTCTTCGCACGGAGTGCACCATAAAACCTTCATCAAGGACTAAATAATAAATATACTTGAATACCCAATTATGCTTCCCCAAACATTCTATTTCCTTCAAGTTCCAATTAGTTAGGACATTTTCATCTGAGCGTTATTATTCTCTTTTATATGCCTATTACCCAATAATTTGCCCTGTAAAGTATTTCGAAATCACACCAATTGTTTCGAATAAAAGATTTTCTTCGCTGTTAGTTGAACGAAATGTCAGCATGATATTACAGCCTCTTTTGCAAAGCAACGGATCACAATAATGACTCATTGAACCACTGTGGCCTATTACCACTAGTCAAATCTGTTATTCCAACGCAATTTATATTAAAATCAGACTATATTTTCTGTTTCAGGCAAGTACAATTCTGTTTTACCTTTAAACTGAACCTAGTTCCGTATGTATAATAAACTGGTGATTATTCAAAGTATATGTTTTAGACAACCGCATTGTCTAGAAGTGTGATAGTGGTATAGTGTGACAATGTATTCAGAAGACATAAAGATACACCATAATGAAGTTCCTCATCGGCGGTTAGGCGCCCAAGTGGACACAGGCGTTTGGTGATCCAGTAGGTCTATTCGCTAAGGTTCAAATCATCAGTTAAGTTACAGAGGCAATGTAAAAGGACTTGACAACAAGGTGTCTAAAAAGAAAAAAATGTTCATTGAGTCCGCCAGTTGGGTTGGCATGGTCAAGTTTGAGTCCGTAGCTGAAATTATGGCCAAGGTGGCCATAGAGTTGGTCAATTTGAGGTCAAGTTGGAGTCCATTTTCCATTTTTGAGAATGTAATTGCATAGCTGTAACCCTGTTGGTGTAATGGTCATGTGTCCCGATAATTTTGTCCATGTATTATATATATATGTTTATATTGGCAGTTTAGATATCATAATTTTATGACTAGGCTTCAAGTATTCTTTATATCCTTTAATAGCCTTTAATAAATGAGGATTCTGATTTATACACTATGGATAGACGAACACTTTTGGTTTCCTGCTGGTCCATTATAGAGCTGCTGCGTGTTTGCCAGATACTTTGTTGATGAGTAATGGTAAAGATTGGCTGCAGTAGACCTGATTCAGCTTAGTTTGTGTAAAGCATGTCGATATGCTTTATTTGTTGAGACAGCTTGCTGACATAAGACATTAAAATGAATGGTCAACACTAAAATTAAAGCTCTTGAAATGCTATACTTAATGTAAAACTAAGTTCATACATTTTCTTTTTAGGAACTGCTTCTGCAACCACAATTTGCAAACTGTCAGTTGATATATTATTACCCTATTCTGTGAGTTTAAAACAATACAATTTAGATTAAAAAATAATGTTTTTACAATGGCACCTGAATCATCTTCCTTAAAGATACCTTATGGAAATGGTTGACTGTATTGAAGTCAGATTGTGATAAGATAGTCCAATAGTGAATTGAGATTAGAGAAAACGTTTTGTCTCAATGACTTAACTGAGTATTCCGAAGGACCAGGGTCGTATCTGAGAAGAAAAGTGGTCCTGGCATTTTAAGGGCAATGGCTGCTAAATGATGCACGTGCCGCTGCCTGGATGTGTGTTGCAGCATGCAATGGTCTTACAAATGTGCAGCATGTGGCCAAAGGTAAAGGATCCTCACCTTCTGACACCAGCCCACCAGGGATTTGCCAGATGACCAGTCTTGACCAGTTAAGGACCATCTCCTTCAAGAAAGGTCAAGTTGGACTTCCATAATGCCTGGTTGAACATGAGTGAGATTTCATACCATCAGTTTAACTATGGATTATGGAGAGCTTCAATGTCCTTTCTTGGGGAGAAAACTGTAGGAGTTGTGGCTTTATAATACACAGGAAGGATACTGGGTATTTCATGTTGCATCTACTGGAGACAGTCCAGAGATATTCTTGTTTTAGAACACGACCTGCTTCTACAAACCTTTTAATGTGGATTTTAGATATCCTACAGGGAGAAAAAAAAATATATTCTATATAAGAAATGCTGAAAATGTCTTGGATGAACTGTCACTTGTATGAAAGAGCTGTTTAATTTAATTTAGGAGGGATTGCTAATATAATAAGCTGTCAAGCATCTGGGAAATCGCTTAACAAACAAATGAAAGTCTTTTTATCCATTCTAAAATGATACGTTCCATTCAACGGACTCTTTCCTATCTTGTCTCAGACAAGTTTAAAGAAGCCTTCAAAAGACTCAGACCCTTGACTTCTTTTATCTGCAGTTTTTCACCTGTACTGTTGTATGGCCGTATTGGCCTTTTCTTTATTCTTTCACTGGGAAAGAATTGCTGGGAATAAGGTTTGTGTTAGCTGTGTTTTATAATCATAACGCAAGCAATAAAATAGTTTTGATTTTGCCAAATGTAATTTTTTTTTTAAAAAAAAGGAATAATTCAGTAGAATTAGTGTTACATTTATAAATCATTTTATCAATAATTTTATTTAGTTGGAGTTTCATGATATAATAGCAAATGGAAGTTGCCCTCTTGAAATGTTTACAGAGACAGTTCGGAGCTGAAAGAGAGAAGAGAGGGAGGCGGATAAAGAGACGGGGACGCAGAAAGCATGGGACTGAAAGAGCAGGGATCAGACGCAGGTAAACACATGACCAAAAAAGGACACTTTTGCTTTAGGGCGTGGTTAGAGGAAGAGATTGGGGGGTGGGCTTTCACAAGACTTTTTATGAGATTTTGTAGGAGATTTTATTTGCATAATTAAGTTTAGAAACATGTTTTATTGTGACTTCAGGGCTGTAGTACACAGTGATACCCTCATACCCAGCAAACGCTCTGAGCTTCTAGACAAGAAAGACAAAAAAGGGGAGGAAAAGTGATCACAAGGATTTGGGGTCTGAAGACTGGCTGTCTCTCCTTAACATAGAAAGGAACTCAAGGCACAGAGAAGCAATTAGCAGCTTATTACAAAATAATTCTGTCACAAGTAGAAAAGTAGAAAAAAGTGACATCATCAAAAACTCAGAGGGAATCCCTTGCTTTCCTACCTTAAAACTGCTTTGATTTCAATCAAAAAAACAACAGAATATTTTAATGTCTTGAGCAGTATATTGTTTTCTGGGGTTTTTTTTATGTCAAACTTTTGACTAGTTATATATATATATATATATATATATATATATTTTACTAACTGACACATACAGACCTTTAGCAACCAGAAAATTAAAGCTTTTTTTCCCCCAAATGAGTCTTCCTTTTATGTCTCAAAACTAACACGATGCTCGGAAATGCCGAAAGCGAAAAAATGGTGGAAACTGATGCAGAAGAATTTAGTAATTGGCTTTCCTACCTCAAACTACCTCTTGGACAATAAATAACAGGAGCTTGGCAATGCAGACAATGCTAAATCAAGCAAAGTATCTTGATAAATAGCATTCAGTGTGGCATTCTCCGAAGGAAGCTAATGTCGCCGGTCTAGCTGCAAAGCGTTTGTGTAAATGAACAGTCTCAAGACGTGAACGAGGGGGCAAAGTGAAGGGATGATTTATAGGCTGGCAAGTAAGGTTGCCACGGTAATGCCTCAGTTAAGAAATATTCCTTTTCATCTTAGCCTAGTCCATTTTATTCGCTGAGAAAAGATGAAGAACGTAGAATTTCACCGGGCAAAGGCAAAACCATAACAAAAAAAACGCTGAAAATGTTGGAAATAATTCTAACATAACGGAAAGGTGACAGCTGAACGCTGTGTGATTTCTGAACCAAAACTCCAAAAACATAAGGATGTATTTGTGATGTCTGTGTTTGCTCTTTTCCACCTGATCTTTTATTAATGTTCATGTAATATGCAAGGTGCATTTTCAAATGTAGCGCTAAAATATTTATGTACAAGGTGTTTGGGAAACAGAGTATCCTTTGTGTATTACTAGAGATTTACGCTGTTGAGGATAGACGTGTTAGTCCAGTGGTCTAAATGCAAAAAGCCATCTTTGTGGCTTGTGATACTAACTTTTTTTTTTGGACTAACATTTACTAACATTTGGCTTTTAGAACAAGCTTCTGAGACTATAAAAGCAATAGAATTTGGCGGCAGATAAGACACATTCAGCCCATCTAGCATGACTATTTTTCCTGATGTAACATTCAGATCTTAATCAGTCATTGGTCCCGTCTTAGATTCAGGAACCTCATGCATGTTCAAATTCCCTTGCTTTATTAGTCTCTATCACTCATGATGGGAGGCCATTTTCCTACCATCCTCATACTCAATACTAGAAAGAAAATTTCCAACTTTTAATTATTCTATTTAGTATTGCTTTTGGAAGTTGATACTCTTAAGAGAGTATTCTAAAAACGAAATTCAGTTCTATTCCCTGCCCACTTCCCCTTCAAAAATGGCGCGTGTCCCTCAACGTCAGCGGGAGAGCCTATTGATGTCAGTGGCACCTCTTACCCATATCCACGCAAGGGTGAGCTCCGGTTAGCTGGAGTCAGAGAGTTACCGGTTATGGTCATGCACATTAAGTGCAAATCACAGTACGCTGGGAAAAGACTCGATGGGGACAGGAATCGCAGTGACCACGGACCCTCCAGGTGGTGACACCAGTAGGGGAATGTTCTGCCGTACTCATGGTTGTTGGTTCCTGTGGTTCTTGACAGTAATACTACCGTGATTATAAGATCACCCTGATTATAAGATGCCCCCCTAAAATTTTAATATTAGTTTAAAAGTAAGTTTCACATGTAATATTGTTTTCATATTTAATAAAAAGATATGATTGAGAAAAATGCATTTCTTGTTTGTATTTCTTTTTATTTAACAACTTGCCCCTCAGTCATGCACATCTGACCCCAGTTATGCACATCTGACCCCAGACTTGCCACTCGGCCCCCCCGAAATTCCGTATACCCCCAGCTATACCACTCTGCCCACCTGATATTCGACTCTGCAACCCCAGACTTACCAATGCATCCCTAGACTTGCCCCCGTGCTCCAGTGTCCCTGGTGTCTAGTGGGGGCAGCCGGGGGACTAGACTAGACTAGATGGGTGACTGGCTCTTGTCTGCCATCAAATTGTATGCTTCTATATTTTTTCTAATAGGATTTTTTATAACCTATTTATTATATTGATGCCAATAACCTATCGTTACTTTATTGCCGATATACATTTATACTTTATCATAACTAGAAACAGTGAGTTAAAAATAATGACAGATAAAGGAACAGATTAGGAAAGAAACAATTCCCGTGGTGCCTTTGGTGAATAATTCACAGCGAATATTATAGGAAGTGGCAGAGGATGCATTATCACACAATAAAAATGCAATGTGAAAAAACAAATGTATTTAATGATGTCAGAATCTTACTGAAGACAGAACATTTCAGGTTTTTCTTTTTTTTTTGTTTCTTTGTGAAGTCTGGCTGAAGTCCAGCGGGTTGTTGATGCGCTGTATACAAAGTAGCTTGGCACAGCTTCCGTCTTTATGGCTCCTGGGTATTTATCTGAATTTTATGCAGTCAGATTACATAATTTCTTCCCTATAAATATCTTCTAACAATATAAGATTACCATGTAATGCAAATAGAATAGCAGTTTTGTGTTTGATGCGGTCAAGAGCATCTTTGAATGTATAGTAGAATGTCCAGTCTGCTGAGCTTCTGGGATCAGCCCTAACAGATGGAAGTTATAAAATGTTTTCAGGTGTAGGTATAAGCTGCTCCAATGAGTTTACTACCCCCTTGTCTGGATTTTATTAAAACATAGAATATTTTAACCCCTTAAGGACAATGGGCGGTCCCTAAACCCATTGAAAACAATGCATTTTGAGCCTGTACATGTACCGGCTTTGTCATTGAGGGGTTAAAGCACAGTACCCCCAGTGCTATATTTTTCCTTTGTATTTTTATGTCCCATGTGCATTATTTTATTATTTTATCAGCGTTAAACTGCAGCTGCCACACTCTAGACCATTCTTCTAATTTACTTAAACCATTAACCATTTGGTTTCTTCTACCATGTTGTAGATCTTTGTCGCATCTGCAGAAAGACGTATCTTACCTTCCAGAAATGTTAAACTAAAAAGTATGGCAAGCGTTCAAATAAAATGCTATGGTAAAGCCCCACTCGCTGATGGCAACTCTCATTACACTACTAAATATTGTCTCTCTTTGGCCATTGGGAGGTATGAAGCACAAGATAATTAAATGAACATAAAAAATGGTCTTTGTGTTTTGGGTCTATTCATCAAGAAGGGGAATGGTCAGTTGACTTAAGGGTTAACTTGACTGACCTGACTCAACTTCAATTGTATGGGTTGCATCAGTTAGATGAGTTATTTGCTGGTGCATGGTTACGAAATTTCTGCTGGTTACACTAGAGCATGTATTCATATAGGCCTTTATACTAGCGCCCCAAGTGGTTAGAGGATGCATTACATCCACAATTGGCTTAAATGGCTGCCTTGGGATATAAAGTAAACTATAGGTTCCAAACACACTTTAATTTGACCTTCCTAAAGTCAAGAGCATGCCGACTTTTGTACACAACCTGTGAACACTTTATTGATTAGAATTCTGAATAACTCCCAAATAAAGAATCAAATATAAAAACGCGACACAAGCTATCATTCTAAAGTTAAATTGAAGTGATTTTAAACCCTACATTTATTTTGATGTACTTACGTTTTTTCTTTGCTTTTTTTTGTAAATTATATTCATTTTAGATGGAACATGGCAAATCAGTAAATAACTAGATACATATATTCACTGCAAAGTGCAATTTGTTTGCATGGATCTTCGTGTAGCGGTGCAATTTTTGCCTCAGCCATATTGAAAGGATAGTGACATATGCTTTTCTTCATTCTCCTAATGACTTTATACAAAAAAAGGCATTTTGGTTCCTCTGAAGGCAAATCATGCGATTAGGCAGTTGGAGCAGAAATGTCAAAGCTGCGTTTCTCATGCTTCTAAGTGCCAATTTAGTTTGATCTGTGCTCTTGGTGGTTTTGGATGTAAATGAAGAATATTGTTTATGAAAATGTGCAGATTAAGACTTTGATATATGGCTTCATTAGCTTTTAGGGATGAATCAGTAGTGCTTCTGATATCCAGAACAGTAATATACTGTATCTATTTTTTTAAATTATTAGCACAGACACAAGTAGGATACGGGACTCAAAAACCCAAATACTTTGGAGGCTCTGCTTTAGAACATATTGCCTTTTTTTCTGTATCTCGCCAGTTCTGTTGCAGTATTTTTTTCCAAAGCATTTTTGCAATATAGAACTGGTCACAAGGAAAATTGGTGTTAACGGGGGTGAAGGAAGCATGGTTGGCGACTCAATCACATGTCTAATATTAAGTTATCATTTGTTAAATCTAGACTATCATTGCTAAAAAAAAGGCCACCTAGAGATTAACAAAAAATCAACTTCAACTATATTATTCAATGGAGAGCACGCAATATTACCATGTGCGAAACTGATAAATGTTAGTCAAAATTTCAAGATGATCAAAAACTACGTCTGGACAGGTGTAAACTTAATTTAAAGCGCCTACATTTTTGTCTAGCTGTTCAAATAAACATGTGGTTAGTTCAATTGAGCCTTGTTAGTGTTCTGATAAGAATCTCAAACATCTATTAAGACTCTATTGGGTATATTCAATTTATTTAAAGGTTAGCTCAACTGATCAGACTCAACTAATGTTGCACAGGCTAAGACCCATAGAACCATTAGCTGAATCACTAAGTGTGAGTTGTTTGCAAGGGCATGTGAGTGCCTGCAAAGTCAATTAAGTCCTGCACAAAAAATCCCACAAAAGTAATACTTTTCCGACAGAAAGACAAATGTTCATCTGGCCCCATTAAGGCTACCTCACTGTGTGACGGAATATGTATGAATGCTAAAATATACATTGGTTTATGGACACTTCTGAATCTCATATAATAAAGAATGTGGGTAGATTCACAATACATCATTTGGAATTTACCGGGTAAAATCTCTAGTTAACAGACAATTTAATTTTCATTATTCTACTGATATGCACTAATACTTGCTAAGACCAGTGATAATATTACAAATAATTGAGTTTTTACATTTCAGATGAGAAGATACTTTTACAGACTTTACAAAAAAATAACAACAAAAAAACATATGTCATATGCCTGAAACCTCACAGCCAGCCTATAATTTATCCAAGAATACCTTGTGACAATGCACTTCCATTGATATTCATTATTAATGTTCTTTCAGACTATGATATTTTATTGATATCTACAGAAAATTAACAATGCACTATTAACAACATTACGAATGGGGCTTTTGGTTCTCTTGTGGAGAGGAAACGTGCCTTTCATTTGGAATACAGACTACCTTTGTTGTCTAAATCCATGTAATACGCAGGTGGAGGTTTGTAAACGCACAAGTGATTCACTAAGGTACACGTAGGCCAAGTTCCTAAGAGTTGCCTGTTTTTATTGACTTGAAATACAGGTTTGACTTCTGTCTGCCAACATTCTGATACTCTGATGGATGAAGGGCTTCATAGGGCTGCCTCGTGTCAGGGCAAATGAGCAGGTTAATCAACCTCTGTCACTTCAGCTACTTTAGGCCTTAAGCACAGTCATGCTGGAGTTCATGGCAAGTCAATTTAAGCAACTTTTTTTTTTGAAAGGGAATGGTGATCAGTAAATGATACAAATTTGCAGTTATTATCTCATCCGATCTCATCAAAAGGAATTTTTTTTTTTTTTTTCTGGTGGACAATCACCAAACTTAAATGGTTTCTACTCAGCTTTCTACATAGAGTTGAGGGTCTCCTCAGATCCCACAATCCGGGGTTTTCTTCCCTAATATTAAGATAATCAAGTTAAAAAAAGTATGAAAACAATAAAATTAACCAGCCCCATGATATCTGTCAAAAAATAAAATATATGAAGATGTGTAGCCAACATGCTTAATTTCCACCATATCTTCTACAAAATATGTACCCATTAGCTCACCAAATGCAGTAGAAAAATTTGATTTTCAATAAACCACCCCTATGTAATAACAACATTCTTCTTCTTTATTCTGTTTGTGCTAAAGTTGGGATTAGTTAAGCATATATTCAGTTCTACATGTTCCATTATGACATTTTGAAACTGATTCTCATACAACATTAAACCAGCGCGTGGGAGAAGAAACATACAGCGCAGGTTCTGCTGAAAGGCCTCCTAACGCAATGAATAATTTCTTTTACGGTCTGGTTCTTAGCTGTATTTATTTGCCTTTCTTTTGTGGTACTTTCTTTCGCTTGTCTCCATTTCAAGTGGTCTGGCTTAACTTTATTTCAAGCAAAAGTCCACCATTCTTCAATTATCTTTCACAATAGCCATTGTGTATGCTTCTGATATGGACATGAACATAGATATTTCAATCCACAATCCACTTATGTCACTAGGTGGCCGTCCTTAAAGTGCCAGAGTCGATCATTCACACAGGAAGAATACCTGAATCAACGACGGACCTAGAAAATATATTTTAATATGGTTAATATTTTATGAATATTAGTAACATCAAATGACCCCAGAGAATAAGTGAATGATGTTAGTTTGATATGGATATGCAGCGTAGCGTTCCAACACATAGGGCTCCCTGGCACTTATTGGGTTAATGCAGCTACATTTTACTTAAAGGTTTTCACCAAAAGACCGGGTTGAATAAAAGCCATTTTTCAGTCACTAGCTTTTATAACACCGAATTATCTCTAGTAGCGGAATTGAGTCAGCTACGAGCATTGTACAGTGGCTTTTTATTTTTATTGTCAACTAAACAATTCTTTCTGCCTTTACTGAAATGTCCAGTTTCATAAAAAGACACAAAATAAATTGCTACTTAGACTTAATGAAAAAACGTAAATAACTAGGGACATGACACGCATCTCGGATTTTATGCTGACCTTTCCTGAAAATTGATTTTTTTTCCCTAAAAAAAACCCCATACTTTTTCTTTTATCTTTCTATGTCCAAAATTGATTTTTTTTTCACTGTTAAATGTAAATAGGGCTAGAGAAAACGGCTGCCAATCAAGATCAAATTCGACACATTAGACATATAATTAAATATAATTAAAATCAACTGCATTAAAACTATTTATTGTGTAAGTTAATAGAACATTAATTTATGTGATTTGGGGGTTTAATTAAAGTTACATAGCATATAACGTCATTCAAATTAGAAATAATGATTGTCATATCCAGAGTCAGGGAAAGCTACAACTCATTAAAATGCTAAATTGATTAACTGATGTAGCCATTAACAATCATTTTTAACTGATAAAAGCTAACAATAATTAACAGTCAAGAATAATGATATAGTAGTATTCAGTACATACAGTAGCTGGATAAGCTTCTGTTACCTCAAAGGTCTCTTCCATCTGAAGAAGAGACCTCTGAGTTCTAGAAAGCTTATGCAATATAGATGTTTTTCTGTGTTTGGCTGCGGTTTCCCAAACACATCTAGGGCTTCACGATTTAAAATTATATCTAGGTCAGTAGGATGAGAAGAAACTGTAACCAACACTGATATCCATACTGAAATCAAGCTACTGAACATCATAGTAGCCCAGCCATATTGTTGGGGGTTCCTATTGTTCTCAGGCCATGACTCGCTATCTGGCACACTGGGCAAATGCCTTGTGGGCCACTGGCTGACAAAGCCACACACTCCCCCGATCTGCTGCAACAGGTGGCCAGCAGGTGGACATCCCTATGTCCATCCGTCGGCTGCGCCATCAGGCAGCAGTTGACCTTAAAGTACCAGCTTCACCCCATGGCCGCCAGTCCAGCCCTACCCATGTCTGGTGCCGGACATTGTTGAAGCTTCCATTTTATGTTTCTCTTGGTTCAAGGTGGCATTAAAGTCCTTGAAGATATAATGTAATGTCCCCTGCTGAGGTTAAGGAGATGCTACTGCTACACGAAGTTGAGAAGAGTTATATAGTTAATCAAGCTTTTGTACCCTTTGTCAGAGCTTCTTGCCTAATTAGTACACAACACTTTTCTTTTTATTCCCGTGATAAAAAAAATATATAACACAATCTTGCTTATTTTTTCCTTAGGCAATAAACCAAACCTCTTTATATATAATAAAATATTCAAATGAAAAAAACAAACAAAAAACTAAACAATGGTCTCAAAGTGCCTCTGTAGATATGTCACAAAACGACAATTAGACTTCCCAGTATTAAATTTACTCAATCCAATGCCAATTCCAAGTGCAGACCAACGAAAATCAATAAATCACTTTGATATACTGATCGATCCAGTAGATGTTATCGAATTACCCATCTGTTCTGCTGGCAGAAGGTGCTCTGCATAAGCTCAAAACTGGATAAAAAGGGATGATATAATTTGGTCCATGGAGTTTGGCAGAGGCATATGGTAGAACACAAGCCCTACTGAACGATCACAGGTTGGATATTACTGACTCAAATGTCTGCCTTATTATCCCTCAAAATAACAATTAAAAAAACCCATTAACAATCTGGTGTAAATATAGGTTTGTATTTGTAGGATACTCTTAAAGTGAACCTATCAAGATTCACATCACATTTCCTTGTATAACGTATATTATTATTATTTTATATAGCGCCATCAAATTCCGTAGCGCTGTACAATTGGTAGACAGGACATGAATGAAGTAGTGTCCAGTTTCAGTACCTCTTTCACAAATAAAAACAAGAGACACTTCTTTATTTCAAAATTTTATTAAACGTCAGAATGGAATTATTTGTCCGCGGTGCGGACTTAAAATACTTCAGCACCGCGACACTCAACCTTTATTAATATGTCACAAAGTGTCAAATATTATAAACACACAAATTTGACACAATATATATCAATAATTTATTGTCAAAAACGAAAGACAACATAACCAATTGTAACCATTAATAACCACTTAATAACCACTTAATAACCAAATTAATAACCTGCTGGTATGGGCGTGTCCACCTGTATCTCTGCTGGAACTGCCGGCGTCCCCTAGCGCGGCAGTCACATGACCTTACGATTCACAGAGGCGCATGCCCCTGGAGTGTCCTGCACTTGCACCTCTGTGCACCACAAGTAACCGCACCTAGATGGTTAACTCCTGCACCGTACCAGCTTAACAAAACCAGAGTACCCGGCAAATGCCAAAAGTAGGGGAGGGATGGGCGGGAAAAATCTCTTGAAAATAATTGCCCCTATAGGCCACGACCCTTCCTTATATACCCCCCAACCCTTAAACCGGCTTGACCATGGGTACCTCGTCCGCACTACATTCATGTGACCCCTCTGTCCAATTCTTTCCCTCCGGGGCTGTTCTTAACGAGTAGTATGTAACATAACAATATGACGTACAGAAACATGCGTACATTTACTAAATAGTGCCTCGCGGTTAAACGTGTGTTACAGTGAATCGCTTTGTTCCTTTTTGGAACCAGAATAGCAGTAATAATTTATATAAAAATACACACATTCACACTGCCCGTACAAATGCCTGCCCAAACGTACACACACGCATACACACATAGATGCACATTCACACTTGCCCATACACATATTTACAAAACACTATCTCTCCCCTTTCTTACTATCGCTCCTCTTTTTTCTTTATTTCTCTTCGTTCTCCTTATCTCTTTTCTTTCTCACTTTTATTTCTCGTTATCATCATACCTGGGAACTTCTCGGCTCCGGCTACCAAGAGCCTTCCCTTGCGGGACGCGGCTAGGACTGCACACTGACGTCAGCCGGCGGTCCTGCTGACATTGGTGGGTGGTCCCGCTGACGTTGGTGGAGGGGTCCCGCTGCCGACGGGGGAGTTCCCGCTGACGTTGGCGGCGTTCCCTCTTACGTCCGCAGCGTTCCCACTGATGGCAGTGGGAAACACCCCCATTTCAAGAAAAAAAATGGGCGGGGAGTGGGGCGGGGAGTGGGGCGTGTCAAGACCCTGCTCCGGCGACCCGGAGGAGCAGCACTCACCCGGCAATCTCTGGGTCAAACCCGGAGAGTTCCCAGGTACGGTTATCATCTCTCCTGTTCCTCCCCATTTCTTTCTCCCTCTCCTGTCTCCCTATCTTCTCAATTCCTGTGGTTGGAGCGCAGGGTGTATTCCTAGAGACCTCTGCTGTAGTGCTCGATCGCGTATATCCTGGCGCTCAGCATCAATCACCCGCACACAGTGCAAGGGAGCGACCCCGCATGCCTTCATTTTGGGATGGTTAGAGTGGGATGATCTCCCCCACCTGCCCTGCTCCTCCAGCAGCGGATGCCCCCTGATTAAGGCTACCCAGGTCTGCCTTGGCTGCCTTGTACTAAGACCGTCCCTGTGTCTTATAGCTCTCACTAAAACAATAAACACATACAATTTTGCATTTCATTTAAACATATTTCCTTGAACGACAGGTCCTTTTTTAATTAATATATAACTACACAATCATGCATATGATAAAAATATTAAAACCGATGACCAATTGTCTCTGTGTGTTTTAAAAGCTGATTTGAGAGATGAAATTTGCACCAAGCAGTAGAAAAATACTGTTCAACCACATATATATATATATATATCGTATTTTTCTGAATATAATTTGCATAACTTACCTTTCCGCATTGTAAATGCGTATAAATTGCTGGAGCAAGTTCTTTGATATCACCCATTGCGGGCAGCTGTTCTCTGCCTTTTGTGTTTTACCGAGGCACTTAAAATTAGAAGTATTGATTTTCCACTGTAATGTAACCCGCTATGAATTGTGATATGGACAAATAAGCCGAGGAAGAAACACATCCAGCGAGAAGAGGCTGCCTGGATCTTAATTATGTATTTCGTAAAGTAAAGCAAAATAAGAAAAAATGCTAAATATCTTTGTGTTATATTTTGAAGCAATTTAATAGTCATGCCTATTAACCCCTTCATGACAAAGCCCGTACAATGCATTGTTTTTAATGTGTTTAAGGACCACCCATTGTTCTTAAGGGGTTAATAGTCAGTGACTGGATATGGCCGGCAGCACTCTATGTGAGCATCAAGACGTAGCGCGTTGCCGCATATTACCAGTCGTCAGTTGCACCTACAATATGTGCCTAAAGTGCCAGGTCCGTTCCTCGATTGCCAGTCCTGACCAGTCTGGGTACATCCCTGGGCAACACAATCGCCTCTGAGAACCCACCATGTGCCCCCCTTTCCCCCAACCCACCCATTCTTTCATTCCTTTCCATCTTCCTTTCATTCTTTCTTTCCTCCATTCTTTCATTTCGGCATCTAACTACTTTATACCGGTGCCCCCTGGTGGATGGCGCTGGTATAATGCAGAGGAACCTGGTGTGGTGTCACCCCCCTGTAAGGTGTCACCCGTGTGCGGTCCGCACCCCCCGCACCCGGGTTGTGACATCACTGCTTTAAACCAAATATTTCTGCAACAATAAAACCATTTGGCGAACCAAAAAACCCCAAAGGTTGAAGTAGGTAGATTATGTGATGCGGAAAAACTGTGTTTTTTTGCAATTCATTTTTAACCATTAACTAGGTCATAACATTGTTTTGCATTTTGAAATTAATTGATATTCCATCATATTTTATCCCATTCTATATATTTTTTTTCTGGAAAGGAAAGCTAGTATGTGAGAGTAGCCTTACGAATGTTTATCGCGTTTGTTAGAGTACTTATCCATGCAGTGAATCACAAAACACTTTTACAAGCAAATAACAATAATCTGATCTGGTATAAAAAGGAACGATCAGAGAAAAATGGATATTGGCAGGAAGTAAAGTGATGTCCCCTCAATTAACAAACTGGCTTCTAACAACAGCTATGATTTCTGTTAGCGTAGATTGGATTTATTGATTTTCGGGACTATTATCTTGTCTCATTGACAACAATCCCGTAAATTCCCTTAATCTTCAAATGCCACCGTTAATTTTAGTCTTTGAGAAGCTTGTTCCATACGGAGTGAAAAACCAAAAAATTGCCATGTCTGCTACTTTATTCTAATGTAATGGAAAATGAAAATCCATTTCTGGAACCAACAGAGATTTTCAAAATAAAATATTATTTCTTCTAAAAAGATTCAAGCACGTTGCTGTATGGAGGCATTAGAACCAGATTCTCATTTTTATTTTCATTTTAAAGTTACTTTGGAATAAGAAAAAAAATAATAAAAAATAATAACAATAAAAAAATAATTAAAAAATGTAATAATATTATTAATAATAATAGTAATAATCAGATTAGTAGTCCCTTATAATTTCCAATGAAAACATTTAAAAAAAATATTTTATAAATGAGAAAACTTACAGATTCCATCATTACTAAGAGTTTGTTTAAGAAATTAGGTGGTCACTCATGATTTTATATAGACACCTAAATTACTAAAAATTATATTGATTCAATTTGATTCAAACACATATTCAGAAGACCCATTAACCCCTTAAGGACAATGGGCGGTCCCTAAACCCATTGAAAACAATGCATTTTGAGCCCGTACATGTACAGGCTTTGTCATTAAGGGGTTAATGATAGCAAAGAATGCAAAACAAACAAAAAATGTTGATTGTATCACATTTTGGGCCATATTACTTTCCATAAAGGAAGACATTTTCTTTTTGTGTTTATGGGATTTGGAGAACTATTATTGGGGTCGCACTGTACAAGAAATGATATCAAAACATCTTATACGTTTCTTCTTATCTAAGCCGCTAGTATGTTCAGGTTAGGCCTGCTGACAGTTATAAACTATAATAACTATATTGCCTGAACTCCCAGAAGAGAATTGCCAAAGCTGATTATTTAACATCCAATTAGATAGATGTAATTGAATGCAACGAGATAATCCCACACTGCAATAAATATGAAACTCCAGCAGCTTACTTCAAAATGATTTAAGGCTAATAGAACGCTAATACTTTTCATGGAAGAACTTTAATACCGAAGGCGTAAGAAGACGATTTTAATATTAATGATTGGGATTCAAAGCGCTCCCAAACTTCAGCCTTCTTTTTTGTGTTTGTCAATCCGAGGTTTAAGCTCTGCGGTAGGAGGGTTGAGTGCATCCCGTCTGTCGCTAATCGTAACTGATTGGAAATTAAGGCCGAGCAGGAAGAAATGTCTGACTCCGCCGTTGTCAGCTGTAGTCTTATCCAGCTTTTAATGAATAATTTATGTATGTTTCATAGAGTTGAGTTTGTAATGTAACGTATACGATACGTTTAATCAGGTAAGGTTGGGTATATTAACGAAGGATATTTATAAGTATGATGATCTGACTATTATTAATGAGAAATAAAATCCAGTGTATCCTTCTTTACAAATTAAAATAAGCAATATACATGAATCTGAAGTTTGCCATATGTATATGGCATGGGAACAGCTTAACTTACCATGTATACCAAAGGGATTGCCATCTTAACGTCCAGGTCTCAGGAGGTCTCCGGATGTCTGTGACTTATTTTCTTCTCCTTTGCTTTGTTACATACATATATATATATATATATATATATATATATATATATATGATGTAGGAGTGGGTCGCCACATGGCAGGGTTTCACATAGACAGTCCCAGTATAGAGGTGAAAAGAGGAGCCTCCTGGGAATACCCTGTTCATGTCTTTGGAAATGCTTGACCTATGAATAAATTAGTCCATATTACTCTCTTTTCTCCTCTTTTTCCTATTTTATCATTCCCCTTCACTTCTCATATTTGTCTCTTCTGATTTGTCGCTCAAGTTATACATCTTTCCTGCTCTCTCTATTTTCTCTTCTATTTTCTCGCCTCTCCCCTTTCTTTATTTTCCCGCCTCTTTTTGCTATCTCGCTTTTTCTTTTCTCCTTGTAATTTCTCTTCTCTCTCCCGTCTCTCCTTCACTGCTTAGGCCCTCAGCGTTGTACCCCTCACACACAGGCTCCGCCCCCACCCAATAATGACACCACACTGGAATTGTGGGTAAGAGTGTCAGCCACAGCTTCATAAGAACACAACCCAAACCACCGCAACACAACCATGAAGAACATCAACAGCAAGCAGTTACCAATAACAGAGTAACACCTGCTGCACCTGTTGCAAGCAGTTGAAACCCCATTTTTGCAACATTGTTGCTCATTTCCCTTGGAAGCCCACAGACAAGGGCCAGCAGTCATGTCCCCCCTTCCTGATTGGTCCATGGGGACTCCTCCTGACGTCTGTCCTTTCTCTCTTCTCCTTTCTCTCCTTTTTTTTTCTTTTCTCTCCTTTTTTTACACTAGCAGATCAGCAAAGATTGTCACATAGAAACATCCCATGAGCATGCAAAGAGTGGAAGTATGCATGATTAGTATGACATGTAAGCAAAAAGAATTAAACCTATTTATTCAATGGAAATAATTCTTTATATAAATATGGATTATTATAACTAATAACTAAAGTGAGACCACAGAAGCTACAATACAGTATTTTATGAAAACTGAGATTGCCTTACTGACTAAAAAAATATATTAATATAAGCAAGCTATAAAGTGTATAAACGTATGCCAAGGTATCAGCGGGGGTTAAACCGCACTCTGTTGTATACTGCATTGCTAAATATAGCAGGCTTACATTTTTTTGTTAGTCTTTTTCATGTCCATTATTAATGTTAGTTAATTATTTATTGCCACCCTGGCTTAACACAAAGGATTAATAACAAAAGCATTTAACCCTTTAATACAAAACACGGTCGCCCTTCAAGAAATAACAGTTAAATATTTACAACTATAACAGCGTGAAAACCCGTTGCCATAGTTACATTATTACTGCATCTTTAATTGGAATCTATGTTTGTTTTCACCCTGGTCGAGTCTTTAAAGATACTAAAAAAAAAAAAAAAAAAAAAAAAAAAATCTATTATTTAAAATAAATACAATATTTTTTGTTTAACTTGCCAGCGCTCAGATTCCGAACAGAAATGGGAACATTGAAAGATCAATACAGAACAATGTGAATAAACATCATTAAAGTTATCTAAACACCCTCTATTCCGAGAAACAGAAGAACGCGGACTTAAAGGGCCACTTGACGGTTATATATATAAAACCAGCGATATCTGAATACGTTTTAACCCCTTAAGGACAATGGGCGGTCCCTAAACCTATTGAAAACAATGCATTTTGAGCCCGTACATGTACGGGCTTTGTCATTAAGGGGTTAATGTGTGTGATTTGCATTAACCTATAAAAGATCACCAATACAGTTTGGCACAGGCCATAAAATATAAACATCTGTGTCCGTATTTCATGTTGCTTTGGCTTATTGCCTACCGCTCTGCGTTTTATTTGTTATACCTAAATTTCAAGCTTGGAGTGGGATGGAATAAAATATATTCCTATGTTTCCCAAGGGGAGGGCTGTAAGTAATAGATAACTTCAAAGCAGACATGATGAGAAAGCACAATGGACCACGCTTAGAGCGCTCGACATTCCCTGCTCATCATTTTGACTGATGAGAAGGAAGTAACAGGAACTACCTTAATGTACATTACTTTATTTTTTCTTGGAAGACTTCAAACACTTCCTGTTATTTTATATAATTTTGTCATTTTGAACGTGACTTGATGGGCTAAAACTGGGGGTTTTTTTTAAATTCAATTTAAAATCCTGATTCTCATCTATAAAAGTCTCACCTTCCTACAGGGCCGGCCCAAGACATAGTGCCGCCTGGGACGAAGTTTGAAATGCCGCCCCCCCCCTGCCGACGCCACTGCTCATTATCTACCCTTCCTCTCCCTACCTTCTCATTATCTACCCTCCTCCCATCCTATTATCTACCCTACCCCCCCCTTGTACTTCACTTACCTTTCAGCAGCCCTGCGGCGAGAGTCTCCCTGCTCTACCTCTGTGCGCGCTGCTTCACTGCTCAGCGCCGGAAATGACGTCATATTCCAGCGCTCAGCATTACAAGCCGGCACCGAGACCGAGCTAGAGGGCTCGCAGAGGAGAGAGAGGGGCGCCGAGTGGGTACTGACAACTTGATAAGCGAAAACTAATTGGCGCCCCTTTCTCTCCTCCGCTTCAAAAAAAAAAGAAGGCGCTTGGGGCGGCAAAGTGCCGCCTCTTCAAAAGTGCCACCTGGGGCAATTGCCCCACTCTGCTCCATGGCAGGGCCGGCCCTGCCTGCCTACCGCTACTCACACAACTCTAAGCACAAACTTAAGCATTTCTACTTAACACTCCTTCTAGGAAAGAGCAACACTGGCAAAAATTAGGTAGCCCTGCCACTTTAAGGCCAGCGGCAGCCTGATGATCTAGGTGAGGCCATGGCGTCATACTAAGTTTATGCCCATTGTGTGGCGCTCTCAGCCAGCAGCCCACCAGGCATTCATCTGGCGTGCCAGATGGCCACTCCGGGCCAGCTTCCATCTACCACTCCTTTCCTGCCCTCACTCCTACTGTTGAGTGTCCTCCACCACAGCCTTTTTACTGTCAAGTACAATAAAAATGACACATTGTGTATTGTATTGTATTCTCCTTTCCATTTAATCATCAGATCTTTTTTCTTGCATTCTTTCTTTCCAGCAGCCAATTCAGCACAGAGACAATTACTATAATGAAGAGACAGGTCGTTAGTGTATTTACTTTTTACTATGACTAAGAGTTAATGAACCTTTATAAGTGCAAGAACACTCAGCACTCCAAGCCTTAAATAATTACCTAAATATTTTAAAGAGCATCTGTTACGTTTACCCTGCTTAAAGAGATAAAAGTCTATCCGGAGAGTGTAGGTTTTTTCAACTCTTTAGTTTAAAAGAAAAATGTACAGTTACTCTCTGGCCAATGTGTTTCAACTACATCCACTTAAACTTCAATAAAATGTTGACCTCCTGTTACTGGCTATCAGTTAACAGGCAGGAAAAGCATATTGGCCACTAAGTACCGCTATTGATTTGTTCAGCTATGCTTTGTTATTTCCGACAGATTGTATTTAGCAAAAAAAAATAAAAACTCTCGCGTTTTGGGATTCTTCCCAATAGCACAGAAACAAAAAAACATTGAAGATGAGTGAAAAGAGTGAACATCCTAGTTCTTCACCTTAAATCGCCTATATCCAGACTTATGGTTGAAAAAGTTAAAGTATGATGCAATAGGCGGAGTGACACATCTGTGTGCAGGTAATCTATCCTTTTATGGCATGATTGGTGATTGGAAAAAAGACACAAAAAGGATCCAGTCAAGGCAAATGAATATGCACGTTCACACAGCAAAAATAATACATAGTAGCAATTATGGGACGGATTTTTAAATATAATTGTATGAGCCAGCATGGACTCAAGCCAGGCTTATCGAATTTGGAACAGTGTGAGCGGGAGCTAAGGGAAAAAACATATTTTTTGGGTTCTTGTGGGTGTCCATACAGATGTGGATATTCAGTATTTAGAAGGTACTGGTTGCACATGAGTCAGCGAGCCAAGCGCAGGCTCAAGCTTGGCCCCGAATTAGCTTATCGGCAAACACAGCTTTATTGTTGAAATTCTGTGTCGGTGCAACAACATTCTGATGACTTCATCATGTAGATCTTTATTCCAGATGACCTCAAACAGGTAAACAGCAAACAGTTAAAAGTATTTTTTTTTTAAAAAAAAGAACTCACGTGCTCGGTTATTGAACCGTATGACATTGAAAAATGGTAAAAATCATAGCTATCGGACAGTACATTTTCATTCAGCTGACATTTTGTCGTTTCTGTTTTCTGAGAATAAAATCATTATACCGTTTACCGTAATTCTATCCGGCACAAGGTGAGTCACTAGGCCTTTCTCTAAGAACTGATGACATTGTAGAGTCCTCAATAACTTTGGTCTTCTGAACGTTGAATGGAATATCTATTCAAATGCACAATGTGACTCAGACATTAAAAAAAATATAGTCAAAGTTTTGCCGATCATCTAAGTGATTATGAGTTTTAATTCTAATTTACTTTGAGTGTAAAGGGACTGTGTGCTGCAAATGTTATTATCATAATGAAATCTTAAGGAAGCCTCTTGTGTTCATTTAATTCTCCTTGTCCTTTCCTGTGCTTTCTGACCTTCTATGTTTCTTGCTCCGCATATATATAGGTTGTCCTTTATGACCTATAGAACAGCACTTCCCCACCCCCATTTCAGATCATATTCTCTCTATTTCATTCTTTCACTAAATCTGTTTGACTTTTTTTTTTTCTCTTCACTACTTATTCCTTAACATCCAAAATGCAAATGAAATGTTTGTTGGGTTTGTAAAATTGATTAAAAAAGGTTTTGTCCTTGTCTATACATCTTGTCCTTGCCCGTAATGCATTTTGTGTTTCAAATAAAAATTCTGTACTTGTGTTTTGCTTACCTTGTTCTTTCATGCTTCACATACTAATAAAATGTCACGTAAGTTTCGTTCTAGACACAGATTGGAAATGTCAAATAATATCTAATAAAACAGCGTGGGTTCTATTAGCTGAGGCACTGGTGAGCTTTCTTTCTTTCCGCAAAGTTTTCGGATGGAGACCATGCTTGAAAGGCGTTGGATCCCCAAGGACCACAGTCAACATTTGGCTTCTACAGTTATATAGTGATGAATAAAATAAAGCTACCTAGTAATCTTAATACAATGTATCAAGATCTAGTTACAATATATTGTTCTTCAACTTTATAGCTTACACAAACATTTGTTGCAAAGACACATTCACAGCTTCTTGTGTCATCCTGATGACCATCTTCAAGGGTGGCCAGGAGGACTACTGCTGGACTCCTAACAGACTGGGGACCACCGGTTTAGGGAAATTGAGTAACTACCCTTCTCAATGAAAGAAAGCTCCCATATGTAGTTTTAAAGCTGAGATATGTGGCTGAAAGTGGCACAGCTAGTATGGCCAATCAGCATCCATTCTTTAATGTATCTCCATAGTCCACATGCAGATCTGAAGTACAGAATAGTCAAATGTGGGATTTGGTGAAATAACCATTAAAAACCATTTCACCCTTACTGCAAGTAGGGAGATCATATATGTAAATTTTTGTGAGACGCTACAAGTCTAAGCATCACAACTTACAATTTGGAATACTATATAATTTATGACATATTAAATATTGTATTATATAGTATATCATTTTATATATAAAATAATATTTGATGATAGCCAGCATTTGTAAACATAGTGCACAAAATTATTTTCGTTTTGTAAATCTTGTATTCAACGGGAAATCTTTGCTTCCTGGAGTTTGAATGGGATTTTCTTTAAAAAGAAATTGGTCATTTCCAGTACAAGTAAGAATATTCCTGCAAATAGAAAAAAGGCTTCCGGTAATTCATTTATACCTGAAATAACACGCATGGCTCTTTCTTTCTAGTTTCACAAAAAAAGTTTAAACTTTAAGAGCAATAAACTTAAGAAAAAAAAATAGAATATCTTTTTGAACTTTACTTGGTGGACGGTCCACAGAGGGGGATGAGCTTCCAAAGCAAAGATGTCAACCTTTCCAATACCCTTTACACGCAGGATATAAGGAGTGCCCCCATCTGATGGCTCTTTGGATATGAACAAAATAAGACCTCGGTCTCCCTTGTCCTGTGGCTCGTTGGAGATGCGGCCAGTTGACATTTTACTTGTGAAAGATAAACAATGGGGGACGATTAGGGAACATTGATATAGTGATATAAAAAGCTATAGAGAGATAACATCTGCTCTTCCCTATAGACAGGTTTCTTTGGGTTGGTAGACATTGCTCGAATCTATTATGCGCTGACATTATATCCAGCCGCTCTGTCTCGCAGACATACTATGGATTCTATGCCAGTTTTGCACAGCCCTCCATAGTGTAAATGGGGCATTAAGGGAGATGTCCTTCATGACCACCCCGTTGAGCAGAGGAACACCGGGTGGCTTCATCGCATTTTGCCCTACAGCTCCAAGCCCAGAAAACAACTCGGACTACCTTCATTTGTTTTAGAGAATCATTTCTGTTTCCAGCGTGCTTGTTTTGAGAATCTTTTTAGCTTGCGAGGCACATCGCGCCGCTGCATAAATCATGTTTCCCTCCGCTAATTATAGTTAATGACTACGGAAAAATGGTCCTCAGTCAAGCATTACCGACATTGATTCATAACACACACACCTCTTCAGGTCATTTGTTGTCTAATGCTTACTTAGCTACTCGTTGTACATCTGCAGAGCCGGGGAAAAAACAAAAATATATGCAATTTTTGAAAAAAGCCGAATAGTACGCATAAAAGCTGCTGTTTGTCTTAATTATATGTTAGATATGCTCATCCGTAAACAATGGGAGACTTTCTATGTTAATTCTGCTCTATATTAATTTTGCCGGTGGAAATGAATTTTCTATGACATCAATAATTTTGCTTACACACTTCCCTTAAAAAGCTTGTTTGAGTGAAAGTGATGAGCGTCTTTTTTTTTTTAACTCTATTGGGGTTTATTTGCAGGATTTAGTAATTAGTTGAATGTTTTCTGACCTTCGTTGGAACCGCTTGCCGTCGGTCTGAATTACCGTCCCGTTACGATTGCAGGGTGCGATCATGCACAAAATTGCGTTCTACGGCAGTCAGTTCTCGGCATGAGGCTCCAAAGTACCCGCGTCAGATGGGCATACATCATTCTTTAACCCCTTAAGGACAATGGGCGGTCCCAAAACCCATTGAAAACAATGCATTTTGAGCCCGTACGTGTACGGGCTTTGTCGTTAAGGGGTTAAGGGCCACTTACTACTTAACACGCAAGCAAGACAGCATGAATAAGGTGCTGTACCAGGGACCTGAGCTCAATTACGTCTAGCGATCACCAATATTGAAGATGACGTGTATATATGCATAAAACAATCTCTACCCATTTATCTATATCTGTTATGAAACAATTGTTTGATCTGTGGTATGGATTCTAAGAACCATATAAGCTTTCATAGCCTTGGCTTCAAACCAATACTGTCAAACTATTTGAGCTCTTGTTGGATTGACCCATTACTTCGTCTCTAAAGCTACCATCTAGCAAAGCTACATTTTTTTGATTTATTCATGAAATAAATGGTGCATTCCCACATACACAATCTCAAACTTTTATTTGCTTTATATATCTAGATGAGACAATGGCTATCCTGAAACTTTGGATAACCAGGGTTAATGGAAGGTAGATGGCTACGCTCCTCAACCTTATCTTATCCGCTCGAATTAGAAATACAATACTATCATTTAATTGCTAGGTAGTCATCACTATTAGAGGAAGTCAAGTTCAACGTAGAACATGAACAATGACTACAACACATAGGAAAGGCTCCTTTTTAATTGTACAGTTTAAAAAAACATACGGTCCTTATTACTCATATTTTTTAATAATTATTCATTATTTGTTACATATACTATAAGGTAAAAAAAAAATAAAAAAAAAATAATAATAATAAAAAAAAATATATATATATATATATATATATATATATAAAAAAAACAATAATTGTATTAGCTGATATTAAAATGAAATTTGTGCAAATTCTATTTATAGAGTTAAATAAAAAGCCGCGATCATGCTCCATGTCACTGATAAGTGACTCAAATGGCACCTCAGTCTTTGGTCATCAGAAACCTGACAGTTCAAGCTGTGCTACTTAATGGGCTTCTCCGAGAGGAGCTGTGAAACCCAAATGTATGGCATTAGCAGTTTTTCGAGATGTTCACCTTCACATAACTGAACTGTTCATCACACAGATGTTTCCAGTAGCTTTTCAGGATGTCTAGTGAGATATATGAGGGCGTTCATCTAAGGCAGGGGTCCTCAAACTTTTTAAACAGGGGGCCAGTTCACGGTCCCTCAGACCGTTGGAGGGCCGGACTATAGTTAAAAAAAAAACTATGAACAAATACCTATGCACACATATACACCAATCCACACACATACCAATCCACACATATACACCAATCCACACACATACCAATCCACACACACATACCAATCCACACACACATACCAATCCACACACATACCAATCCACACACATACCAATCCACACACATACACCAATCCACACACATACACCAATCCACACACATACACCAATCCACACACATACACCAATCCACACACATACCAATCCACACACATACACCAATCCACACACATACCAATCCACACACATACCAATCCACACACATACCAATCCACACACATACACCAATCCACACACATACACCAATCCACACACATACACCAATCCACACATACACCAATCCACACACATACACCAATCCACACATATACACCAATCCACACATATATACCAATCCACACATACACCAATCCACACACATACCAATCCACACACATACACCAATCCACACACATACCAATCCACACACATACCAATCCACACATATACTAATCCACACACATACCAATCCACACGCATACACCAATCCACACATATACCAATCCACACACACATACCAATCCACACATATACACCAATTCACACACATACCAATCCACACACACATACCAATCCACACACACATACCAATCCACACACATACCAATCCACACACATACACCAATCCACACACACATACCAATCCACACACATACACCAATCACCACACATACCAATCCACACACATACACCAATCCACACACATACACCAATCCACTCTCACTGTATGCTTTCCTACCTTTCCTCTTTTCTCCTTACAGCTCCTTTTCCTGCTCTTCGCTCCTCTTCTTCTTCAGTTCTTCTTCCGAGGGCACGGGGTTCAGAGGGCACGGACAGCGGTGGGCGCGGCTTCAGTGTTGTGCGCCGGGATCTGACAACAAACCCCGGCGCACAACAGCTGTTGCCGCGCGGATCGCAAGGGAGCGGTATCGGAGGTCTTTAACAGACCTCCGGCTCCCTTGAGTGATTTTAAGCTGGGTTCAAGGGAAATCCTTGAACCGGCTTAAAATCACTCAAGGGAGCCGGTGGTCTGTTAAAGACCTCCGATACCGCTCCCTTGCGAGCCTGCTCCTCCAGCGGCGGACATTACTGTCCGTCTCTGGAGGGGTGCCGGCAAGTTGGCACCCCCCTGATGAGCGGCACCCGGTGCGGACCGCCCCCCCGCTAGGTACGCTACTGCATCCTTGTGTTCCGAAAGCATCTTTCGGAACACATGGATGTCCTGAGGCAAAAACACCCGGCGGGCCGTAGTTTGAGGACCCCTGATCTAAGGTAAAGCATTAAAAAAACAGCATTAACTTGATCATAACACGGAAAAATTTTTCCTTTATTTCATAAAAACCTTGAGATAAAAACTAAATGAAAAATGAATTAACTGGTAACAAAAAAAACTAAAGGAAAAAAAAATATATGGTTAACAAATCCTCATAGTTCAGCAAAGGTTTATAAATACAACACTTTAAACTGCCAATTTAATTTATGACGACAGTTGAGATATGATGTCATATCTTGATAATCTGCTCTATACAGCGTTTAGAGAGACAGCGGCAATGTAGGAGTGAGGCTCTACAAACTTTTTTTCAGTATTTCTGCTATGGTGTCCTCAATGACACCAAAAAATAAAAAGCACAGCTTATAGAAACTTTAAGAAGCTACATTTAACTATATTAAAAGCTGCGTAGGTGGCAGGTCCATTTTTTACGTACCTTTTAGAACAGTGAAATTATCAGAGATATGAAAAAGGAAAAGAAGAAGAAAAAAAGGTAGATTTGTTGGAGAGATGGAGAAAATAAATTGCTCTTCAATGAGTTAAAACAAAGTTGTAGATTAGTAAATTTCAGACAAAATGAATGAGTGCAGTAATAGAAATGTCACTATGATTAGCTTGTAAAATGTCAAAAAACATAAAAAAAAGGGTAAAATATAATAAACAAGGCTGGTTTTTCACTCCAAAGCTGCATTATACAATGTATTTTCGTAAGCTGTGAATGTCTGTAACATCAGTTACACTAATACGCTGAAACAAAACTCAATGATGATTGAGTCTACTGATGTGGGACTGGAATCTGGAAGATATGGCACAGAACCGATGATTAGAAGCTTGGCCAGGCAAAGAACTCTAAGCCGCTATATTACCTTACTAAGCAGCTTCGCAATCAGTGAAGTGGAACTCATGGAGAAACAGAATACATTTTCTCTGTAGCTTGATTTAGTCCCTACTGGTGATCAATTAAGCTTCCTTTCGCATTAAACTTTATTTAGTGTCAAATATTTGAATTAATTAGAATATAACTGCTATGCGTGTGATCTTATTGATATTTCACCAGCGCAGCCATATTTCCACTCAATGAATGCACGTGGCAGATGCCATCGGGCACTGTCTCACCGGCCATAGTCCGGGTCTGATCGTCCTCATGCAGCTTCGGAAAGATTCCTAAGCATCTTGCTAAAAATGAGTAATCCGTTCTTTTTCGACAAAAAAACAAGTGACGAGCGCCATGCCTCAGGCCGTAGGGCTCCAAATCCCATTATTCCAGAGAGTAACTTTTTTGTAATTAAAAATATATTAGCGTTATTACGTTTTTGATTTACTTTTCATGATCATGCCCCTGGAAAATGAGCACAAAAATCTTACCTAAATACAGAACAGGCTAGGTTCCTGAAATCATTCTTCTAAATGACGCCGGCGCGTACAATCCTTGCTTTAAACACTCGCCACGCAGATTACTTCTCTGGAAATGTAGCTGTTACAATTTAACACTATTGAAAATGACTGCTACTTCACTAGGAATTTGTAGTCAAATATTAGCATTGAAGTGTTATCGTGTAAGAATAAATTACACAGAGGCACTTGGCACTCGCTGAAGATGTACTTCTTTTATTTGCACTCCGGCACATCTTTCATTGGAAACGCACAGCTAGACTTTATCTTCTAGGAATCTTGGCTAGGGCAGGTGCATCGTTCCTGCGTCAAGCTACAAAGGGTTAAGCAGACACAGCATGACAAGCTTGTCTCCGATATGATGTATTGCATCTCTGATGGATTTTTAATACGCTGTCGCTTTACACCCATTGCCCCTCAGTAATTATCAACATATGCTTCAGATTTGATGGACACCTTTGGAGCTCAAGAACGATTTATTTTGATTGCATGCTTCCTCTCGGTTCAGGTCTTCTGCTGATTTGGTGACATGGTGGTTGCATGTACTCTGCGCCAAAGTACTCTCTTGTGTTATAGACAATATGATAATCCAGCCTACACAATAATAGCACGTTTAAGGTTGGGTTAGGGTAGTTCAAGGACTAAGGCAGCACAGAGAGAGGTGACAAGGCACCCAATGGAGCGGCCAGTGAGGGGCTGGTGATGGGCACCCTTCTGGCAAATGCCTCCATAATTTCCTGCTTGCACAAAGACACCGGCAGTGGAGAGCTGTGCCAACCGTCAGCTCTTGAGGCAATCTCAGCCAGTGGGCTTGGTAAAAGGCAAGCCAACCAATCATACTTGGCATACAGCCATCCATGGAGACTTTGTCAACTAAGCACAATCCTCCATAGTGTTTTTGGGCTGGATAGGGAGATCAGAGATCTTTATTGTAACCAGTCTATTGAGTAGCATCCCACTGCGGGTCTGATCACCCAAAAAGGTGATCTGTACTCTGGTTTTGTGACAAAGGGATCTGCCACCGCCCCTAAATGTGCTATCAGAATACGTTCCTGCATATTTGTCCAAATTATCCAAATCAGGTATTGATTGCCCCCGTACATACTTGCGTTGTTTGTTAGATTATTGTTGGGGGAATTTATAATCTCTGAGTGAATTAATAACAAATCAATCAAATAGATGAAAACATGGCAATAGACAGGCTAAACATTTTTATTTATGATGTGCAGATGTTAGCAGTATGAGGGAAACCACAACCATTATGAAACGAATGCAGACCGTACAGAATTTGTCTTGCTAAAGATCCCTCGTAATGTACCACTTAAAAAAAAAAAAAAACGCTTGTGAAAACATGACTTGAATTTAGCGGATTTTAATCCTAACTAAATCAACAGTACATGCGCCAACAGAGAGACGGATAAAGGAATTTTAGTAATGTAATGCGACGGTTAATTTCCATGTGAATGTAAGTAATGCCTTCTAGTTTACACAGCTGTGCGGGGAATTAGCATAGATTGGGTTTCCGAGGCAAATAGAGCGATTCCGTTTGTATATTTGATTTCCGAGGTGATATCTTTACTTGGCAAGCTACGTAGAAAAACTCAATGAATTAAAGTGTGTTTGCTTTTTGTTTTGTTTATAAGTGTTTGTAGTTTATTAAAGGAACGCTCTAGTCATTATAAGCAGTTTAATGCATATGATAGCTGAGAGGTCCCTTTAAATGCCTTTTGTGTCCATTTTGCAAATGCATGGGGGGGGGTCATCAGATTCCTCCCATTTGCCCCCTTGCCTGACCCCCCCCAGCTATTGTCTGTGCACGGGATGTGTTTGGCGTGTTCTTCTTGCACATGATATACTTACTGCTGGCACTGCCTCGGCCAACACTACCCAGCGACACCCTGCTTCAAGAAGTATCACAGAGGAGTACAGCTGTAGCTGCAGAGCTGCAGCTTCTACTGTGGGTAAGTGCTCTTATTTTTTGTTTTGTTTTGAAGAATGCCTTTTTAACCCCTTAAGGACAATGGGCGGTCCCTAAACCCATTGAAAACAATGCATTTTGAGCCCGTACATGTACATTGTCATTAAGGGGTTAATGTTCTACAAAGTACTTTAATATGCATTCTTCTTTAGTGAGGCTGACCGGGCCAGTAAGGGGAGGGCATGACAGGAAACTATTCTTTAATCGGTATCATCATCCTCATGATCGAAGAGTTAAAAAGCAATAAATAGTTAATACCGTTACATATGCTGGTTAGCAACATGTTAAAAATAACTGTTTGTGCTATTTACAAGGATAACGTTTTATCTGTACGCGATGGAAATGTCTGCTGGAAGTTTCCTGTGCATCCAGCCAAGAGCCAGAAAGACTTCATAGAACTAAAGCTGTCAAGTATTTGTTCCAGACTCGAGATTGTTTCATGTGTTACAGAGGTATTATGATTATGCGCTCATATAAAGGTAATTATTTTTCCCGGTTAGCATCCACTTATGGTTAATAAGCTAATCGTTTGGCGGCTTGTCGTCTTACGTGACAGATTCATGATTATCATTCTGAACGCTCAAAAAAAAAAGTAAAAACAAAAAACCACCATTAAACCAAACTAGGGAATAAAAAAAGAAATGAAATACTGTTTACTTTTTAAGACTAACTATAGATTGTGTTATTTTCTTTTTCATTTTTAATTGTTTTGAGATATTCAGCTTGAAAGTAAGAAAGATCTGTGTCGTTTCTCTCTCTTTTTTTCTCATCTGATTCTTGCAAAGGTTTCCACAAACTTAAGGAATAACTTAATTGGGGAAGCATATGACTGCAGATCCTGACAACAGGTATACTTTAAGTATTTGCAAAAATTGCTCCGAATCCGTAGAGCTGTCTTTGATTTGTAGATACCAAATGTCTTTTGTGCAATGTAACATTTGATAAAAGTGACGCATCTACTTTGGGAGTTAAGTTGGAGGGTTTGAAGGGTTAAGCTGTACACACGCTATTGACCCATGCTCCCACAGGATGCTACAGAAACATATGTTCTATATGTACCTTAGCTAATGATGACTTCCCTTCTATTAGATTCTGGGAATACCTGAAAGATGTTCTTATCCTGTATCAAGAAGCCTCAGATGTGCGTGTGAAGAACGGTTTCATCTTGGTATGGAGCATTCCCAACGGTGATTAAAAAAAAACAAGATCACTTCACACTGTCATATAGAATTGCTAAAATCCTCTGTTCTTTTTCCGTTCCTTCCTGCCAGTACAGTGGTGTCAATGACATCCTACTACATGGTGTCAGCAGCTCCAGCAAGGAGTTTTGTCCTTTCCTGATTACCTGACACTTCAATTTTCTCTACTCAAGTGCGATCTCCCCAACCAGCCCATTTACACTATGGCGGATTCCATCTGCCACAACATCCATAGCGCTCCGCAGGAAGGACCACGACCTTGGAGTGGGTGGCTGAGGGCCCTGCTCTAGCTGAGGCCCAACAACAACTTACGCACACCGAAGTCAAGTGTAGTACACAGAAATCCCACTACCCTTGCGATCTTGTTCCTTAAAAGAAGCAATGACCTTTGGAACGATCCAAACTGAATATTCTACACCAAGACCCCTTTTCGGACCCCCCTAATCCTCCTTCCTCAACTTTTTTCCTTATTGGAATTTCTTTGCAGCAATCTGCCTTTTGCTACTAATTTCTGCCCTCGTTCTTTTGTCTCTTTCTCTCTAATTTTTAAAAACCCCTTATAATTGTTTCCCATTCTTCATTCTTCTCATTGTGTTTAACTCGATCTTTACATTTGTATTTGCTAATATTCTGTCTTTCATACACAATATCACCAGTGTTTTGAGACAGTCTCTCGATGTAATATTCTGCCAACATATATTTGAATTTAAAGACTAAAGAATGTCAAATGTCTTGGAATTATTGTCTAATAAGCAACAAGATCAATAGAACGCCGTGTATAACTATTGACGTGAGGCAAATAATTCACTATCTCTGATGTTGTTTGGAGATCAATATTTTTTATGACATGCACCACATTACGTTTTTACAGATTCTCACTTGTCATTAACTCTTCCCGCATCTAAGGAAAAACAGTTTATTAAATTCAATAAAAAATATAATGAAAATAGGGTACTTTTACATGAAATTTGGAAAGATCTTATGTTTTTTATATAATTCTGTGTATAAAATATTGCTTAACTTGACTGATGTTTAAAGAATTTGAAATTATAGTGTACAATTTCTTTGAAGACTGCTTGTTGAACAATTGCTAAGCAAGACCGTCTACTGTAAGACACGACAGGATCTAATTAGTGAACAATAATTCTACCCTCACCTCAAAACCCCCCAATATAATTTAAACTATCATTAAGTCTGTAGAGGAATGAAAAGAAGTATATATATATTTAGAAATATTTTTCTAGCTCTGAAAGATGTTGTAAGGTTCTCCCTTAGAATTAATAAGCAGAAGGTTACTTGGAGTGCACCAATTAAAATTTGTGACAAAACAACTTTGAATATTTAATAAATTATATTAAACTACAAATTTGTGAGGATTGCTAGGTGGAGGAACCCAAAGCCGAGGAGGCCGGCTACTCGTAGTCAACCAGGCAAAGGTTGGGTGGGTTATTTTACTTCCATAACAATATGAATAAGGAATAATTTCACATGGTGAATGAATTATATAAGTGGTTTTTTTCAACTAACGGTAGAAAAAAAATATGTTTTTAATGCTGAATTTACTTATCAATGTTTTAAACTCGAAATATTAAGTGGAAAAGCACCTTTAACCCTTTCAATTTCTTAATAATTACTCTGTAGTGCAGTCATCAAACTAGATAACAGGTTAATGACACCAACAAAGCCATTTCAATTAAAATGTAATTTCCCATGTGATTACTCTATTAGCTCAATGAGCTAAAAACATTTTAGTAAAACAATAAAAGAAAGACACTTTTATGTGGTTGGAAGTATATTATATGAATTCTACCCTTGGATGAAAAACATTGAAAGTAATAAAAAAATACAATACTGACAAAGGTAAGGTGTATGCCTCGTAACAAGTTTAATAATTTTTACATCAGTTGAAGGGGTTTTTTTTAATCATAAATAAGATAAAATATTATTGCGGATGTAAGAAGTACACTCGATATTGTGAAATATCATATTTTTCTTATAAAAAAAAGGGCAATGTTAAATGTGTCTGCTCTTTGGCTTCCATCATTGCATTTTCTTTAAAGATCTTAAAAGTCCCTAGAATATTTTGTATTTTATTTCTTGTTCATTTCCCAAGAGTTCCAATTAGCAGGTGAGTCTGGTTACTTTATATCTGCTTATCAAACCTACAGCAAAGTCAGCAGCTCCGGGAATAAATTGCTTATTGAAACAAAATGCATATATTTGCTTTTTGTCGTGTCATATTTTCATGTTGCATAAAATAAGCAATCGTTGTTTTAGAATGCACTATAAACATTATGAATATTTGGTGATAAAATAATGAGAGGTTCCTTTGTTGCCTATGGTAAACAAAGAGGTAATTTGAATAACAAACAGCAATTGTAAAATAAAAAAAAACACAAAATACTCAAAAATTGTCATGATAATGTTTATGCCTAGCAATGTTCTGTAGAAGGCTGAATAATTGCAGATTTGTATTTATTTATTGTTAGCTGGGTTTGATAAAAAGTGATACAATTAATCTTTTAAGAAAAAAAAAATGAAATTAGAAGTCTGTAGAACCTCCAGTATAATAAATTCGGAAATGTGGGTGCACTTAAGGGAGATAAGTAATTCCCATTTCTTAAACCGTGTAACTGCTTAAACTATACAAGTGTTCATCAGTAGCGTGGTACTAATGTGTAGTTTTCATATTGTGAGTAGGATTTCTGTCTAAACACAGAGATTCGTGTTTTGCATCTGAAAGCCATCAGAAAAACAATTGTTAATGGTGCGTGATGGGATTTCATAAATCGGCTGCTCTTTGGATCCTTCATTTGTCTGTAACAAACATTACTGGATTCAGTACCATGGACAGCAGCAGGAAAAGGCATTTACTATAAGACAGGGGTGTCCAACCTGCGGCCCTCCAGCTGCTGCAGGACTACATCTCCCATACTCCTTAGCCAGCCCCTTAGCTGAGAGAGCATTATGGGAGATGTAGTCCTGCAGCAGCAGAAGGGCCGCAGGTTGGACACCCTTGCTATAAGAGAACCATATAAACGGCAAGATTTGTATCTGCAGCTCTGTGATAGAGTTTCTAGAATCCAGCTATTGAAGCTTCATCTGAGTGCATCAAAATAAAAAAAAATATATTTTATATAAAATACTTTTCCTGGGAAATTCATGATCTCTTGCAAACCGTATATTATGATTTTTTTTTTAGAATGGCCATATTCACCAGACACTGTGATTTATGCCCATGACCTGTTGATACCCCTGTGTATACCTCTACATTGGATGCTAATAATATATTTATTATTATTAAATGCACCTATGCAGCATTATACAATGGGGGACACTTAATATTAACAATGGCATTAAAACTGACACTATACAATTTAAGATAAGTTAAGAAATGCTACTATAGAAGCAGACGCAGGGTCTGCTCTTGTGAGCTTACAATCTATTTAGATTATATATTAATAAAATATTATTTTAAGAGGGTGGTGAGATTTTTCTACAGTACTTGTTTAGGGGGCATCTGGGTGAAGAGAAATGGGGGCGACCTTGGAGTGCATGATTTAACATCTCATAAATTCTATGCTGACTGTTGTAGCTTCGATTTTCCAGGTTAGGCTTAACTCTCCATTAAAACCCCAATAATGACACCACACCATAGAATATGGATAAGAAAAGGCCACAGCCAATTTTATTTATTAGAGTCATTGTCACGCCAAAACCTGAAACAATAAACATCGGTGCATTAACAAGGACAATGACTCAAAACACCAACATGTAAATATATACAATAAACAGATGCCCCCACCCTGACATGAGGTTCCCAGCACTGACAGCCAAGAACCTCCCACCAGATGTTACCAACCATTCACTTACCAGCACATTAACCCCCTGGATACCTGGCAAGCTGCCGCCCCACAGACTGTGACAAACGACACAAACCAACAAAGAAAAAAGGGAGGGAGGGTGGGACATGCAACCAGGTAAGCTAACCACAAGAATGGTTCCTAGGCCTGGGAAAGCAGCCACTTTCTTCCCCCAACTCCACCCCCGAAATTTCCGCCAAAAAGCCTACCCCTCCTCCGCACAACAGTCAGGGCCCACTATAGCCCATGCTAGCCCCCCCGTGGGCATCATTCTGTATGGACTATAAAGGTGTATTTTGTTAAGTTGGCAGTCTGATTAATGCTTTGCTTATATGATACTATGAACAAAAAAGAAAAAAAATATATTAATTAACTCATTAACATAAAGAAAGTCTAATACAGCATTACTGCCATAAATGATTAATTGCTAGAGAAATGCTATTTTTTTGGCAGGGGTGCATTTGCCATTAATGGAATAGTATGCATGTTTGCTTGTTTAGAGACCAAGGATGATTACTTTTAGATATCTCTATGGTAATTGTTTCTTGTAGTCAGCACAAATTAAGGACATAAATAATGAGTTTCCATTAACTCAGACTGAATTGAGTTTGCGTTGACCAGTAAGCATACTTCTAATAATTTATGGGAAAAATTAATCAAGTACCTAACATGCATTGCATGCAGTAAAAAAGCAAAACATGTGTTATTATTTTTATTTAATGTTTTTTTTTAATTTTCTGCAACAATTAATGTCATTCTTTTTTTTTTATTTCATTTTTTTTAGTTCTCTGTAAATTCCATTTGTTTCTATTTATTTTTCTTTGAATATTCAACATTTTATTCTTCCTTATGCCACAGAATTTGTATTCCCATTTATAAAGTTACACTTGTTTTATTTAACTATTAAACGCCCTGAATGGGAACATCGGGAAGAATAAAATGATTTTTTCTTTTAGTTGATGGAAAAACTACTGAAAAAATATAGCATCTAACTATGGTTTTTACTAATGAGAAAATGAGATAGTAGAACTAACATTTCTACAGCCTGCTGAAGCTGCCTCTGTTATCAATGTGTAAAGGAATTGAGGCTGATATATTTAATAGGATTGTCATCCAAAAAAATACATTTTTGGGAAAAATATTGATCTTTCAGTAAGACAAATAATTAAATAAATAAAGAAAGAAATAAAGCAATAAAATCCACACTGAGTGTCATGTTCGTGTACATCATAAATCTGATTTCAAGGAAGAACACTATATGAAGCATAGGCTATATGGTTCAGTGGTTACGGAAAGCAGTGGCCATACAATCAGGTCAGCATCAAAGTCATCTATTGAAACAAAAAAAGCAGAAATATATAAGATATGAATAATTCCTGAATAATTCCAGGAGGATCAATCTTTTGAGAGGTGTTGTGCTAATAAACATATTAATTAAAATGATTCCAATCCAAATCAAGTGTCAGACTTTGTTGGAATACCATGCAACAGAGAATTAACATAATTTTACAATCAGCTAATAAATCTAGTCTGGGCAATATATCACATGCACAATTTTCATAGTAAAGATTTATGCTAATAAAATCATGTAAAATGCGTCGATGATAATATTCACATGTTCCTCATGTTGACAGAATTCAGAAATCTGAGTTTCGCAATAAACCCTTAACAATACTGTTGTATCCAAAAATCCCAGAAGATCCATGCTGGAGACCAGTTGAAGACACTTATAAAGTTGGTCGATGAACCAGAAGGGACAGACAGGCAGGATTCTAGCACAGCCTCAGGACCTCAGAAGCTTCTCCTACTGTGAAGACGAGGAGGCAGCAGCTGGTAGAGGTAATGAAGCCTGCAGGATGGAAGAAGAACGTGTGAGTGCCCATGAGTTGTGTGAGTGCCTGTTCATGCTGTAAATAAAGTGAATTCTTGTGTGAGTGCTGAGATGTGTTTTTGTAAGTGTCTGCAAATTGTGTGAGTCTGTGTATAATTAGTATTTGTGGGAATTAATTGTAATTACAACCAGAAAGACAAAAAAGGCACGCCCTATCTTCATTATATTGGCCTCCTATATTTATTTACAAGCCAAAACCATTGCAAAAATGCTTTGGGGTCTCCTACTGCTTTATCAATGTGCCATCTCCCCAGCGGCCCTGGATCTGTCGCCCTAGGCCTGTCCGCCTGGGCCAGAATATGCCACTCGACTCATTACAACTTCAGAATTAAGATGAAACAATGGTGGCATCCGAGCAGCAGTTAGTTCGTCATACTAAAGAGTTTTGACTTTTCTAACAATAACAAGGCCTCGAAACGTTAACAGTATATAGAAGAAAAGGCAATGAAAAAAGTGTAGTATTATAGTAAATTGGAAGAACGCAAACTGAGATAAATGACTCATTGCTAAGAAAATAATCCAAGTTAAATCTAATGAGAAACCTAATGGAAAACATTTATCTCCACAGCAGGTATATTAACATGCTGGGGTTTTTAATTGTGTCAACAGATTCAAACATTAAAGTTTTTTGGATAGTTCTGGAGTTTCCAGATTAATGTCAAATTTCGGTTATTTATAACCAAATAGCTAAATACCCATTATAGTACGGTAATGACTATTAGGACAAACCTTCTTATCTGAGGTAGTCGCGTCATATCGGTCTCCAATAGCAACCAATGTTTTCTTAAATCTAAGTGATTTGATCGCTAGTACAGGGTCAATTAGATTTCAAAAGAGCACAAGGGGTTTGTTTTGTATATAATCTGGTATCCATGGCAGCCATTACATGTTGTATAATATGTATAATATATAACTAATATCAAATATCAAGTAACCAAGTAGAAATAGTTCTTAAGAGTTACTTGTATAATATTATTTTTGAATGTAGATTACCATTTTGTTTTATTATAAAGTTGACGGTCTTTTACTTTTTGGGGTAAAAGGCTCTGTCACCTTTCCTGATAGCTGTTGTAGCAATTAGTTTGGAGGTTACTCATTAAGATATAAACAGGTCTACGAAAGGGAAAGAACAACACATTATCGCCAGTGGCAGTATGATCGTCACAGAAACAGTGTGCTTTCAAAAATCTTCATCGCTATGTCAGAAATGATGGTACATGAAACAAGGGTACAAGGGTAACTATCAATGTATATCATAAGGTACCATAGTCAAGTCTCAAAATTGGGGTACAATTTAAATTACATCGACATTTTAATGGCTGGAGATAAGATCCATTCAACCCAACCAGCCTGCCCATTTTTGTGATGTAGACTCAAACTTTAATCAGTCCTTGGTCTCTTCTTAAATTCAGGATAGCTTTAAACTCTTTCAAACTTTCCATAAATCCAATATCCAAGATCCAATTTTAAATGTATTTGGATGATAATCTATCCCTGTTCATGAGCCATCAATTTAAAGTCAACTTAGACCAGAAGGTGTTTCTTCCAGTTGGGTTGTGCCACCATTGAATCCAGAGAGGACTTTGGTTTTAACCAAACAGCACGTATAGACAAAGAGTGAACGGTCCATTCCTTTTCAACAAATCATAATATATTCCTATTTTTTCCTTTTCTGCATTAATAGAGGTATAGCGTTGTAAGCCTAGGACCCATGGCAAAGAAAATAAGGAAATATTGTAAAGCAGATACTTTTATTGGCTACCTGGATTACATACTTAAAAGGAATATTGAACATTCATAGTCATATTTCGAGCAAATGAGAAAAGGTTCATCGGTATATATTCAAATAGTATTTCTAGCTCGGAGAAAAAGTGTTACCGATTGTTATTTGTACATTTTAGGTCTCTATGGAAACAATTAGAATCTGATAGAAAAATCTCATGCCTGTATAGCTTTCATTTTCTGCTTCGTTGAAAAACTTCATAGGATAGGTACGGCGTCAAAATCAAAAGTGTGCCTTTTGTCTCTGCCGGCTTCAAATTAATGAAGTGTCATTTACAGTTAGGGAGATGGGAATGGATTGCGGTTGATTGTCATTGTGTTGAATCGGTAAAAGAGTTGTAAAATGCTTGTGTGAGATTGAAAAATTGTCTTCATTATTATGTGAGGGGTTGCATAAAATATTTCTGATAGGCTGTGGCTATAAAAAAGCTGAAAAAAAAGTATTCTTAAAAGTTTTAGTGTTATTTGAGTAAACCTTCAGTGGAAAGATATTTTGTTTAGCATACAGGAGAAGGCAATTATTGTTTGGTTTAAGTGGAACAGCACCTTTAATTCTACTGGTTAAACGTTCTATGTATCTTGTGCCCCGAATGGTTATTCCATCTTTGGTCTAAGCAAGTATGATGGTATCAGAGAAAATATCCACCTTCTGCTGGCAGGGCCGGCCCAAGGCAAAATGCCGCCTGGGGCGAATATTAAAATGCCGCCCCCCCCATTATCTACCCTTCCTATCCCTCCCTATTATCTACCCTTACACCCCCCTTGTACTGACCTTTCAGCAGTCCTGCGGGGAGTCTCCCTGTTCGGTCTCGGTGCCGGCTTGTAATGCTAAGCGCCGGAAATGAGGTAATCTTCCGGCACTCAGCATTACAAGCCGGCACCGAGACCGGTCAGCGGGTACTGACAGCTTGGTAAGCGAAAACCACTCGGCGCCCCTTTCTCTCTCTTTCGCTATAAAAAAAAAAAAAAAAAAGGGCTTGGGGTGCCCCTTCAAAAGTGCCGCCTGGAGCGGTTGCCCTACTCGGCTCCATTGTCGGGCCGGCCCTGTCTGCTGGCCATCATAACCACAAGATGGAGATGATTTAAATGTCCATTTTTATTTATTTTATTTAGACCATTAGATTTTCTTAGTCTATAGAGATTCAACAAAACATAAAAAAAGAAGTATATTTTAAATGAGTAGAATGTTACAAGAAAGTGGCACAGTCTAAAACAAGAGGATAAGAAGCTGAGATGTTTCTTTCATTGAGACAATGGTAGATAAGTGGGATAGACTCAACATAAAGGGTAGATATTAATATGTTAAGGGGATTTAAACAAGCATTGGAATTCACATCACCTATGGTCTTAATGGGAAAAGTCCAATTTTAATCCCCAACCTGACCCTAGCTATGCTCAAAGGATGTGACTAAGACAAAATTTCAACCTCGTAACAGAGCAGACTTAAGCATCTTGGAAAATCCTTAACTGACATCAACAGGCACACTTTTTATGAGAAATCATGGGTTTCTACAGCTTCATCAACATCAGTTGGCTCTTTCAGTTGAATGTGAGCTACACTCAACTAAAACTCTGTACATAGTGACCATATCCCCCATAGTAAAAAAAATCAGTCTATTTGTTACATATGAAACAGTTATACATCTGAAACAATAAAATACATTAATAACGTCTTAGAATGAAACCAATACCAAACTAGATACTTTTAATAGTAAAGAAAGAATAATAATAATAATAATAATAATTTTTCCATATCAAGGATTTTTTTACAAAATGTACCAGATTCTAGAATGTTCATAACAGTTATTACATAAATTATGTTTCTGGAGACAAAAGCAAGGATTGTTATTGATGTTTAGACTCCCACAGTAAATCGAGCAGTGGCATTTTGGAACAAGGAATCAAATAAGAAAAGCCATTGCAGGAACAAAAGAAGAAATGAAGGGCAAATATTCCTCAGTTTAGAATTGATTGACAGTAACAGGATTAATCATTAAGAAGAAAAATAAGCCGAAGACATTCTATAAAATGTATGTCGGAGCAGGTCTTGGAAAATAAAACACACAGTGAAAAAATACAATTACGCAGGTAAAATATTGACTTTTAGAGTTGAATAAATGTAAATACGTTTTGAATGTAATTTATTCAGATTATTTCCGTGGTAGGCTGGCTATTGAAATCTGTTTATTAAGAAATGGAGAGAATCAAACTATTTTTAATATCTAATATCAAAATGCAGAAAGTAACAAAAATAACCGGTTCTTTTTAAATATACAGAGTTAAAATGTGATTGGGTCATTTTTAGTTATAATAAGGGAACTATGTAGCCATCTTTGAGCCCCAATACCATCTTTTTCCACCATTGATGTACCTATTCTAGCAGGTTAGAATGTTTGCTGGGCATGAATGTATCGCAACCACAAGAGTCAGAATAATAAGTATAAAAACAGCAAATGTAACTAAAATACATTTTTTTTTTATCTAAATGACTCACTCTATGCAGTAAATTTCATAAAACACAAGGCTACATTTCTAAACAATCATTTATATTAAATAACTTAATGAGCTTTTTAATATACATTCTTTTTTTAAATCACTTACCTTAAGTAAAAGCTGCAGATCCAGAGCTGCATCTCTCCACCTCTTCCACAGCCTGACGGTTCGCACAACTGATTGGCTGCTTGAAGCAGCCAATCAGTGGGACAGAAGAGCTCCCATGTGCATGGGGGGAGGTCTCTTTCATGACAATCATGAATTCAGCGCTGGATCACACATCTCCTGCACTGATTTAAAGTGCATTAAAATGCATATGATGGCTGGAGTGTTCCTTTTAAATATATATGGAAAATATATTTTAACTAAAATATGGTATATGTCCCTATGTGTCACTCTGGTTTCATTCTGTCACTTCTTTTATTTCGTAAGTTCAATAATTATGCATACACTCTCTAAAATAATAAAAAAAACTTCACTTTTGGTGACTTAATAAAGATCTTCTACCATGACATGTAATTTCTCAGCTAGCAGTCACAAAACGGCACAAGAGAATTAAAACCTAAAATTAGGTTTGCAACTGACTAACTGAGCAAGAATGGTTTCAGCAATTATTCTTAAAAATAAATATTGGGAAAAAGTATAATAATAATAATACAAAAAATAATTACCATATTTGCTCAATTATTAGCCGAGGTTTTTGTCAGAGCAAATTCAAGGTCATCTTCTAATGACTACAAGACTAAGATCCAGATCCCCTGCAGCACTGCAGGGGACCTGGATCCTCCTGTCTGGCAGCCTCTGCTGCTCCTGGCACTTCCTCTGGGGGGTTCTATGACGGAGCACCAGCGTCACATGACCTTCCGGTGCTCCACCATAGAAGCCCCAGCGGAGGTTGTCTGCGCGCATCCCACAGACCTCCACCGGCTGCCCCACTAGACACTGGGGAGTCTTAAGCACGTGGGACGAGTCTAGGGATGCATTGGTATGCCAGGGGGGTATAATGGTTATCTGGAGGCACAATGGCATGTAGGGGGTTAAAAGGCATGTCAGGGAGGCAGAGTGGCACATAGGGGGTATAAGGCATTTATGTGGGGCAGATGTGTATAACTTGGTCAGAGTGGCAAATAAAAAGAACTAAAAACAAAAGAATCATTTTTCCCAATCATAGCTTCTATTAAATATGAAAAAATAGTTTACATGAATTAATATTTCGTAGTAAAACTTTTTTCCTATAAGGTAGTCTTATATTCAGGGTTTTTCTTTTTTTCCTAATTTAAAATTCAAATTTTGGGGGGGGGGGTCGTCTTATAATTGAGCAAATACGGTATATCTTTTAGAGCGGAGAGTCATTCTCAGTCCATGAGTAAACAATTTTAATTATACATCTAAATATAGTTACGCATTAAAATGTTTAGCTAATAGCTCAGTCGGATTCATATAGATATTAATTATATCAATAGTAACGTTATAAAAAAACCCCGTAGGTATAAACACCTACGTGTCAGCTTAAGACACGTCTGCGATAGTTAATTTTGAATATATCCAGGTGTTACTTTCAATGTTAAAAACAAGTGGTGAAAATGGGTTATGTTTTCCTAATATGATTGACTTATTATGACATTCTTATCGTTTTAAAGCTAACATGCTATTTCCTTCTTTGTAAGAGCCCTAATTACTATATATGCAAATACGTAGAGCATAGTTTATTGTTGGTAGCATGCAGGTGCTACCCTTGAGCAGCAATTAAGGACAATTTCTAGAAGAAAGGATAATATCGGTTAACTTTTTTCTTGCTTCATTTTCATGAATTTGATATAATCCACAGCAGCGTATTTAGCAATGGAATCAGGTCACGGACTTTAACGTTTTCATGGATAAATTAAATGGCCGGCCTAGATGTAAGCTCAAGGCAGAGAATGTATATATTAAATATTAATGCCACCACAGACCATGCATGTGCACACGGGGCTAGGAATCCCATTCAACATGCATATGGTACCATTGAATATTTGGACAGAGGAACCGTATTACATTATCTGATGGAGCGTGAAGTCTCTATTGCTCCAGAATCTGTCCAGATAGGAAATTCCTGGATATGATATCATATTCAAAGCTGGAATGAAGAAAAAATTACTAATTCATCAAAATAGAATCAAAATTAGTACTCTGGGAGGAAAAACATTGCTCCCGTATCTGGGTTTCTACCTAAATTTACTCTTTGAGTGTCATGACCTCTTTTAAGCATACCTGGGAACTGCCGGGTGAGTGCTGCTCCTCCGGTTCTCCGGGTCAAGACCCGAATCATCCGGGTCGTGGGAGCGGGGTCTTGACATGCCCCGCTCCCCGCCCATTTTTTCCTTTACATGGGAGTGTTCCCCTGACGTCAGCGGGAACGCCCCTAGCGTCAGTGGGACCGCCCCCGATGTCAGTGGGACCACCCACCAACGTCAGCGGGAACTCCGCCGACCTCAGCAGGACCGCCCGCCGACCTCAGCAGGACCGCCCGCCGACGTCAGTGGTACCGCCCACCGACGTCAATGTGCAGTCCTGGCCGCGTCCCGCAAGGGAAGTAGTTAGGCATCTCTTTGAAACAAAGTACAAGAGGAAGTTAACTTCAATGGAGGAGGAATGTGACAACTAAAACTAGTAATGTATTGTAAGGGAGTTTTACTTTACTGAGAGGCTGTAGATAAGCCGAACGGCCTCCCGTCAGAAATGTTAGAAGCTAATACATACATGGGGCAGGCATATGGCTCCTGTATCTCAGACACAACCAACGACTGATAAAGGTCTAAGTCTTTAAAGCAGGAGGAATGGACAGACTAGTTTGGCAGAATGGTCCTTTTATGCTGGCCAATTCCATGTTTCTATGTAAGTCAATCAGATATCTGTATTTGCAGCACCACATCATAAAATCTCCTTAACTGTTGATTAATGTGATCTCGCATACTTGCTTTGAAATTCCAGAGCAGTTGTAAAACATTCTGATTCTCAACATTTGTTCTTCTTATAAATGTCATTGAGAGTTTACGCCTTCATTCCTACAGAAATTTATTGATGCCATCTGCTTAGCTCAAATTAAAGTTATTCTCTGGAAACAGAAAAAAAAATCTTGAATAAAATTGCTACCTTTATCATTATATAATAAAATATTCTGCTTTCCTCTTCTGCTTTGTTTTTTATCACCATTTTTAATTTATAATTTTGTTTTCTCCTCCCCCTCCGTGCTTCTCAGCCCCTGCTGTATTGTTGAGTCTTCTCTTTTCTGTGTAAAATCACCCTATATTCAAAGTAATTAAAGGAACCCTGTATGTATTCCCCCATTCTAAAAAAGTACATATTATGATGGTAAACTCACTTGTGTTTAATATTGTGTTGGCACATAGAGCTGGCAGACTTGTGCATTCAGATTTGTACAAATTGCATATTTTACAGAATTTTGAATGAAAACAAAGCTCAGACTTTTTATCCGAAATTTGTGGATCCACATTCACTCACTCTCTCATTCTTGATCATTCTCTCTCTCACACTCTCTAAATGTTTCCCTACCTTCTCTGCAGACCACTTCCACTGCTGCCACACTTACACATTTCTTCTTATTATTATTATATATTCATCATCAGTCTTCTATTTTCTCCCTTCTCTTGTCTCTTCATCTTCTATCTTCATGCTTTGGGGGAGAGGGCGTCACCTAAAGCGCCGTCATTTTGCCCTCACTTGAAGTTAGGGCAATATGGCAGCACCTACTGTGACATCATCTCCCCAATATTCCAATCGGGGGAGAGGTCATTGGCGGAGCGGGGCGATGTTGTCAGAGCAAGTGCCGCCATATTGCCCTGAGTTTACATGAGGGCAAAATGACGGTGCGTTAGGTGACAGCCTCTCCCCTAATTAGAGGATGGAGGAGAGGATGTCCCCACAAGTGCTGCCATTTTCGGGGAAGTTATGTCCAGGGAGATGCGGACAAAGATAATAGATTGAACATAGAAGGTGAAGAGAGAAGAGAAGGGAGAAGACAGAATCTGATGAAGAAGATGCAGAATTAAAAGTGGACGGCAAAAGTAAAAGTGGTTGGCAGAAAAGGTAGGGAAACATTTAGAGAGCGTGAGAGAGCGAATGAAAACGAATAGGACAAAAACAAACCATTATTCAAAATAATTTTTGGCCCATTTAAACATGTCCAAGCGCTGGTTTAATACATCATACACACATCTTGTTTGCTTGTGCTCAATATACCAACACACTGAATCTGTCACACTAAATAACAGATTACAAAGAAAGTTATAACAATAAAATGTATCATTACAAAAGTGAGCAAATGGTCCTCTGATAAGGCAGCAGGTTGGCATCTCCCACTTAGCAAAACAGATAAAAAGAGGTCATTTTAATATGAATAGCTAAGTGAAAATTAAAAAAAATCATATAATTGTAAGAATTGGAGGAAATCCTATGAAATGTAGAAACAGGCACTGACTTGGTAGGGTGACTCTCATGCACTTTACATACATGGCATAATCTTTTTGTTTCTGAAATGTGAGGAGAAAATGAAGTTTCCTCTTCGCTGGGAAAGTACACATAATCTACAGATTGCCTTAGTCACGGGAGAATAAAATATATTGGATGACAAACTGACTTCATCAAAGGGGATGCTGTGGAATTTCGAACTCATAATGATAGTAAATATTTAAGGATATGACCTATGAATACATTACATAGCATCAGAGTTCTTGTTTCTTAAGATCCTGCTTATGCTTTGCTTTATTTTATTTGGCAATTTATACTTGCAATATAGCCTAATAAAATATGTATTTTTCATTTCTTTCTTTATCATTATGATGACTTCAAAGCTTTTTTTTGCAGGTGAAGAATTGTTACAATACTAGCAGAAATGAAGTCCAGTAGTCACAACGAACGAGGACGTCTTCTGGCAATAGCAACCAACAGAGCCGGAAGGTAACTAGGCATCCCTGGCACTTTAAGACCAGTGGCCAGCTGATGACATAGGTGGCTACACACTATCTTTTTATTCTCACGCAGTGGCTCCGTGGTGTACCTTGCCCTGCCCTTTGAGTCGGAGGCAACTGCTCTGAGCAACTTCGCCTCGGAGGAATGGGGATTGTAGCCCCTGGCAAAGCAGAGGGCAAGGTACACCACTGAGCAACTTGGTCTGGGGAGACTATTGGCTTCGGCGTCATGAGTTAAAGGTCCATAAGAACAACTCTATTGGTCCTGCACTTCATTGGTTGATGGCAGGGGAGCCCCCTGCCAGCGACCAATAGAGTCGCTCTTACAGAGCTTTAAAATCCGAGTGCCAAAGCTGCGGCGTATTGTTACCGCATTAACCCAGTATTAACCCCTGCAAAAATAAAAAACGAACACGAACACGAAGAATTGGCTGGCGCCTTCATGCATGGCACAATGCCAGGTTGCTGAATGTACCAGCAGACATTGGACTTTACTGTTGCCTTAATAGTAAATATGTGCGTATAGAATAGAAATAAATACATATCCGCGCTATGGAATTTGATGGTGCTATATATAAAAAAAAAATTAAATATAAAATAAATAATAAAAAAAATAATAATATTATAAAATATGGGAACATTTCAGGTTAGAGAGACAGACTGGCAAATATTGATGGGGAGATAAATCGAAAAGGGAAAAATATAATAAGATTTAAAATGTACAAATATATTTTAACACGCAGGACAAAATATTGAAAGAGAAAGACCATGGAAAAACCTTAAGACATTTTTTTGCATTTTTACCAACGATTCCATTTTTTTTTACCCTAGTGTAAAAGGCTCCTAAAATTAATTTAAAGTGGTATAATTTTTATCACAATATTTTATTCTAGTAAATTTAATTTGTTCTATATTCAACCATGAATTCCAAACCAACGGTGAGCTGGATAATATCTTATCAATTTTAATTTCATTTTTACAATGTCCAGCATGAGTCAGGCTGACTATAACCATTGACTTCATTTCTTATGGGAAATTCATGCTGGAAATTAATTAAAGCGAACGGTTTGTTTCAAGGGAGGTGGTGGATAATATGTTTACCTATTCCGAGCGTGTACATAATCTAATTAAAAGTTAGATGAAAGAGCACTGAAGTGGAGAACCGAATTAAAGCATACAGTAGGTCTAAGCATTTACATAATTTTGAATACCTTTTAAAAAATCTATTGTTTATTTACAGTCAGAGCAATTTGCGCAAATGTATGAACCGCACAATAAGATATTCACAGAACCGCTGATGCCTAACACGGTCCTGAGTTTGGTAAAATTAATTGGATTCGGGGGTGGGGAAACAACTTTTTATTTCACAATATTTCATTTTCATGTAATTGTGTTTTCTCTGCCCCCGTTCATTTTTTTTTTTTTTTAATATTTCCGCATTTTCATTTTTGTTACATGAATTACAAACTCAAATGTCTGCTAAGTCATCCATTAACTGTACATGATAAACTTTATCTTTTTTCCTCTGGACGGTTGATTGCATTCCCGTATCGCAATTGTCTTCCATCTCCTGTGCTAAATAAACCTAACGTAGCTTCATCTTGCTGCAAAGTGACTCTAGATGAATTCTAAATGACTAGCGGGTCTAAATGACAATTTTTTTTATCGAAAGGAAAAAGGATACTGCCATATCGGAGGGGTCCAAATTAAATGAATCCAATTTAGATAATTCCTCAATAAGAATAAAAAGGGTTAAAATATTTCGCAGTCTTTAGTATATACACCAATATTTTCCAGGAATACAATATTATTTACATAACAACTATTAAAGCAATTACTACTCATGTACTAATTATCACCAGGGCCACTGGATGAATTATAATTTTTCTGCAATATATTATGATTAAGAAAAGCATCTTCATTCTTCATACAGTAATTAAGTTTAATATAAGACAGGTAATATGTGACAATAATTTTATTTCATTCGGTAATGTAGTTTTACTAAGTGCACTTAGGTAACAATAAAACTAATAATAGCTCAACTATTTGGTACAGAAAATGATATCTTCATACTGGTCTCCTCTGATAAATAAAACTGCAGTTAAACAAATCATTTGTCAATCTAATATGTACCCTTTCGAGATCTTAGCCGAGTATAAAGGGGAAGTCCCATGAAAAAATATTTTTATCCCTAAGAAAAATGATTAACCTTTTTTGCAGCATTCCCATAAAATGTAGTTAAGGTTCAAAGTAGGTACATGTGTTAAGCATTCAGAGCTCGATAAATCGAACACGTGCTGCTTATTAAGTATTAGTAAATGCAAATGTCACAGGAAACAAACAAGGACATGGGTGCAAAAGGTTACCTACAGCAAAAAAAGAAAAAAAGGCTACAGGTAACCATTGCAATGCCAGAGATAGCTATGTTGAAAAAAAATCTATCTCAGATCACTCAATAAATAAACTTTTAATAATATCTTTAAAAATCTCAACAAAAGCACCAACTTATCTTAGAGTTCAATGGACATCAAGGTTCTTCTGCTGGGAGACTGTTCCATATATATATCAGCAATGGGGGACAGAAAGAGAGACAGAGATGTGTTTTTGGCAACATTTTTCAAATTTAAAAAGTCCCAAAATTTCATCCAAAATGAAAGGTCATGAAACAAAATTCATTGTCCGAAAATTAATTATTAAAAAAAACCCAAAACAAAAAAACCGATTATTTTGTACGTTGTTCACAAGTCTACTGTCCTGTCCACTATAAATTGCAAGATCTTTACACTTGACTACAGGATCCATAGCTCATTGCAACCTTCTGATCCTTAATTAACATTTTTAGTATTTCCAGTAAAACCTGGATGAGTGGGTACAGATTTGTCAAAAAAGTGGATGTAGGAGCCAAGTTGGCTTAGACTTCTTGCATCACCAATCTTGGTTCCCTCAAGAATAAGTAGGAAAATGTGCAAGAACTTGATGTAAAAACATCATCATCCTTTAATAATCTTGTTTTTGGGCTATATGAAAAAAAAATCTTCTTTGTATTTAGTACTGAAGAACATGAACCGGCTGCGATATTTCCATGTGTCGTTGTTCTACACCAGAAGTCTTATTATCTACTACACCAGAATCTCCGCTCCTTCATTAACAAAGCACGGCACAGATTTTATAATGAACTAAGTAGATTTAATTTCGATACGGTGTTTTCTAATTTGTTTTGTAAACCTGAAAAAAAAAATGCTAATCAAATTTATCTTAAAGCTATCACCTGGTCCTAGGAAAATTCCCAGTTGTTTCTTAAGTCAGGACCAAACATCTTATCTCAAAAAGCCATGCAATAAAAAAAAAAAAAGACAAAACGAGTTAGGGGATTAGAAAAAAAAAAAGAATGCAGAAGGAATTCAACTTTTGATTTCTTTCAGTACTTAATGAGATCAAGGTATGTGGATAGTAGACTCCGACTTGGTAGTAAATTAATCAGTTATTTCACACTTCATATGTTTTATTCCAATGGGTCCAAGTGATTAATTGCTGTCTTTAAAGATTGAGAACTTGGGGCTAATAAACCACGGCATTCTTCGATGAATAGTCAAGTGGATAAGAGCAAAATACTGTTTGAAAACCGGTATTTTCTCCGTTTCTTTATAACAAGTAAGACCAGCAATTTTCTGTCGGCTTAAATAACATTGCAGCTTATCTATATTATTGAGGTGCATCTCTAGATAAATTACTCAATGGTACATTGCGTCCTCTTTAGAGTGATTCGGTTTGCCAGGAAAACATGCTACATTTTAATGCGCGATTTGGGTTATTTCACACCAAAAAATACGTTTTGTTGGATGTATTTATATATTTTTTTGTTTGTTAATATATATATATATATTTTTTTTCAAATGTAATTTATAGAAGTAGCTTTAAAACGGCAGAAGCAGTGAACTCAAATGAGCCATCTGCTATCGTACTGGATTATCAGTTTTTATTACTATCGGGGAAGTGCTGTCAAAGGAATCAACCTTGGTTTTTTTTTTAATGGATAATTGAAGCAAATTATTATTTTCTCTACTTGCTGTCATTTCTAAATTCTATACAGAATTTCATTGTGACGGGCTATTACAGAACATACCTGGCCAGGACTGGACATCTTGTACACTTGGCAAATGCTCCGTGGGCTGCTGGCCAATAGCACCCAACATTTACCTCATCTCCAATGGTTTTCTGCATTAAAAAAAATCTAATGGCTATTGATGAATCCACAGTCATTTCTTAAACATTCAGCGTTGACTGCTTAGGCCTTTAACTCAATAAGAAACCACAATTCAACTTAAATAACCAAGTAACCACACATCCACCAAAGTGTGGGTAAAGACGTTGGCCAACCAGTCATGCACTCCAACATATTGCTGCCAGCTGCTGAGATCAGCCTTATTGGGCAGGTTTTTACATTAAACACCACAAGCTCTTGTCCTACGGTGTCATTAGCCTCCCCTTAGGACTTGATTCCCACTTTGAGAGACTCCTTACTGTCTTGGATCACCCGCTGTGACCAAATGAGAACACAAACAGGCAAAGGGGAGAGAATGTCGGACAAAGAAGCGGTAGGCCCAACCATACAACCCTTGATAAACCCCCATAAATTCAATTGGGTCATGCACATCAACATATTTGTAAGGACATTTTTTTTTTCAAAATCAATTGCACAAAATGTAATGAAAAAAGAAGCTAAACGCCTCGGATTGTTGATGATGAGAAGAGCATATGGATCTGTGCCATGCTGTTTCATGAACACCTAAAAATATGCTTAAAATATATACATCAGGGTTTACATATACATTTATGATTGTAGATCATAAACCTCTATTCAGCATTTTTAAAAGATTATTATAAAAAAAAAATCACATTGTATTTAAGGGAAGCAATCAGCAAACGTCTTCCCACTGTATTGGGGCAAATGAGACATGAAAAAGTTATCAGGAAAACTGGGTTTCCCAGAAGTACTGATGACATTTCGGAACTGGAACATTAGTCTACATATATGTTAAATCACTTATTGTGTGATCCGCCAAACATTATATTAACATTATCATTACTTTTTTTTTCTACAAGAGATGAACGTTTTGTTTAACCCCTTCTAGACCGGGACGTACCTGGTACTTCCGGGTCAAAGGCCACTGGCAGACCGGGACGTACCAGGTACGTCATCGATGATGTGTGATCCCAGCGTCGCTATGGACGCTGGGATCGCGAGGGACGGCTGTTACTGACCACTGGGTGTCTCCAGCGATCCGTAGCAGCCACTCCCCCTTAATTCCGTGCACGTGATCGCTTTGCAGCGAATCACGAGCAGGAATTTAAATATTTTAAAAAACTGCGGTCTTCAAGGGAAGACGCAGTTTGACAATGCCGGTCCTGAAGGGGTTTAAAGCTATCAGAATATCTCATAATGGGCAAAACTAAAGTAACATAATACGGACAAAGAGTGTTTTAATTTATTGGCTCGCAAACTAACACATCTGGCAAACATTATGATGGCAGAGATGACAGATTAATGACACTTCGTATTGGATGCTTTTTATTCAAAAGTCAATATACATCTTCATAAACTGGCCCGATTTTTAAGATGTCATTAATATGTTTTAGTATGTCATTTGTTGAGCCCTACGGGGGTTTTGGATGAGCTTTCTAAATGAGATTTTGCATTCAAGTGAGACCGTGTTGATATACTTATGTGAGCGTCGAGGGCTTGACTATCATCACAGACACTATTGCCTACCATCGGAACTCCAATCTGGCCTTTGAAGCTGTCCATGGCATTCCAATGGCACAAAATATCTACGTATATGGGTTTATTTTTTATTATTTCATTACTTGCTTCACATGTATTGAAATAACAGAACTAGGGTTATCGCCTATGCAGTATTTACAGGCAACGCAGTAAAAAATGAGCTTCCGTCTAAGAAGCACTCAATGGAAAAAAAAAAAGGCTGATACCTTTGTTAGTCTAAAAAGAACGTCCATGCTAACAATTTTCTTTAATGTTTTAAGTGATAAAATTCTGTAATTCTCCCAAAAAGATAGAGCCCATGTATGTGATGGCCATGTAATTTGTCATCTGTACCTACAACAATTCTGACCTTTTTCGTTAACGATGCTTGGATAATTAGATATAATTATCTTACTGTTAAGTTAATAACATGGTTTTGCTATCGATTGTTCACATAAGTATTAAAGAATATAGTACATGGTAGACTTTTAAAAACACCCAAATCTTCTTGTCATGCTAACTCTATGGTTTAAATAAAAAATCCTGATAAAAACTATTATTAAAAAAAATGGCGTATTGTTCTTTTTTTCTCCAGTCAATGCAGCCATTATAATATTTGGAAACCCAATAAAATCGTTTCAAAAAAGGATCATAACATATTACACGCTTACCATAACATTAAACCATTTAGAAATCTATAATTTAAAATACTATTTATTTTAGTCCTAATTTTGTTATTGTTGGTATGTACCAAGATATATGTTGGGAATGTTTAAAATGTATTAATAAATGATAACCATATAATAATAATAATAATAATAATAATAATATTTTATAATTGAAAATATTTTTTTCCCCCTAAATAATTATGATTGTGACCATACTGCTTTCAGAAATATACTTGATTTACCTTTAGGCAATGTTATTTTTTGGAATAACACACTTTTAAATATAATAAAATATTTCAGATTATAATTGATATTTGGCCAAGAAAGAAAAACTCAACCCTTTATTCCCTATTTAATTAAGTAGAACCATTCAACATTTCTGCTGCCAAGAACTTATAAATTATACATTGTATTTTGCAAAATAATAAAAACTGTTTGATAATTAAGTGTAGCTTTCCGGACAGGTTCAATATTCCATCCCCAAAATGTAGAATATTCACAATAATTAATGTTGAGAAACTTGAATTATTCCCTATGCAATTAGATTTCGAAGAACCTTCAGGTGCAGCATATGTAAAATTACTTTAGCTATAAATAAGAAAATGTAATTATGGGAATTTAGTATAATGGTTCTCTACGTAAAAAAGAAAGACTTCTAAAGGCTATTGCTGTAGTTTCTTAAACATTCAGCCTTTTTCTACGCAAACACATAGTTCTAAAATTAACTCTCTTTCTTCTCTTCTAATGTCTACTCAGAAGATTTAGAGATCTGGAGTAAGATGGTCAAATGCTCAGCCCAATCACAATATATATATATATATATATATATATATATATATATATACCGTATTGGCTCGGATATAGGCCGCCCCCGTATATAGGCCGCACCCTAAAAGTTTGGTGCTTTTTTAAAGAAAAAGTTTTTTTCTTTAAAAAAAGCACCAAAAAACATCCTGCCACTCTGTTCTCTCCCCCCGAGATACGCTGCCACTCTGTCCTCCCCCTCCGAGATATGCTGCCACTCTGTCCCCCCCCCTCGAGATCCGCTGCCACTCTGTCCCCCCCCGAGATCCGCTGCCACTCTGTCCTCCCCCCCCTCGAGATACGCTGCCACTCTGTCCTCCCCCTCGAGATACGCTGCCACTCTGTCCCCCCCCTCGAGATACGCTGCCACTCTGTCCTCCCCCCCCCTCGAGATACGCTGCCACTCTGTCCTCCCCCCACCCGACTTACCAGAGCAGACTCCCGGGTGTCTTACGGGGCCGGAGGGGGACATCTATGCACATCGTGTATACAACTCACGGTACCGGCACTCAGCTGAAGTGCCGGCACCGGAAGTCGTATACGCGTATTGCGTAGATGTCTTCCGCCGGCCCTGCAAGACACCCGGGAGTCTGCCCTGGTAAGTCGGGGGGGTTAGAATGCATCGTGCGCACGTTCACCGGCAACGGCCCATCGCCGCTGCCGGTGAACGTCCGTGCGATGCGCTTAGACAACCTCCCGTGCCGGTACTCCCCCCGTGGGAAGTGCTGGCACGGGAGGCTGTCTGAGCGTATCAGACAGTAGGATACAGGTCCCCTGCACCGCTGCGGGGGATCTGTATCCTAACCCCGCTGCCTGCCCGGCGCCCGGGACTGCATGTCCTGGGCATCGGGCGCTAGACCCCGAATATAGGCCGCACCCCCACTTTAAAGACTTAAAGTGGGGGAAAAAAGTGCGGCCTATATTCGGGCCAATACGGTATATATATATATATATATATATATATATATATATACAACCAATGACCAACATTGTAACAACAATTTAAAAAAATAAATTAAAAAAATTAAAATAAAAAAATCGTAATAAGCAGTAATCACCTTATGCTCACTCGGCAATGTATACCTTAACAATGTACATATTAATATCACGCTAGACATGTTCTTGGAACACATGTAATAATACTATGATTTATATTCAGGATAAATGACACAGGACATATTTTAGGTTACTATTTTTAACATTAGTTTAGATTGTATTGTCTTTTCTCAAAACTCTACAGATTTTGTGCATTCAATGATTTACCTGTCTCACTATTTTAATATTTTCCATGCGCCCTTCCACTTGTTGCCTAGAATATATTTATGTGCATGAAATCCATAGTTTTAGTATTTACGCTATGCTGCAAAAAATGTCATTTTCCCGTATTGCTGAATAACTTATTGACTTACTTATTTTCAAAAAAAAAAAATCTATAATATTTATGCTAAAGAAAAATAAAATCTTAAAACTTGGAAAGAAAGTAGTTTTTTCCCCCATAAAGTTATATATATATATATATTTATTTATTTATTTATTTATTTAGCAAGAAAACCAAAAACATCCAAGCCACAAAGTTTCGGTTTTCGGTTTTAAACTTTGCTGTTTAAAAGGAACTAAAAATAAATCCACAAACTTTCTGTATACAGACCAGCCAGCCAAGAAAATGACATAAAAAAAGTTTTCCTATTATCCACCTTATACTGGGAATCCAAAACAGGTGGAATATTTCCTATACATACAGTAACCTTGAATCATACGATTTTTTTTTAATTAAAATTACTTATTTAAAATGTAAAATCCAATAATGAATGTTTAAATGTCAACTGATGGGATATCCAACCACGTTATCTTACAGGAAATCAGAAGATTGTTTTTGACCTTCTGTTATGGAAGAACCATACATATACATAGGAGGCATGTTTTATTTTGGTGCCGTCATAGACTCTTCTCCACTTGGGACTGTAAACTGCTTATATTTCTATTTATTTATATATTTTAAGAAATATAGTTTCCTGCCAGATAATTCCGTGGAACGCTACTTGCATTTATTGATTTGGAGAAGCACCCTATCCATAACATTAAGGTCAAGACCTTTGCTCAAGGACAAATGGGTACTGAAAATGTCAGGAGGAGAAGAATAATAAAAAAGAAATCTGAAATGTGGTTGCAAATTGATTCCAAATATTGTAAAAAACATTGTCAGTGATGCAATTAATTATATAGGTGGTTGCGTTATGCTATATGCTGTGCTCTATATTGTTTTATATTTGGTTTTGACTATAATGTAAGCTATCAAAATGATTGAAAGTTAAAATAATTCATTTCCATTCATACCAAATTTTATTTTTCTAGAATCCTAAAAAAATGTTTTTAGTGGTGAACTAAGATTTTGTTGGAGACTACATACAATTTATGGAAAGTCAGATAATTTACAAATTTTCCTGTTTGGAAATCTGAAGACAGAAATTAACTCTAAATACGCCATAAGGTAGTTTTCTCCATTAATTGCTCGCAGAATGATTAAATATGACACCATGTGACACCAAAAGCAGGCGCCGATAGGTGGTTGCCATAGAAACGGAAATAGTAAGCCTTTTC